>NW_017728912.1:2788537-2791094 GCF_001723895.1 Crocodylus porosus | reverse complement strand
TCTCTCCACTAGCTTTTCATTTTCACCAGTCTTGGTTCTGAAGAGGTAGGCTAATCCAGGATGTTCCAGGAAACTGACATTTTTAAATACATGATCATTTATATGTAAAGACTATAATAAAATCGATCATATGAAAATTTACTCTTTTTATTACTGGAGGTCAATCTAAGACAAAGGAAGATTTTTAACTGAAATCCAGCATGTCAGAACAGGCTCAATTATTTGAGTCTGGTCTTGGATTAACTTTTGATGTGTTTTAGTTCAAAAGTGTACCACAGACATTTTCTCAGCACTGACATGCATTTCACTGTTTATACAAATGCATGTAACACTGTGCAGGGCACTTTTAAAAGCATCTGGCACTGTGGCACATGCATGTGTACAAGTGCCCTAGGAGATAAATGGCTCAATAGATAGGGCTGGGCAGAGGCACTGAGTACATGCAGGCCTGAGGACCCTGCCCCCCCTCAGAAAAAGGGCTATCACCTGAAATGTGTAAAACTTTTCACATGTCCATCATCTTAGTCCCTGCTGCCCTCTCTCCCTCTACCCTCCAGCAAAAATAAGACCGTGCCTATGAGACCAGGAGTCATTTTACATATAACCTATTTTATCCTGGATATTAGGCAGGAGTTAAAGTGGTTTGTTTTATTTTTTTAATGAGAACAAAATGCAAATATTTAAAAACAATGAGGGTATGTAGCAATAGGGAAATAAACAGGGCATGTGTGTATGAGAGAGAGATTTAAATAACGAGTTGCAGCTTTTCTTGGGAACAAAGTAAAAAAACCTGGCAGAATTAGGAAGCAGAAGGTAGAATGCACTATAATACACCTGTGTATTATGGGTTCCCTTCTGGAAAGCAGCTGCTTGTAATTCATTTATCAAGGGGACAATGATCTGCATAGCAGAGGGGTTTGGGTTACTTTTTTCTTCTTCTTCTGAACTGTAGATAGTATTTAAGCAGGAATGAGTTGTCTAGACAAGTAATTAAGATGAGGACCCCAAAAGAGCCCTGACCTTAGCCTTAGAGAACAAGTATAACTTAAAAGGATAATCTGGTATTGGTGTCTAGAAGAATAGAGAGAAGTACAATCCTAGATCCACAGTGTACCTTATACTAATGAGTCAGTTGTGATGACATTAGTCATTAGTAATGACAATGGGAGGGTTTAACAAGGACTGAGGCTCCTTAGGAAGTAAGTACACACTTTTTCAACACTGATGTAGGTCAAATGCAATATGACTATCACTGTAGTAGTTGCTGTTCTGCCAACTGACTCTGCTGTGGGGTTTCTTTGGATTTTAGGGCTGACTCTCACCTATGACAGATGTTATTTGTTTACTCTGTAAAATCTAAATTTACAGCATAGAGTACTTGACAGGATCCATTTGACTATACACCAGATAGATCTCACACAGTCAAGGGTGGAGCATAATACAAACTGCAGAACATATGTGGATATAGAGCCATATTTCAGCACAAACTTTCACAAAATCAAATGCATGGAAGATGGGAAATGGTGTTCTTTTAAGAAAATAAAACTATTATTGCTTATCATAGCAATAGTTCAATTTTGGACACTTAGGACTTGCTTTTAGAATAATTTGATATACAGCAGCACAATATTTTGAGTATAGCCATTGTGTTAAAAAAAGAAAAAAGAAAACTAACTTGTGCTAATATATTTTCACAAGAGCCAGTACATAAATATATTCTTTATTTTTATAATATTTTTCTTTCCCTGCATAAAGACTCTAAGCTTGACCCCATTGTCTGTATGAGATTTTCTGACTTTTCTATCCATTTCCTTTGTACTCTGTACAGGTTCTTTTAAGTGTGACCCTTTCTAAACAACTTTCAAATTATTTTAATCAGTTTGCTCTTCAAGCTTAAATGATATAAGGATCACCTACAAAACTACTCATCTGATAAATTATGGCACAGGCAGCATCTGTGATGACTTGATGACATGGGGGAAAAAAGATATTTCCCAGTAGTAATTTAGCCATGTATGTTTACTCTGATTTTGATTATTTATTATTTTAATACACCTGAAGTTAATAGATCTCCATTGATCTGTATTACATTAGTATTGGAATCTCTCTTCTTGCAATGTTCTGCTTTATTTTTAAATGGAAAAGTAGTTTTCTACAATACTTTTCAAAATTATGTTTGTTTGTGGAATGTGTGTATAATCCCTTTTGGTTACTTTCGATTTTGTTATTCAGAAACGTGGAAAACCCAAGATTCCCCATAGATGAATAAACATGTTTTTTGGTGAAATAAAGCAAAATGTGCCTGCTCTGACTAAGTTTGTGTTGTAACAGGGTTTAAAGAAGTCATTAATGCCTCTCCAGAAAAGCAGTGATCTTCTGCAGCTTGGGTATTCTGCAGAATCTGAAAGTTTGGAAACTTATCAAAAGTTTAAGATCAGCTGAAGGTTTTTTTTTTAGAGTATTCCTTTATGCCCAATAATGTACTCTATATACAAAGCATCACATCGCTTCTTACATAGCTGCTATTCAATCTTCATAAGATTCTCTCTCTCTCTCT
>NW_017728912.1:2778371-2788404 GCF_001723895.1 Crocodylus porosus | reverse complement strand
TATATATATGTATTTAAGAAATATCTACAGTATATAGATCTCACTGGTGAGCACATTATATCAGTACCGAATAACCAGCACTGGCTGCAAAGTTCTCTAACTGGAGTCTGATTTGTGAAATCTTGAGACTTAAAGGCTAGTTTGAGAGACTATGTCCCTCCACATTTCATAGATTCACAGATTGTAAGGCCGGAAGGGAACTCAAAACATCATCAGGTCCAGGTTGCACCAAGCAGCAAAGATAAGTGGGGGTCAGGTGACCCCAGCAAGGTGCCCATCCAGTCTCCTCTTGAAGATCTCCAGAATAGGTGATTGCACCACCAATGGAGGGAGCTTATTCCACAGTTTAGACACCTGACTGTGAAGAAGTTTTTCCTAATGGTGAGCCTGAATTGATCTTCTGTGAGTTTGTGGCCATTACTCTTGGTTTTCCTCTAGGGTGCCCTGGTGAACAGTTGTTCACTGAGCCTTTGATGTACTCCCCTAGTGTAGCAGTAAGCTGCTATCAGGTCTCCTCTCAGCCTTCTTTTCCTCAGGCTGAAGAGTCCCAGATCGCTCAGCCTTTCCTCATATGGCTTGCTTTTTAAGACTCTGATCAAATGCGTGGCTCTTCTTTGGACTCTCTAAAGCTTGTCCACGTCCTTTTAAAGTGCGGTGCCCAGAACTGGACGCAGTACTCCAGCTGCAGTCTCACCAGTGCTGTGTAGAGCAGAATCATCACCTCCTTGGCTTTATTGGAGATGTACTGATTGATGTATGCCAGAGTATTATTTGTCCTACTGGTTACAGCATCACACTGCCAGCTCATAGTCATACTGTAGTCTATTATTACCCCCAGGTCCCTTTCATTCATGGTGCCAGCCAGTTTGGTGCCTTCAAGCCTGTAAGTATGTTGAGGGCTGCTTGTCCCAAGGTGGAGTACTTTATATTTCTTCATGTTGAACTTCATCAGGTTCTGATTCGCTCAACTTGCTAGCCTGTCTAGGTCCACCTGTATCTGTAGCCTATCTTCAACTGTGACCATGCTTCCCCATAAGTTGATGTTGTCCATGAACTTGGCCAGTGAGCTCTTTACCCCCACATCCAAATTGATAATAAAGATGTTGAAAAGTACTGGACCAAGCACTGACCCCTGCAGCATACCACTGCCCACTTCTCACCAGGATGAAACAGATCCATTCACTATAAATTTGGGTCCTATCCTGTAGCCAGTTTCTCACCCACCTTACTGTCTCAGAGTTAAGCCCACAATCCTCCAATTTTCTCATGAGGACATCATGAGATACTACATCAAAGGCTTTTTGGAAGTCTAGGTATACAATGTCAACTTGCTCTCATGTCCAGGGGGTGACTTACCTGATCATAGAAGGAGGTGAGGTTGGTAAGACAAGACCTGCCCACAATGAAGCCATGCTGGCTGTCATTCAGAATCTTACCTTCTGCAAGCTTATAGCAGATAGACTCCTTGATGAACTTTTCTAGGATTTTCCCTAGGATGGAAGTTAGGGTGATTGGCCTATAGTTACTTGGGTCCTCCCTCTTACCCTTATTGTGGATGAGCACAACAATGGCCCTCTTCCAGTCCTCAGAGACTTCTCCAGATCACCATGAGCTGTGGAAGTTTTGCCAGGAGTTCTGCAATGACTTCAGCCTGCTCCTTCATCACTCTCAGATGAAAATCATTCAGTCCTGCTGACTTGATAATAATTTGATAAGAGAGGAGATGCTGGCTGTGGATCACTCAAATGTATTTTTAATGACCACCTCTTGCTTTGCAGTGCCTAGATTGGCAGTGTCCTCACACCCTGGCTTTGTCTGTTGCAAGTTAGAGTGCTGTTGGTGTTTTGGCACAATGTCCCTGGTAATTGTGCAACTTTTTTGTGTGTAGTTTTAAGAATAGGTTAAACCAAAAACTGGCCATTTACAGCCCACAGGATCTAGCTCAGGGGTTGGCAACATTTTGGGGAAGAGTGCTAAACACTACCAAAAACTCAGTTTATAAGACATTGGCATGCTGGGATGGATGGCAGGGGAGCTGTGAGGGGCCCAATCTTTGTCATGTCAGCACAACATCAGTCCCTTCCCCATCATCTTCCCTAAGGCATAAGTGCAACCACCACCAACAGTGAACCAATCAGGGGCTCCAAAACAGACCCTAGTGCAGCTGCTTTCAGTTTCCCCACCACCTGCTATGAGTAGCCTGCGCTCTTTGGCTGGCGGCAGAGGCCTGCCCAGAGTTTGAGGTGGCTGTAACAGACTGAGCAAAATGGTTTCAATGCCATGCTCTGGCATGTGTGGCAGGGGTTATCAACCCCTGATCTAGCCCATGGAGCCATTTTATCTGGCTTGCAGAACCATGGGGCTCCAGCAGCATTTTGTGCTGAAGGAATTTTCCTGAACAGTGGGGAGAAGTGGTGGCAACAACACTGGGCAGGAGTGCGAAGGGTTGTAATTGTAGCTCCAGCCCAGGCTGGTTTGGAAGCAGCCTGCACTCAAACCTAAGCTCTGTTAAAGCACTCCTCCTTCTGCAGAACTTTGCTGCTGTCTGGGTTATATAAACACTTGTATAGGATAGCTTTATAAGGATGCCTTGAAGAGAGGTGGGGCCAAATGACCTACTGGGGGTTTCTTCCAGCTCTACTATTCTATGACTCTATAAATTATTAAAGCTTTACAATACCTTGCCAAGTCAATCAGTTAATTCTATTTTAGCATGTGCTGTAATTTAAGATCTTCACTACTCATCATATAAGATCTGATCCTTCTGCAAACACTCATACATGCTTAATTTTACACATATGAATTACCCAGTTGCATTCATTAAGATCAGCACATGCATAATTGGAGGACTGTGATCTTGTTTATATTCTTGCTTTCCACTTTCTGTCTCTGATGAATAACTTTCCCTAAACAATCCATGAAAGCCAAGCCTAGCACCCTGGATTTACAACTTCCTGCAAGACTAGTATCCAAACTCAGTAAAGACATAACTGCATGCAACAAATGCAATGGCGTTATTTATATGCTTGCAACTGAAAACTCAAAAAAGTCTTTATAACGATTCTCAACCAGGGTGCTGTCATGCTCCTGGGTGTCTAAATATCATTCAAAGGGTGCTGTAGGTGTGCACTGTTAGGTGTGCAAACATGATTCACAACATAAACCCAATGCTTTCAAATAGGAATCCATAGTGTTAAAAACATGCTGACTTGTCTTTGAGTTCCTTGCAAAAGAAGAATTGTTCTAAAATTTTTCTGTACTCAAAAAGCAAGTGTGAAAAATAAGGGTGTGTATAGAGATTACATTTTTCATGTAATGAAACACCAACAAGTCCTCTACAGCCTTAACATAACAAATAGGGCTGTGTGAAATTTCACCAGCTGTTTTGTTTCAATGCTGTTTTGATTCATTTCAAGCTCGAAACAGTGAAATCAAAATGAAACAAAAGTCTTCAAAACCGCCTCAGAATGAAACAAGGGCAGTCAAAAGGTTTCAAAAGTTTCAAAACATTTTGACCTTAAGCTGGGCTTGCTCACAGGGCAACAAAGTAAGGAGAGAGAGGGGGAAGAGCAGGAAAAAGGGAGGAAGGACTGTGATCTTTCCCTGAGGTCCCTTCCAATCCCAGTGCTCTGGGGAAGGGATGGAAAAACATCATAAAAAGCAGCATTGTTTGAACTGAGCTGCTTTCTATACCCTTTTATTTTATTATTATATTAATTGATTCCTTTCAATTTATTCCTTCCCCAGAATCCTTTTTTTTTTTGTTAGTCTATTTTCATTCTTTTGCCCCAGAAAAAAAAATCTGTCTTTTCTCACAGTATGGATTCCATTTACTGTGCATGAAAGTACAGCATATATTGCATATTATAATATAGACTTTATTCAAGAATACTAGCTACATAAATGTATATATTTTATTTATTACATAAATACATGCACACGTGCATTATATAAATATGCATGTGCATACAATTATCTACATAAAACAGATTAAATTACAGAAGAACACAGATTTTCCAGCACACCAGGGCAAAGACACTATGAAATACACCATCAACTGTGCTGGAAAGGCAGCTGGCAAGCCTTCAGGGAGGAGCAGAAGAGAGGGTACAGGAGGAGCTGTAAATTTCACCCCTCCCCGCCAAACTGAGACCCTGCCTCTTTCCTACAACTAGAAGGCATAAGGCTGCCAGTTCTAGTGGCAGCAGAGAGAGGGGAGCAGTGCCACTGCCTGTGCCTGAGTCTACATCCCCTTGAAGACCACATGCACCACCACCACTACCATGACAAGCAACAGCAGCAGCATGACAGTCTCCTCCACCTCCATTTTACTTCCCATGTTGAACCTTCCAGTGCCAAATGAAAAGCCACAGCTGGATCTGGATCTGAGTGCCCTAGCAAGGGAAATTGTGGGGAAGGAGGTAGAATCATTTGAGTTTGTGCTCCACACCCCTCAAATTTCCCATAGATCTAGGTCTCCTTCCCCAGAAGGCATTTTAGAGGAAGCTGAGGTAGAGGGTGAGGAAGCAAGTGGCTCAGCTGAGTTTGCTTCTCCTGTTGCTGTGCTTCTGTCTGCTGAGGAGTGGGAAAAAGCAGCATCTGCACATGCATCTGCACTCCAGAAGTGAGTGGATAGTGTGGTCTAGGATCATTTTGAGCTGGCAGATGATTCCACATATGCTATCTGCCTGCACTGCCAAGCCAAAACCCATCAGGGCAAGGGAACAAAACATATGAGCACCATGGGGATGCTGATGCACCTCCACGGGCATCACCTCCTTGCTCCTGCTCCTCCTCAGCCTGGCACCAGTGGCACCAGTGGAAAAAGTCCCCCTCTTGCTTCAAAGCCCCCGTCCCCCCCAAAGCAGAGGCAGGCCACCCTGGAATAGTGGGGGAAAGGCAAACAGAAAAGAGGGCACGTTACAAAGGTGAGTGAGATCACCCAGACTATTAGGGAGATGTTTGTTGTGGATGGCCAGCCCTTCTCCTTATAGATATATTTCTCTAACTATTCCATTAGTCTACTAAAACATATCAGATTGACCCAAAGAACCTTGTTTGTCAGTGCCATGTCCTTAGAGCAACATGGCTATAACCTACACCCCTAGCACTTGTCCCCGTTTAGCTGACCACAAGGAGGTAGGGCCCTGAGCACATCTAAGCCCCAGGGCTGGGGCTGCCAGGGAGACAGAAAGGCTTTGTGACAGTTTGGCTGCCTGAGATGCTGCTGATGCTACTGTGCTGCTTACTTACCTATTATTTAAAGTGGTGGACCAGACTGAGGCTGTAGGGGAGGAGGAGACCTCATTGGGGCACACTACCATGTTATGTAGAGGGCCTAGCACCAGTGAGGGTGTGACTTAACACACACACAAAGTCATACATGTCATGAATTTTGCTTGTCAGCAGCTTGAGGTGCAGTTTTCCAGAAACCTCTCCACTCCTACCTCCTTGAAACCTGGCAGACTTTATGGCCTCAGAAGGGGATACCATGCCTGCTGTTTTTACCCCACTGTGTCTTAACACACACGTGACATGAGTTTTGCTTGTCAGAAGCTTGAGGTGCAGTTTACCAGAAACGCCTGCATCGATTTCCTTGAAACTTACTAGACTTTGTGGCCTCAGCAGGAGCCAGCAGCCCTGCTGTTTTCATTTGAATCAGGCAAGAAACTACAAAGTTTTAGGCAGTTTTGTGATTCCCTATTATAGCTTTGTGATTCCTTATTATAGCCTATGGGTGAAACATCGAAACACATCAAAACAGCAAAACAGTTTTGACAAAACAAAATGGAACAGTTCTTTGAAACTAAACAAAATGTCAAAACAAACTAACCCTTCAAAATGGTGAAATGGAAGTCAAAGTGAAATGGTGCAGCTTTGCACAGCCCTAATAACAAATGGTCACAGCTGCAGACCACTTTTAAAATGATCAATTGCACAACAATTTAACCCTTGTCTGATGAGCTATCAGATGATGGTGCTGTAGGGCACAATGCCTTAGTGAACCTGTGTACATGTTCACAGTAAGGGTTACTTTTGGATGATTATGCCCATATCCCTTGTGCCTTTGTGCAGATCTACACTATAGCTTTGGGCAAGCTGAGTTTGCCTCCTCTGCCTGACTCAGCACTAGGCCACCCCAATCCCAGCTGTTCAGTGACAGTCTCTCATCCTGGCCCCACCTCTTCCCTCCATCCAGCTAAGAGCTGCAGCCTGGCCTCAGGGACAAAGAGGGAATGGTGGTTCTCCCCACAGTGACCCCAAGACTGGGGGAGCCAGCATGCTGGCCAGGCACGCAGTAGCAGGGAGTGGTTTCTCCTCCCCTGCTTGCTCCTCTGCTCCTAGATTAAACTTTCATGCAATCAGACATTTTTATAGCACTCTGCAGCCATGAAAGTTTGTAAGTTTACAGCTGTAGAGTGCTTTTTGGTGCTGCTTAGTACAAAAAAATGTAACCTCTGAACACAACTCAGGCAGGCAAGCTGTTTGGCTATAGTTAGCCCCTAGCTCTTGGCAGTCCCTGGCAGCCACTGGAGCCTGCAGAGCATGATGGGAGGAGTGTGATAGTGCCTCCTGCTTCATGGCTAGCACAGGGAGGCTACCAGCCCCATCTCCCATGAAACACCAAAGAGCTGTTATGTTTGATTGTGTTGTAACCCCTAGAGTTTTATGTAAAGTGCTACAGCACAACTGCAAGTGCCTTCCTGCACCCAAAGAGGTAGCATTTCCCCAAGTGGTGCCTTGAATCTAAAAAGGTTGAAAACCGCTGCTTTATAGAAACAGGCTTTTACATTAAGTTCTTGTAAAGGTAGTATTGCAGCTTCTAAAGAGCTTGGCAAAAATATTTCCAAACAAAACTATTGTATAAATACTCTTTCCATGGATTTGAAAAAGTGTCAAAATAATAGGCAGTTCCCACAAGTGGAAAAATGCCATTGATAAAATAGATTAATTTTCTTACAAAATGCCTAAAATACCATTTTTTAAACAATGATTTTCTGTCTACATCAAGTTCAGGAATTTTTATGATTTTACACAGTAACATTTCTATATTTCTACTGTGAAATACTGTGGAGCTTTAACACATTTTGTTCTGGATGAAGGATGTGCATATTTATAAAAATATCACTTGCATCATAATATACTACTGGAAATGTCAGTAATAATACCATGAACAATTCTTAAGGAATAATGTACTCATTTAATAGTGCAAAAAAAATCCAAACAAACAAAAACCTAGGGATTTTTTTCCCCCAAACTTCAAGTCCTTGTTATTCAAGTTTAGCTTGAAAATATATTTCTCTAAATGATTCTTGAGCTATAATCACTCCTTCATTAATGGTATGTTGTAGGTATTTGAAAAAACAGTTTGTTTAAATGCAATGCCTTTGGGAAGTTTTTAAAGTATTTTTAAGGATTGCAGTTTCAGTTTCAAGACTCAATTAATAATCCAAGGCACCTGTGTTCCTAAACTCCTTAGATGCTTTTGAAAAATATATCCCAACTCTATATTGCTAAACAAAAAGTTAAAAAATTAATAAACATGACCCTTACCCCACAACCATGAGATTCACCCAATCCAGACTTTCTACAGTATTAAATGATGTTTTCTAATCTATCCTTATCTCTTAATTTCCCAAGCACATCTTGCATTACAAGGAACTTTAAGCTACTTAAAGTATAGTATAGGGAGGATGAGGAAGGCACTGGGAAATGTGGGGCCCCTGCAAGATATGCTGGGTGATCTGGTGGTTGCGCCAAAGGGAAAAGCAAACCTCTTTAACCAATTCTTCACCTCCATTTTCTTGCGCAGGGACCAGGACTTCCCCACCATGATGCAAGACAGACTCAAGCGGAACGCCTCCAGACCTCAGGTTGGGGAGGACCGGGTTAGAGAGCTTCTGGAGGGGCTGAACACGTTCAAATCAGCAGGTCCAGATACTCTCCACCCCAGGGTGTTGAGGGAGCTAGCAGGGGTTATTGCAGGGCCCTTGACATGGTTTTATGAGTGCTCATGGTGCTTGGGCCAGATGTGAGGTGATTGGAAGATAGTCAATGTGGTCCCCATCTTTAAAAAAGGGAGGAGGGAGGACTCAGGCAACTACAGGCCCATCAGTCTTACCTCTATCCTTGGGAAACTGTTTGAGAAGATCATCAAGGAGCACATCTGTAATGGGCTGGCTTCAGGGATGATGCTTAAGGGCAACCAGCATGGTTTCATTAGGGGCAGGTCTTGTCAGACCAACCTGATTACCTTTTATGATCAGGTCACAAAAGCATTGGATGCAGGTGTCGCTGTGGACATAGTCTTTCCGGACTTCAGCAAGGCTTTTGACACCATCTCCCACCCCATCCTCATTAAAAAACTAGGCGACTGTGGCATTGATGCCTACAGTCAGATAGATTACAGATTGGCTGAAGGACTGTACTCAGAGGGTGGTGGTGGATGGGTCATAATCGACCTGAGGGGAAGTGGGCAGTGGAGTCCCCCAGAGCTCGGTCCTGGGGCCTGCGCTGTTCAATCTCTTTATCAGCGATTTGGATGACAGGCTGAAAAGCAACCTGTTTAGATTCGCTGATGATAGCAAAATTTGGAGTGAGGTTGGCATGCTAGTAGGGAGAGAAAGACTGCAGCAAGACCTGGATAGGTTGCAGGGGTGGGCTAACAAAAACAGGATGTGTTTCAATACTGAGAAGTGCAGGGTGCTGCACTTGGGCAGTAGTAACTAGCAGCACACTTATAAGATGGGAAACTCCCTTCTTGAGAGCACAGAGGCAGAAAGGGATCTTGGAGTCATTGCAGTCATTGACTCCAAGATGAACATGGGCTGACAATGCGAGGCCACAGTTGGCAGGGCTAACCAGACCTTGTCGTCCATCAACAGGTACATCTCAAGTAGGGCCAAGGAGTTGATCCTCCCCCTCTACACGACACTGGTCAGGCCACCACTTGAGTACTGTGTCCAGTTCTGTGCACCCCACTTCAGGAGGTATGTGTACAACATTGAGAGGGCCACCCGTATGATCCAGGGACAACAGGGCAGACCCTACAATGAGAGACTGCGGGACCTGAACCTGTTCAGCCTTCACAAGAGAAGGCTGAGGGGGGACTTGGTGAGTATCTATAAACTCACTAGGGGGGATCAGAAGGGTTTGGGAGAGACCTTGTTTCCCCTAGCACCCCGGTATAACAAGGAATAAGAGCCACAAGTTGTTGGAGAGTAGGTTTAGATTAGACATCCGTACGAACTACTTCACAGTTAGGGGGGCTAGGATCTAGAACCAACTTCCAAAGGAACTGGTGCTGGTTCCTACCCTGGGGGTCTTTAAGAAGAGTCTTGATGCCTACCTGGCTGGAGACATTTGAGCCCAGTTTTCCTCCTGCCCAGGTGGGGGGTTGGACTTGAAGATCTACAAGGTCCCTTCCACCCTACTTCTATGATTCTGTGATACTTGCAATCACCTATTCATCTTTGCTCATTATGCTTCTTAGAAGTTCATGCTTGCCTGCCTTTATCTTTAACAATAGCTCCTGGATTTTATAAATGAAGGGCATTGTTTACATAAAATGTTGCCTGATGATACTAGGGGTTTTCTGATGCCCCCCTCCAAATGCCAACTAATTAATTCTGTGGGCCCTCCAGCATCCCTTTATTAATTATAAGTCCTCATGCTCCCTAACATGAATGCCACATCTTCTTTTCCCCTCCTAATACGTAGTTGGCTTGCAGGTCCTTTATACCATCTTTCTTACTTAAGTGGGGAAGCTTCCATTTATTACGCTCCTGGGCCTGGCATTTTACAAGCAGAGCAGAGAAGAAAGAAGACCGGCATGGATATATCTCATTTTTAATGTTAAGTGGTAGAGTGATAGGGAGAAAAGCCATTCTGGAGTTCTTATTTCATAGATTTCATAGACATTTGGGCTGGAAGGAACCTCAGAAGATCAAGTCCAGCCCCCTGCCCAAAGGGCAGGAAGTCAGCTGGGGTCATAGGATCCCAGCAAGATAAGCATCCAATTTGCTCTCGAAGA
>NW_017728912.1:2760265-2778271 GCF_001723895.1 Crocodylus porosus | reverse complement strand
TCTCGCAGTAGTTTATGATCGTTCAACCACATCATCCCTTGGGGGAACAAACTTTCCCCCAGATACTGGTCACCTCTGATAAACTGATAGGTGGCCATCAGATTACCCCTGAGCCTGTGCTTCTCCAGGCTAAAGAGCCCCATGGCTCTCAGCCTGTCATCGTAAGGTCTGTTTTCCTGACCTCTGATCATGCGTGTGGCTCTTCTCTGGACTCCCTCAAGCTTCTCCACATCCTTTTTGGATTGTGGAGCCCAAAACTGAATGCAGTACTCCAGCTGTGGCCTCACCAAGGCTAAATATAGCAGGAGGATGACATCCTGAGATTTACTTGAGAAGCATCTATGGATTCAAGCCAGCATTTTGGTCTCTTTACTAGCCACAGCATCACATTGAAGGCTTACGTGCATCTTGTGGTCAATGATGACCCCCAACTCTCTTTCTTCCATAGTGCTAGCCAGCATAGCACTGCCTAGCCTGTAAGGATGCTGCAGGTTTTTCTCCCCAAGGTGGAGAACCTTGCATTTTTCAGTGTTAAACACCATCAGGTTCTCATCTTCCCATTTGCTGAACCTGTCCAGGTCAGCCTGGATGACCCACCTGTCTTCTGGCATGGATGCTTTTCCCGAAAGTTTGGTGTTATCAGCAAACTTGGCCAGTCCGCTCCTGACTCCAATGTCCATATCATTCTTGGTTTTTTCTACTCCATTCTATTTCCTACTCAGTTCTCTCTTTCATCTAAAAATAGAAAATTGGGGGAGGAACAAGAGAATGACCTGCCTAGAACTTCATTTGTTTGTTATTATGCTTAATGTAGAGAAATTAATGAAGGTAGCCAATTAGAGGGAATTTTTTTTTGGCAGGTCTGAAAATTGCATGTTGTTTAGAACATCCAAAAACTGTTTACAACAGGTGCTAAAAGTATGTATCTGCAGTTATCAAAACAAGTTGCTATAGTGCTGGTAGAGCTCCATTTCCATTAAGATTTTTTTTTTGAAGTGATTCATTCTGTTGAAACAGCCGTGGTGGTCAATTTAGAAGTAAAATTAAACCTAATTAGTTAATGTATGGAATACCTTATAGTTATTATCATCCACTACTAAAGCAACACATTTCACTGTTTTTGTTAAAATAAGCCCTTCATATGTTTATGCCAAATTATCAGAAGTTTTTGAAACTCTTGAGTCTATAAAATGAGCTCCAAAACTTATTTTTTTAATTTGTTCTTTTAGTCCTGCTTGAAGAATGGGTACAAAGGAAACAGATCTGAAATAAAGAGAGGAGATATACTAACCTTTCTAAATCTGGGGTGATATTTTTTTATTTAAACTGCAGAGAAATATTGACCATGCAATTCTGTGGTAGCTGTTTTTCATAAAGTGATCCCCATGATATGTATAATCATGCATTAATCTAAATATACATAGCCTAGGTATAGATATTACGCTTATATCAGTATAAGTTCTCCAAAACCAATCTACACCTATAACTGAACAGAAGTTCAGTGCACATAGACTGGTTCAAAAATGGTAGAAGCTGATCTAAGATAGACCTGGATGGATGTATCAGACTTAGGTGATTTGGATTAAACCAGTCTATCAAACTTCTGTACCAGATCCCCCCCTGACTCAAGTTAAACCATAGTCCACCAGCATCCCAGGCTTTGTGGACCTCCATTCCCATGACCCACTCCCATTTCCCAGCCTGGCTGACAGGGACAGACAAGAGCCAGGGCCAGGAGCAGCATGACTATCAGCCAGGCTGGGCATCAGGGTGGGGGGGAATGGAGGTTCTCACTGCATGCTTTTTGAATATATGTACTTTGCCATAAGTTGTACACTAGAATAGATTTGACCTGATTGATCAGAATGCTATAAAAGAATTCAGCAAATATAAAGCCTTTATTTTCTATCCCTCAATTCACCTCTCTCAACTCATTGTTGCCATTTAAAGTAGGGTCTATTGATTTGATTATTACTGTGTAACCATGAGCAGTATACAGTAGACAAGTAAATGTAGCCTCCTCCTTGGAGATCCTCCAAGCCATCCTGCACTGCCATGTGGTGGATTCTCTTGGTGATCTACCAACCATCGGAGAGCTGAAGTGGGCCATCCAACAGATGAAAAGCAACAAAGCCAGCAGACCAGATGGCATACCCGCAGAAGTCTACCATGCTGGTGGCTTCCAGCTCACATCACAACTCCACCAGCTTATCTTCCACCTTTGGGATGAAGAGGACATCCCAGGGGATCTCAAGAATGCAACCGCTGTGACCATCTACAAGAAGGAGGGCAAATCTGACTGTGGGAACTACAGGGTTCTGTCCACTGCAGGTAACATCCTCGTGAACCACCTTTGTCCTGTTGCCGAGGACATCCTTCCAGAAATCCAGTGCAGCTTCTAACCATCCTGGGGCACTGTGGACATGGTTTTTGTTGCCAGGCAGATCCAATAAGAACATTGGGAGCTGTTCCTTGCCTTCATTTACCTGACCAAGGCACTTGATTCCTTAAGTCCTGAAGCTCTGTGGACCATCCTCTAATGCTTTGGCTGCTCACTGAAGTTTATCACCATTCTGAGACTCCTGTATAATGATATGACTGCTGCTGCCCCGAGTGGAAGGTTTGAAACTGATGCCTTTCGTATCCACACCAGGGTCAAACAAGGTTGCATGATCACAACTACCCTATTTACCATCTACCTGACAGTCATCATCCACCTCATCCAAGATGATCTACCATCTGGTGTGAGTATCCAGCATCAACTGGATGGAAAGCTTTTTAATCTTAGGAGCTTCTGGGGAAAAACAAAACTCACCACCAAGGACATCCATGATGTTCAGTCTGCAGATAATTGCTGCATGATGGCTCACTCTGCACAAGATGTGCAAGCGACCCTCTTTAATGCTTCATATAAGAGACTTGGACTGTCCTTGAATGTCACCAAGATGAAGGTTCTCCACCAACTTCCTCCCTTCCCCTCCTCCTCCCCAGCCAGATGAACTTTCCTTGTGTTATCTATGTAGACGGGGAGGCTCTGGAGTATTTGGAGCACTTTCCATATCTCAGCAGCCACCTCTCTCAATGGGCTACCATCAATGAAGATATCCAGCACCGGTCAACTGCGCCAGTGCTGCCTTCAAGCTGCAACAATGTGTCTTTGAAAATAGAGAGCTACAGAAGTCAATGAAGGTCCTGGGTTACAAGGCTGTCATGCTGACCCCACCCTCCTCTACTGCAGTGAAGCAGTGCAATTGCACATTAAGACCCTCAAGAGCTTTCACCAGTGGTGCTTGTGTCAAATCCTGGGGATCATATGTGGGGACAGCTGGACCAGCATGAGAGTCCTTCATGAAGCTGCATCCACCAGCATCAAACCTTGCTCTTGAACAATCAACTCCAATGGATGGGCCACTGTGACTGGATGCCTTAGAACTGCCTCCCTCCCTTTGGCCAACACTCAAAGGGCTGCCAAAGGAAACGTCACAAAGACATGCTCAAAGCTGCCCACAAGCATAGAGGCATAGACACAAAGCTGGGAAGAGCAAGTGGCTGACAATTCGACGTGATGCCATCTGGTTCACCGAGCTCCATGCCACTTCAGAGTCCGATGACTTGATACCAAGGTGGAACGGTGGTGGCAGAGGAAGGAGAAGGAGATGAACCCAGGGCTGTGAATCCCACTCCCCTGCACAACAACATGCCCCCATTGCCAAAGAACATGTGCATCCAGAATTGAGCTCCTCAGTCACCTGAGGACCCATCAAGGCTGACAGATGTCATCCTTGGCTTTGAGGGACCACCAAACAACAAAGCATGTAGCTTTAAAGGATACAGGAACTCCAGAAAACTCTGTGAATGCTACCCACTGGACTGAGCTCTTTAAGGCAAACAAGCTTAATGTAAAAGAGTAAAAATGAAATGTAAATAATCTTGAATTGAGGAATTATAGCACAATTAAAGGGATGGAAGAACATATTTAAATTATAGCAGCTGTGTGCCTAACAATGGTGCTTTTCAAGGTGGGGGTTCCAATCTACCCACCCTACCTGAGTTTCCTTCCTTTCCTTCTCCCCACTCCCATACTGAACACAGCATCAGAGCTGGGAGTGTTGCAGGGGGGAAAGAGAGGGAGGGAACAGGGGAAACAGGTTGCAGACATGCAGCTGCTTTAAACTGAAGCTTGATCCCCCAACAACCCAAATCCAACAGCAAACATCTGTTGTGTTGAGGAAATTGCTGTAACTCATAGCACTTCCTGTGAAGCACCATGAGTTACAGCATGTCTGTCAGTGCCCAGATAGGATTGTCTGTACTATTATTAGGTTCTGTCTTTTAGCAACTAATTTCTCTTGTTCCCTGATGTTTTATTATTCATTAATTTTTATCCCAGGTTACCCTCCATTATATTTCAAGCTGTATAATTCCTTAGATTTATCTTAAACATGATAGTCCTTTACACTAGTTAATGAGTATGCATATGTTTTGACCTCAGTGGTACTTAGTTAAGGCCAACATCCTCTATCCTTGTTCTTCTTGATCAGTATTGAACTATAGAAGTCACACTGTTTAAATTAATAAGATGATTTGCACTGTAAGATATTATTCACTGAGGGTATGTGCCCAGATGCGCAGTTGTTACTGTGTAGTCATTTAGTATTCACTTTAGCAAGTATTAAATGACTGCGCAGTAACCACCAGTACATTTCAGTCCCTGCACCACGTGGGTTGTTTCCGACCCTATTGTACAATAGAGGCAGCGTCATGGTTCAGACCTGCTGACATTATGTCATTGTAGCGACAAGCTACATCACCATAGTTCATCGCTATAGCAATATAGCATCTCGTGTAGATGTGCCTTGAGAGTAGGAATGGAAGGCTCAGAAGCCATATGATTGCCTTCATCAGTGGCTAAGCATTTATTCTTAAAGAAGCAAAGGTAGTCTGCTTTGACATTAAAATGCAAAGGACCATCTTCAAAATGCCTTCATACTGAAGTTTGAAAGGCACATAAAAGTTTGCATTTACAATGTTGTTTGCAACCACTTTGTTACTAAAGAGGCAATCTATTTGTATAATTAATCAGTTGAAATATCCCGGAGGTGTGTATGTGGTGGGTTTTTGTTGTTGTTTTTTTAAATACAGAAAGATACCTTTTGTTGTTCACAAGTAATGAAAACATTTCATCAAGGCTTTCTGGTGTGATTGATAGTCTTTGTTGAATTTTGTTGAAGGTTTTTTTGTCTAACCAGTGCCTTGAGCTCTTTGTTCACTTTCATGGGATCTGGAACGCTGCTTTAATTCTTTACTAGTAACAGGTGTTTCCTCTACAGGAAACCATTAGCTCCACATTTTTAAACAATGCAAATCTGATTTTGATTTCTAGCTTGAAAGGCTGTATTTTTTAAAGATAGATAATACCTTAAATAATTTACAAGTGCATTTCAAATTCTAAGAAAGACAATCACTCAAACATTAAAGGATAGATTCACAGTACAGTCCTTTACCATTTTAGGGTGTTTCTAAAGGCTATTTTTGTTATATATATATATAATGAATTTTCTCAAAATAAATTTCATATTCTTAATGATTTATTTAATTGTTCTTTTCTGTAAATGCAGGTGGTAAGGTATTGTGTAAGCTCAGGGCTCAAAGGAAGGGGAACTCAAGGGAGATCAGGTTTTTGTATTAATATGAAGTTATTCTCCAAAATATGAGGTGGGATTTAAATGACACTGCACTTCTCCTTATACAATGGCTACACAATGAACTATGACCAAAGATACATGTAAGTAAAAAGGAAAAACATAATAGGAGAAGAGCTGAAACTGGAGATAAGTGATTTAGCTTTTTGCCATGCAATAGGTATCATTAGAAGTACTGATTCTGATATTGCAATGGAGGTGGACAGTAGATGAATAAAAAGGACTTAAGTAGATACACATGAGTGAATCACAGGGAACTCTCGAGAAGAGAGTTTGGCATTAGAAAATGAATTGGAAAAGGAAAGATGGTGAGTTAGGCAGCACCACAAACATGACAAAAAGGGACATAGGCCAGATGTCCTTTAAGGAGGGTGAAATAATGCATCTAAGTGAAGAATATAATAGCAGTGAGGAGGAGGCAGAAAATAGCTGTCATTAGCGTGAATGAGGTAATGAACCTCTTTCATGTTATTATGCCATCATCAAGTTAAATCTAATAAGTGGTTAAAACACTTATTTTGAACCCTTCTTCCTCTCCACAAATTTCACAGATTTCACAAATTTCAACTGATGTCATTGTTCTGCATATTGTTTACCCCAAAATATACTACATACTAGGGAGTCAAATACGCTGAATCTGGTTTTATGATATTGATGTGCATATCATACTAACTACTTATTTTTCACAAATTGTTATTGATATTGAATGAAAATGCATGATCCATCCGTTCATTGAAGACAAAAACAAACTGCATCATCCAGTTAAATCTTATAAGCTGTTAATAACCAAATATGGTGTATTTCTGTGAAGTTGAAAATACATTTTGGAAAAATCATAAGTATGCCTTTGTACACTAAGTGAGAGATTTTATTGGACCAGCACAGAAGCTTAGAAAAAACTTCAATATGGTGCTGGTCTTCTTGACTGTTGAAATCATGTTGTATCATGTGAGTACATAAGGAGCAAAAGCAGACCCTTAATCAACCTTTAATATCCATAAAAAGCACTGCTTGTGAAGTATAGAAACCAAAGACTGTAGAAGTAAGAATGTAATTCAGATGAGGTAATACCAATTAAACTTTTAAAACTGAATAGGTTTAAATTAACCACTTATTCCCAGAGGCAAAGGTATTCCTTCCTGCGAAGCTGATATTGAATGAATAGTTAATACCCCTGTAATATCTATTAAGCTGACTATATTAAAACCAGGCCACTCTAACTGACAAAGTGCTTCCTGCATAATACACTTACTGACATTATGAAGGGCAATGTTATGAATAGGTGTACACATATAATGTGATATCTCTTGTAGACAAAGCTTGAGAAAGTTTGGGTTCAGTGGAGGGATAATTGTTTTTGGCAACAATGCCATCATTAGCTGAGCTTTTCTTTGTGTCTCATCAAAGATGCAAAACATGGTCAAACAATTATTAAGCGGGTGTGTAAGTGATGTTTATCTGAGGTCTTACTCACACAATTAGAATGTAAATAGGTTGTCAGTAAAATTGCTCCACCAGGCAGCTGTAGGGAAAACAAATTATGCACATAACCAATTTATCAAGACTTTGTATACAAACAAGTGTTCACCAAGCCCATATTGATTCAAACCATTTAAATAGAAACTGGAACTGGTCAACAACAGATAACAGTGTGGGCTCTTTTGAAAGTTTCATTTTTTATATTCTATTGTCATTACAAGAAGCAGCAATTTTGTATGTTTATAATAGGTGTTCTTGTGTCTGTCTCTCTGGAGAGATTCAATGCAACAGGCATTCATACAGTTTGGTTGCATCTACTAATGAAATTAAGATGATGCAATAAAGTGGAGCTGTTTGTGCCAGAGTTAGTTGCTCCTGGGTGTAGCATCTATGTATGAGCCCAGGACTACAGCCATTTGAGCCAGAGAGGAGCATCCCTGGGCTTGTAGGGTGCAGGGGAGGTCAGCAGCGGGCTCTAAGTGGCAACGTCAGGCAGCGGAGGGGCTGGATGGGACACAAGGATGCAGAACCTGTGGAGCCACATGAGTAGGCAGCAGGTAGCCCCTGCACTTTAGCACCATTGTGCCCCTGCCAGCCTCTACACCTACACCTGCATTTCAGTGCAGTTATTTACTCTGCTGTAAGATAGTATTGTCCCCGGCAATATTATTTTATGGTGGAGTTAATTAATGTACTGCTCCCTAACACCAGTGCATGTGTTGACAGTGACACTTTACTGCATAACTAATTAGTCAACTACAGTAAATTGCACATGCGGATGCACACTGTGACTACTAGACTGGGATTCAGGCAAATACAGTGCCTTCTGCATTCTTTCAAAATAGACCTGGGGAGCAAGGCACCATCTTCTTTTATCAAATAGCTTAAAGGTTAGGTTACTGACCTAAGATATGAGGCTTCAGGAGATCTAGGTTTATCATATTACATGCCCCTTTTCCCTCCTGATAATCAGCCCTCCACAAATAGAGAGCATCTCTTAAGTAGGGAAGCTGGTGTTCTTCACTGGAAAAAAAGCATAGGCTGTATCCAGATGAGCACAGA
The DNA here is from genome assembly GCF_001723895.1 of Crocodylus porosus. Taxonomy (NCBI): domain Eukaryota; kingdom Metazoa; phylum Chordata; order Crocodylia; family Crocodylidae; genus Crocodylus; species Crocodylus porosus. The sequence continues at coordinate 2,770,028 of NW_017728912.1, read as the reverse complement.
CATTTGGTTCCCTGGGGACAACTAGTAGCATACCTTGTACTACTGCTACTTGTGTCCAGGGAACACCTGTGCCATGTGGGCTTATGGCAGGTTACCCTGGGTGGAGTAGGGGAGACTTGGGACAGCCACTGTGCTGGCCACAGTCGCCTTACCTGAGGTGCTGGGGGATGGGGAAGCTGCAGTCATTGCACTCCTGCAGGCTGGGAACCTGGCTGGCAGCTGGAGCATGGCTCTGGCCAGTCAGGCTCTGGTTTTGGGTGATGTGTGCTGCCTCGCTTTTTTCTGCTTAGGTTTTTTTGACCCTGGGATTTTCCAGGGTCAAACCTCTCCCCACTACACTGCAAGGCAGCAGCACAGGGAATGCCTGAATGTGCACTGCATGGCGCTCATCTGGACACAGCCATGGAGATGCTGTGCTGTAAAGTATGCCATTTCTTTCTGAGCTAGCAAGCAGTGTGAGCAGTGTCCAGTTTTAATCCTTTCATAGTCACTGCTAAAATGTCTGTAGATGGCTGAGCAATATGCTCAGGGTCAATGCTTGGGGCAGCAAAGAATAGGAGATACTCTGGTTACCAAGGCGCCCCTTGGAGTAACTAGAAACAACAGCCACATACTGATGGAGAGCAGATTCAGATTAGATATTAGGAAGAACTTCTTTATGGTAAGGGTTACCAGAATCTGGAATGGGCTCTTAAGGGAGGCGGTGCTCTCCCCTACCTTGGGGGTCTTTAAGAGGAGATGGGACAAACACCTGGCTGGGGTCATCTGACACCAGCACTCTTTCCTGCCCAGGGGCAGGGGGTTGAACTCGATTATCTTCCAAGGTCCCTTCTGGTCCTAAAGATCCATGAAATCTATTAAATCTACAAAATACCGCTTTTGCCAGTGAGCTGCCTGAGAGTGATAGAGCTACTATTTGCCACTCACTTGGCCATGACACTGGAAAAAAAAACCCAAAATTCCCCCCACCCTTACATTCACTTTCTAAAAACAAGATGTACATCTTTTTGGGGGGTGTTTGATATGCAATAAAATATGTAATTTCCTTATCTACTTGACAGGATTAAAAATGATTCTCCAAGCATTCTAGCCAATAGACTATTTTGGAGTGCACATATTTCCACTTGTCCTGAAAAAAAAATTGCACTACATATAATTCAAGATTCATAGGGCAGGGAAAGGACCTAAATGGGCATCTAATCCGACCTCCTGCACAAATAAAAGATGCTCTATTTCTATATTATCCCAGACATATCCTTGAATTATCTTCTTGAAAAAGTCCCAAAGAAGGATATGCTTTAACTTACCTGTGCAACTTGTTCCATTGTCCTATTGTATAGTCAGCAAGGATTTTTCCCCTCTGTGATTGGGTGCATCTACAAAAGCAATTAATGTGAAACAACAAACTCTGGAGCTTATTGTTCTGGTGTTTATTGCTCCATTTGTCTTGGGTGTGCCATTTGATCATGCACCCAAGACAGCAGCACTTTTAACAAGGTCTGAGCAGCCCTGGCTGGCAGGGGACCCTAGAGGTAAGCCTGCCAGCCCAGGGCTGCTCTGCCAGGACTCCACATGCTGCAAAGGGGCTGGCTGGGGCATGACAGTTCTCCAGTGTGGGACCAGCAGGCAGGCAGCCCCTACACTGAACATCATCATGCCCCAGCTACCCAGAATAGTGTCTACACATGCACTGCTGTGGAGCCCAGTGTAAATATAAGTACTATCCTGCTGCAGAATAAATTAGTTTAATCCAGCCTAATAGGGTGCAAATGTAGACATATGACATTTACTATGGATCTAATTAGTCTTCCAGGGTAATGTCTCATGTAGATGCACCCGTTGAATATAAATTTGTTTGGGTGTGGTTTAAAACTATTGGGTTTTTCTCCTCCTGCTCTCTGCAAGAGAACAAGCCACTCTCCCTCTTTTTTATAACAGTTTTTAAAAATATTTGAAATCTACTATCATGTCCTCTTACTTTCTTTATCCAGACTAAACAACTTAATTCTCTTCACCTTTCCTGATATGCCTTGCATTAGACACCTGGGATGAGGCAGTCTCAAATTACAGCCCACGTTTCTGAGTCTGAAAAAAGTGGCAGGAGTCACTAGATTGTACAGAATCCAGTCTGGCAAAGTATAGTCCTTGAATGCCTATTGCAATGATCCTGAACAAGGTGCTGGATCCTGAACAAGGTTCCTCCAGATCCTTTAAAGGGTTCCATAAAGTGTGAGAAGATAAGTTGGAAAACTAAGCAGATATACTAGGGTCAGGTTTATTTCTGCCTGGATGATCACCTACCCCTACTGCCCAGCCCCTATGTGAGAAGGTAGCACGTGACAGGATGTATTAACTGTTCATGAAACATGAGAATCCACGTGTTCAAGCCATTAAACACATGCTAAGTATGATTGTACCACAACAAATTTACAATTTTTCATGGGAGCAGTATCTCCAGATTGTATTAAATAAAATGTGTTCAGGTCTCAGACTGCTCCATGGACCTGAATTCAAGACTCTGGCATGATGCAGGGGCTGGGAAATGTTGGTCTCATTTCAAGCACTGGACTAAGATTGGCCTTCTAAGACTGCCAGTGGCAGAGATCCAGCTCACCCCTTGGATTCAGTGTCAGGAGCAGCACCTTTTCCCAGGCTCTGCTCTGCTTCTTTTTCCTGCTTGCCACCAGTATTAGAGATCTAGACAGTGCCAACTTGCCATGGGAACATACTCCCAGGCTGGATAGTTCTGAGTATGTGGTGAGGAGGATGAGGACTACAGATATAGGGCTTGCACATCCTTCACAAATAGACATTCAGGGTGCTTGTGCACATGATCGGGGTTTAGTCCCCCAAATTGAAACAGTGGGGTTTTAATTGCAATGATTGAAAATGCACTATTTCAATTTGGGGGCTTCCATCACTATTACTGCAAGGAGCCCAAACCTTATTTTTTTGCAAAGCCTACTCACAGCCCTCACACTAGGAGGGCAGGCCAAATGCCCGTGAGCTGCAAGGGGCCTCAGACCTTCCTTCCATGGTGGCAGCACCCCCTTAGGCTGCCCAGGTGGGCTGCTAGAGCCTGGATGCTGCTTCACTTTGGGCAGCACTCACCTGGTAACTGCCCACTCAGGTGGCCCCGGGGGGGGCACTGGCATGGCAGAGGGAAGGATCGAGGCCCCCCACAAGTCAGGGGCCCACCAGCAGATCACCTCCGGGCCATGGGAGAAGTGGGCAGGCTCCATGGGGGGAAAAAAGGATTGGGCTTCTCACCGCTTTTTTTTTTCTGGTGGGGCCTTCCTGTGTGGGCTGCCACTGAGCTGAGCTGCCGCTGAGCTGTGGGAAAGCCCCAAGCTGAGGCAGCACCTGTTTACTAGCAGCTCACCAGGGCATCCCTGGGGGGTGCCATTGCCGCAGAAGTAAGGAAGGACCTGGGCCCCCACAGCTCAGAGTCCACTTGGCCCATTGGCAGCTTACCCCTCCCCCCCAACTGCCAGAGATGCAGACAGGCTCCATGGGGGGAAAAAAAGATTGGGCACCTTGCCACTTCTGCCTTCAGCCTGCCTCTCCCATGGCAGGGGCAGGGGTAGTGAGTTGTCAAAATTCTGCAATGTTATAAATAGCTATGTTGCAAACTAAACTATATGCAGATGTGGTTTAGTTTGCAACGTAACAAGCAAATTTAAACCATAAAAAGCACCCTGCATGTCTACAGCTATTGCAATTAAACCACAAAAATGGCTAATTTTCATCACCTGTACAAGCACCCTCAGAGCCCAGTGTCCAGGGGGGAGGGGAGGGGAGAAAAAGGAAAGTACAGTTGACTCCAGCGCTGTCCAGGGTGGACTGAGATCATAAGTACTGGTGTGAAACCGACTAGAATATGTTCTAACATTTAATGTGGCTCGTAATTTTTGGTAAGTTTTATCTCAGATAAAATGTGTACTAGATGTCTCATGCTACAAAACACAAAGACTAGGTATGTCACTTCTGCTCATGCAGAGAAGCAAACTTTAGGCGAGACTGGGAAATTTTAAGGTAAAAAACCTGAGGCACTTACGAACTTTTGGAAGCAACTAAAGGGATATTAGTATTGCACATTTGGGCATGTAAACTACAGTAAGGTTTGCATGTGTCCTTAAGCACAGACCTGGAAATAAGGGCTGTTTTTACGCATGCTCCGGGTTGAGGATGGGGTGCTGTAATTCAAATATCTGTGACAGCCACTCTAATTAAAGCACCCACACCATCTTGTGTATCAGTGTCCCAACACTTCATAATGGCAGTAGGGAAGCTTTAACCAAAGCTCATCAAACAAGCTGATGAGCTTTAGTTAAAGTGCTTCTGCTGCCATTTTGAAGCTCGGGGACACTGATACACAAGACATGGAGGCTGCTGGAAGTGTGCTGATTAGCATGCTTCAGCAGACTCAAATAATCAAGTCTGCTGCAATGCACTGTAATTACACTGGAGCAGCTTCTCTGCACATCTCCCCACAGCCTCCCTGCATGCCTACTAATCACATTGGAGCAGCCTCCTCACACATCTACTAAGGAGAGCTGGGATGGTTCCTATTAAGGTGTTTGGGTCAGGTACTGTAACTCTTGAGTTTCTGCAACTGGTGAACTGTGCAAACTTCAGATACAAGGTGCATTTTTTTGTCTTTTTCTCATCTCTCTTTCTCTTTTTTTGGACTTTGCTTAAAGCAGAAACAGGACAGGACTTAACCTAGAGAACAAGTTGTGAAACACTCTCATCTAAACCTAATACTTGCCTCAACAAAGAGACTTAATAAAATTATACAAACCAAACCAAAATTAATTCTTTGACTTAGAATTGTTTTGAATCAAGCTCTAAGAAACTTTTTGAGAACAGTTCTCCCATAAATGGTTTAAAATATAACTACAAAAGGTGGTTAAATTACAGAATCTCTTGATTTCTCCTCTCCTTTTTTAATCTTTATTTTAAGGTATGTTTATGATTGTTCCCCCCCCATTTGATAGTGTACTACAGGCTAAACTAAGTGATTGAAGGGGAAAAAAAGACCTAAATTGTTGTTAATGTCATAATAGAAAGAAGAGTAACAAACAGTATGCAAGATTTATAACAACCTAAGAGCCCTAACCAAATCCCACCACAGCTCCTACCAACACTATTCCCAGAACATTTAGGGTAGAAACAGACATTGCCTGACATCTCATTTGTGCTGCCATAAAACATTTTATGGCAGCACCATGGTGATAAAATTCATGTTGTCACCTTTTGTTGTGCCACACAATAAAAAACAGTGTTAAATAGTGATGAATTATTGCAGTGGATGTCTATTTGCTTGGTGATGGACAGTACAGGCAGCCTGGAGCAGCACAAGGCAATTGCTTGTTTTCCTCTTCTCTACTTGTTTTGCTCTTCTTCAGCCTGCCTATTTTAGATCGGAGTCATAGGCACTGCCTTTAATTTTAGTCAGCAGGGAAACAACTCAAGATGATGGACATGGGCCCCTTCTTCCAGCCACCCACTGGGGAGGAGGTGTGGGCACAGACAATTTATGCGGGGCAGCACAGGAGATGCAGCAGTGAGATGGAGGGGGGTATATGCCCCCTGAGATTTCTGCACAGGGCTGCAGCTGGGCTGAACCAGCTTCAGGCACTGTCATTTCTGTGGCCCAGAGGGTGGGACCCAGCATGGGAGGGAGTACTGTGCTGCCATGTCCGCCAAGGTGTGGCATTCCCTGCCCACCAAGCAGCCATGGAGGCACAACTCTGTGCTGCTGTGCCTCACCTTGGAGGGCCATGGTCTCACACAGGCGGCTCCAGGTGGCTTTTGCCTGGAGCTAGTCTGGCCCTTTTGCAGCCCTGCACCCCACACCTCACTGTGGGTGCAGAAATCTCAGGGGACACGTGCCCCCCTCATGTTGCCTTGGCTCTCCCACCCCTCTCCATCGCATCACCTGTGCCCCCAATGCATCACCTACACCTCCCACCCCCCCGACATGTCACCTGTGCCACCCACATTACCCCAATGCATTGCCTGTGCCCCCTTCCCCCCACCCTCTTAGACATATCTAGAGGGAGATGCAGGAGCTGCTCTCCACTATTGCTTGGCTGTCACATGCATGTTTGTATGTACATGCATGTGGCACCCCTGCCTCTGATCGCCTCCCCAGTCCCCCCAGCCCCAAGCAGCCTCTTCCAGGCTGGAACTCTGACAGCGTGCAAAGGGAAGCCCACCACTTCCCACATTTTTCTCCTTTCCTCAGGTTTGGGCCCAGACAGCCTGCTTTCTGAGGGGGGAGGGCAGGGCTCTTGAGCCTCACGTACTCAGTGGTTATAAGTAGCTAGTATTACAGGGTATGTTTTTACTACATTTAGTGATTGCAATTAGTTTAGGCATACCTGGAAAGTTTTAACTTAGTGACTCTGTTAGCTCAGACTTAGCAACTACATTAACAAGGCTAGGCTTGTTCAGCCTTTGGTAAAGCCATCTCCTCCCATGACTATATTGCTACCAGCATCTAGGATGGATAGATTAAAGCTAACTTAGGTATGTCTACATTGTCACAACAACACCTTTAATATATCCAAAGGCAAAGAATAATTTCAACAGTATATAGCTGTTGATTTCTGTCAAGAAATAGAAACATACAAAAACTGTATGTGAAACAACTCAAACTTTTCTTTCTTGTTATTTTTCTATACTCCAAGTTGATATGATAAAGTTCTAATACTTTGTCAATGTACACCCATCCTAAGTATCTCTCACACAGTAATTATGAAATTTTAATGAATTGTCATTCTTCCCTGGTACAAGCTCATAGAAGTCAATGGAGCCACATAAGACAGAGATTTGGCATCTTGTGTCTAATCAAGCCAGTAAGCTAAGAAAATTATGATATAGCTAAAGGAACATAATGTTCAGTTAAGAACTCACTAAGAATCAGAGTGAATCATAATGTGCTAGGCCTTTTATAACTCAAAATGCAACCAGACTTTTAACATCAGTGTTACCTGTAGGCAAGTTTCATAAAGACATATATTTGCATTGTATATGTTGCATTGTTCTACCGATATGTTATATTTGCTACAAAATATGACCTTTGTGTAACAGTTTAATTGTGATTCCTTTCATTTTGTTCTTTTATTAATTTCCAGTTTCTTCTGAACCCAAAACACTTGTTTTTAATGCACACCAAGAGGAAAGTAACAGGACTATTAAACCCTTTTAGTGTAATCAATTATAATACCAAAAAGAGGCAACTTTCTACAATATTTCCTAGTAACAATATTAAAAGGAAGAGGACCATTTCTAAATAGCACAGGACAGCATTCTGAAGATCTGAATGCACAATTTATTTTATAGAACACCTATCCAAAGCAGCAGAACTCTCTCTCCTTTTTAAAAATATAGTAAGAAAAAAAGTTGGGTTTGAAGATAACAAAATAGTTTATGGAAGAATTTCCACAGAGCTACTGCAACTCCAACATAAAGAGATTCTCACAAGTATAAAAAATCAAGGAGAAAGGAGCTAAGTTTAGAAGTATGAGTTGGCACTTGGTAGTAAGCAATATTTAAATATATCATCAGAATTATAGTTTGGAGCAGCACCTTTGTGGGGGAGAATTTTTTAAAAATGTATGTATTGTTTGTTTTTCTTTGGTTTTATTTTTGTTTTTTGTTTTTTAAAACAAGAGGCTCAGTTTGAATAAGATTGAAAAAAATTCAAGTTTGATAGTGAAAGGGGACAAACATGGACATGGCAATGTGTCTGTGTGCAATGTCTGGCTGATATAGACCATTAATATGTAGAAAAGAAAGATCTGTATGAATAGGAATTGTATTAGTCAAGATGGGAAGTGATCCATTCTTTAATAAAAATTCAATCTGGCAATGAAAATTGACTGAAATATATAAGGGAATTATACTGTGAGTCACACTTCTAAACTTTATTAAGCACTTAGTTGGACGTTATGTTCTTGTAGCCATTGTAGGCTTTCCTAATTCTCTAGTGTGATTACATATAATATGACAAATTTATCCTTGATTAAACCAGATTGGATTCTATTGGCTCGCAAAAAATAATTAGACCTAATAAAAAGTTATTTGGTTAGTTTTAGAGTTATACATACACCCACCATATACATATGCCCACCATTTACAATTGCATGTTTCCATTAAATGCAAGAAATAAATTAATTTAATACAGTATTTTCCATCAACACTCAAATAATAAATAAAAATAAGGCTAGTATTCCTTATTTCATTATTATGCCTTTCTGCCATACATTATGGTATAGTTTTCTATTTATGACAGAAATAGAAACACTATTAACTATGCCACGCTTTTCAATCCAAAAATATTGTACAGAAAATACTATAAATATGAAATTTCATAGACACTAGACACTAGGGCTGGAAGGGACCCCAGAGGATCATCGAGTCCAGCCCCTGAATGTATTAAAGATTATGTTATTATTAGAACTGACTTTTAAATTCTCAGTTTGAGGTACTTTATTTATACATACCTTATCATTGCATTCATGTTTTGCATTGTTTTGTTTCATTTTGTTTTTATCAATTAACTTAATAAAAATAGTTAGGAGGAAGAAAATAGTATCTTGTATATCTTCAAAATGTTGTAATGCAGACATTTCCAAATAATCTAATAACTACACCACAGTAAGAAGAATAATGAGGAGGAGCTTTGTGGCTTCTCTTTACTAAAAAAAATAAAATACCTCATAACGTTTTTTAAAATGAGGTTGAAAATAGGACTATACTCAAGAATGGGAATTTTTCAGTTGCTGGGCTTTAATACATCCAGCCTTACTGTTGAGTAGTAACTTCACACTTCAAACCATAAACATTAACAAAAAGTCCTTCTTCAAGTATATAGGTAGCAATAAGAAGTCTCGGGGTAACATTGGACCCCTACGAGGCAGGGCAGGGCAGTTGGTGATGGCCACACGAGAGAAGGCAGAACTCTTCAACAAGTTCTTTGCCTCCGTGTTCCTGTCTGCTGACAATGGGGTGCTCTCGGGTGACAGCATAGAGAGGCCCGGGAAGGATACGAGTCCCCTAACTGTTAGTTCAGACCTAGTTAATGATTACCTGGAGGGCTTAATTGTGTCCAAATCAGAGGGGGCCAGATGACCATCATCCGCAGGTGCTGAGGGAATTGGCTGGTGTCATTGCAGAGCCATTGGCACGGCTGTTCGAGGACTCCTGGTGCTCGGGCCAAGTTCCTGAGGACTGGAAAAGGGCCAATGTGGTCTCTATTTTCAAGAAGGGGAGGAAGGAAGAGCCTGGCAACTACAGGCCAGTCAGCCTCACTTCTGTCCTAGGGAAGGTCTTTGAAAAAATTATCAAGGGCCACATTTGTGAGAGCCCTGCAAGGGAAGTGATGTTGAGGGGTAACCAGGATGGGTTCGTGCAAGGCCAATCCTGCCTGACTAACCTGGTCTCCTTCTATGACCAGGTAACTTAAACCAGAGCTTAGATGGGAAGGAGGAAGTCGATGTCATCTTATTGGACTTCCAGAAGGCCTTTGACACAGTATTCCACCCAATTCTGGTGGGCAAGATGAGGGACTGCGGCACTGACGAATGCACTGTCACATGGGTGGCAAACTGGCTCCAGGGGCGCACCCAGAGGGTGGTGGTGGACGGGTCGATGTCGACCTGGGAGGGCGTGGGCAGCAGAGTCCCCCAGGGCTCGGTCCTTGGGCCGGTGCTGTTCAACATCTTCATTAGTGACCTGGACAAGGGTGTGG
>NW_017728912.1:2742160-2759850 GCF_001723895.1 Crocodylus porosus | reverse complement strand
CCCCCTTGGGGTCACCAGGAACAATGGCCACAAGCTGAGGGAGGATAGGTTTAGGTTAGATATTAGGAAGAACTACTTCATGGTAAGGGTGGCCAGAGCCTGGAACAGGCTTCCCAGAGAGGTGGTGCTCTCACCTTCCCTGGAGGTCTTCAAGAGGAGACTGGATAGGCACCTGGCTGGAGTCTTATGACCCCTGCCACCCCTAGTGCTCCTTCCTGCCCATGGCAGGGGGTCGGACTAGATGATCTGTCTAGGTCCCTTCTGACTCATTGATTCTATGATTTTATGATTAAAAATTTTGCTCAAACTGGAATGAGTCACCGATATTATACAAACTCAAAAGCAAACATGATTCCTTCTATCCTCCCTGTCTCCCCCGAAACAAAAAACCCAACCAAACAAAAAACACACACCTACTTTCTAGAAAAGAAAAGGAGAAAGAAAAAAAGAAGAAATAGAAAAGAAGGAGAAAGAAAAGAAAGAATCAGATGTGGTTATAAGGTACTGGCACATGAGAGAAACTACATTAAAAAGTTGTTCTGTTATAAGCTATAAGATAATAATAACAGAAAAAAGATACTGTGAGAGGAATTGCCAACATTCAGGAAGGCAAATTAACTGCGGCTATAGTTAAATGGCCTCAGTGGATACCACAGACAGTCACATTATGGGAACACAGACACCACACCCAAAAGTCAACCATCTATCAATGTAGATAGCCACTGGTTTAAAAGTGTCGCCACCATGGCATACACTATAGGCCACATTCAGACATTCAGTTTTTACTTGGGGAAAAAACCCAATCTAACATGAGAGCAATGGGAAGATTCTCACTGATGACCCAGTAATAATTACCAAGTGATCATCATGGGATTAAAATTTATGCTTTGGAAACATGACATGCTGAAATACAGACTTAGTAACTGCACATTTATACTTTTGACTCACAATTTGTAGTTGCTATGCTGAAAGATAGTTAACAAAAACAAAACTAAATCTTAGCCTGTATTAAGGCTAAGATAGCTAACAAACAATAACATGAAAACTTAAGAGCTTGGGGTACTCTCAATATAAGTAGAACAAAAAGCAGTTGGTCTCTAGTGGTGCTAATAATCTTCTTGTTATTTTTTAAAGAAAATAAGAGGAAATGTAACAGATGGTATTACCATGTAAGTAGTTCCTTTTGAATCCATTATAGCCTTCCTGTAATACAGTGTTCAACCCTTTTAGTCCATCTGCTCGCCTACTTAAATACCATAGGCCCCATTTTTAGAAAGTGCTATGAAGTGCTGCCTCAGAAAGGAAAATGTTAGCAAGCTGCTTCTGTTCTATAGTCCTATAAAAATGTCATATCATTTAAGCTGTTGTAGTTGGATGCAGAGCAGATGCACTTTACCATAACAGGTTTAAAACAGCAACATACAGACTGCAGCATGTCTAAAGACACCTACATTGAGAACTACATGGAAAAAAAAATATATAAGCGTTCCTCCAGAATGTTCAATAATAGTTTTAGCAACAACAACAAAGAGAACTGAAGAAAAATACTTAAAGATAGAGACCGTCCTTAAAACTACCCTTGGTTTATATCATGCATATGTGACTTTAAAATCAAAGCAGCCTTATGAATTTTCTCATTCAACTCAAATTGTCTACTCCAGTGATGTTGTACTATGCCATTCCCCATCTTGAAATCTCTACATATCTTCTTTTAAGTCTCAATCCTCGATCCAGGAGTGTCATTGAGACAGAAATTTGATTTTGTGAGACAGACTCAAGTGAATTTTAATTAACTAGGTAGAAGTACTGTGTTTATTTGTATTTGAATACTTCCATTGATACAATTAAAATGTCTACACGTTCATGTAGGTACAAAATACCACAAAAGTGCCCTTATCTAAGCATTCAAATAAGGACAAAAGCATGTGCTTGGACATAAAACATTAATAATTTAACAATAACAACAAAAACAACAATCATCATCATCTAAATTATCTCCTTTTTTGCTGCTTTCTCCTTTTAATTACTATGGCCATGTACCAGTGTCAGTGACGATGCATAGGAGGTGCATGTCACTGATTACTGTCAGAAGGAACCTCCCCACCGCTGTCTCAAGAGGCACCAGTAACCCATGACCGGTGTTATATTTCTACTAGGAGAATCACAGCTCTTCCTGTAGAAAACAGGAGCATAGAGTTGTCTATACCATTTCTTCTGGAATAAAATGGTGGTTCCAGGAGAAGAATAACCACCAACCCAGTAGACGTCACTTCTAGCAGAGTTTCTTCTAGGATTCCTCAGCTTCCAAAAATCAGATATATTCACTCTAGCCTGACCATTTATTATTATGATTATATGAAATTTATAATACTGACAGCATAAATGAACAGGAGAATGCTTCACTCCTTTTACCTTGGTTAGACATTTACATTTTTAGAGGGAGTTCAAGTGCAAACAATGTAAATGGAAGAATCGATTACTGTACATGAGTGTAAAATGACTGTCAAATAGCTTCTTTAGTAGCATATGAACTTTTTATAGTTGTAAGCAACTGGACAAGGTGAAAATCATGGAACATCAATCCTGATAGATATGTAATTAAAATATTCTGAATGCTATAAACACATCTCTATCATTACACACTCCCTCAATATGCTATTTTAAAAGGCACTTATGTATATGCATGGTGAGCACACCTGTAACACATTGGCAGACTCTTGGATTGCAATGCTGGAGATATTCATATTCAAATCCAACCTATATCTGCATTTTTCTTTCCTCTTTGCAAGCTTTTAAATTGTGCTTTTCTGATCCTTATTGTACTTTTATGAATACATCAGTAGAATCAACCTTAAAAAGCATTGCGAAAGTATCAAAAGTGCAGTGACTCTCTTGGCAGTTTTGTCTCCCAGAACATATATGATTTGTTGTTTTATTTCACCATCACTTATGTAGGAAGTATGAATATTGTCTCTCCCCCTTTCAAGAAATGTGTCTCACATGAATTAGAGACCTCTTTCCTATTTAAAAATAGAATAAAGGAAAAAATAAAGTGCAATAATGACAAAAAACACAGAAGAAAATTCAGTTCTAAAGACTTTTAAAAACCAAAATAAGGGAGGGAAATGTTGTCAGGCACTGAGCCAGTATTTCTTGGTGTTTTATATACCATGAGAACCTACTGTGCTAACAGCAAATCACACTACCACACAGTGAGCTAAATATCCACTGAACCCTGGAAATGTTATAATTGTTCCACTATGCTAACACCTGTGTTAAATAACTCTTTGCTGATTCACAGTGGAAATTCAGAGGGACAGATCCTCAGCTGGTATAGAGAGACATATTTCAGATTAAATCAATATATTTGATTTCTGTCAACAGAGGATCTGTCCTGGGCCATTCGGTACGCCTCAAAATTATTCATCTGGAGTATAAAAATACTTTGGGTTTCAGCAGAAGATACTTTGGAACCTGATTCTGGAGTGCTGAGAGCTTAAAGGATTTGTTTACTTCTCTTGCAACAAATATCCAGGTTTCATTACTTGTTTAAGAAAGGTTTTGCTTTGCAAGAGATCTGTTTTCTATCTCTGAGCTAACAAAGAGTGGGGGTGGCTGGAAATAGTGGATTCATCTCCTGGAGGAAAGACCAAGAAAAAGTGCATTGTCTCCATTCGCTCTTGCTGATTAAAGAGCATCCTTGAAATATGCAGAGCATGACCAGAGACATAACATAGCAGATCCATACTTTGGAAGCAGCAGCACATGGGGCAGTGCCACCTACTACCCTACTCATGGCAGCAGAACACCCAGTGGCCAGTAGTCAACTGCCAGCTGTAGTGGTGGCTGGTTTCGTGTCCCTACCAAAACACAGCACTTGGAGCCTCTGCACTAAACACTCCCCCTTAGTTATGCTACTAAACATGAGACAATTTTTTTTTTTTTTTTTTTTTTACAAGCAAGAAGTAAAAGCAGGGAACACACAAATATTCTTGAGAATATGGATCCCACCCTCATAAATAGTTAAGAACTGTGTCAATACAGCTACAAGCATCATACGTTACCAACCTCTAGGTACTTTTTCCTAAGTTTAACTGCAGATGCTATATTTGCACCTTGTGGTTCCCAAGAAATTATTCTTGTTTGAATTCATTTTATATGCTAAAATAATTAGCCAGCTCAGTGAATTCTCTCTCTGGCACGGAAGATGTTTTAATTCGAGTGTTTACTAAATGTTCAGTCTAAATTCACTGTAAACTTGTGACCTGCATAGGCGCTTGTAAATTTGATGCATTTCTCAAAAGCAAACAAATAAAGAAATACCCGAATGATCCAATGCGTGTTTTCAATCCCAGTCTATTTATTAGAGGGAAATCCGTGCTCATCCTTTCAGTGTGCTGGTTTTATCCTCATTTGTGCATCTTACAGTACATTTAACAACCAAACTAATCTATTTGGATCATCCATTACAGATAGAGGAACCTTTTCCATCTGTTTCCTATGAACCATTCAAGCAGCATTTCAAGAGAGTTATTTCAGTCCTGCTCTATTTTATCTCCTGTAAATATGATTCATTAAACAAAAGATGCTTGGCCTTTGAATATCAGAGAATACTAACTTTTTCTTCTGCTCTATTGATTCTGTTAAGGGGATTAGCATGTAGCCTCAATAGAAGAAAACGGTGGAATCAGAAATGTCTGAAAACTCTATTTCCTTTACCTGTGTTCATAGGAGCATAGTCCAATAAACTTTAGCCCTGAGTTAAAGAGAGAGAGAGAGAGAGAGAGAGAGAGAAAATTGAAAAAAAGATTTAACAAACAGGGTGAACGAGAGAGGAAAGAAGTTACAACAACATGAATAACAAATATCTTCAAATATATTATTATAGTGAAGTCAGGACCTAACATGCAGAGGTTCTCAAATAAATTGTCCAGAAGAAGACAGACTAGGCATGGTTATAGCACTGGGCAGGGCATGTAGGCCTCCAGCAGAAGTTCATTTAATGGTGCCATTGGATCTGATCCTCAATTCCAACAAAAATGTCTCTTGCTATATGCCACACGTACATGGGAGAGATGTGATTTTGGGATCAGGGATCATATTCCAATCCTGCCTTTTCTGCTTGCTAGTGTAGGAGAACCTAGGATTGTGATCACATTTAATGTGTTAATTGTGCCCTGAGTGGCCAGGGAGCTATATGTGCACCCAATTTAAAGTGCCATAAAATAGTAAACCATCCACATGTATCTACATTATATTCAGAAAATATTTATGTGGATATTATTCGTGGAACACTTTTATGATTGGTTTGTATGGTGCCTTAAACTGAACACATGGCATGTCAACACATCAGACCTGATGGGGGCAAGTTATTATGATTCCAGGGTCCTCCTGCTTTGGCAAGTTGAATGCCAGATGTCTGCATCCTCCCTGTGACCTGAGGCTGTCCAGGTCAAGCCCGATATTTGGCTGAATTTTGTCCTGACAACCAGCTGAACTCTGGGCCCGGTTGGAGAACCAGGGCTTCCTGAGGTTGGCACTGACTTGGTCGTAAGCACTACCAGTGGGAGACCAGGAGTTGTCCAGGGCTGATTCTGATAATCAGTTAGTTGTCAGGCTTCCTTCCCTAGTGGTCCCAGTGTGCGCATCTGCCACTTACTCAGCTATGGGCAACATACAAATTAGCCATAATAATGTCCTACATTATTACCTTTTTGTGGCTGGTTTGCCTTTTTATGGTGTCTTAATCTGGTGTACATGTTACACCCTTGCCATTTATGGTGTGATTAACATGTTGATCACAATGTAAATGTAACATGTCCCAGGGGCCATCACTTGCTGCTGAATTACACGTACTGAAAAGAGATATGTAGGGCCTGAGTCAGCTCCTACTGATTTTAATGGATACCTGAGGTAAGAACCATTATACTAGGAAGGAATAGTTTGTAATACCTAATTCTCAAGAATTACCTTTTTCTCAACAGGGCGATTTAGCCTGGATGCAGTATTATGTTAACACAGTTATACTGTAGCACATTCAGTGTTTGGTTGTTAACTGTATAGCATTGCACTGTTTCATGTTGGCATACTATAAAAAAGAATCTGATACAGTTAGCAAACTACATGTGCATACTTTGCTGTTACCAAAATGGTCACGTAACAATGACATATCTACATAAAAACCTGTTCTGATTTTCAGACTGAAGTAATGCCAATCTGTTCTGACTCCTGCCATTCTGGCATTACTCCTCAAGGAGAGCCCACTTTTGTACTCCTTACAATGACTTAGAGACAGGATGAGAGACCACGATGCATAATCAGAGCAATGCCTTTCCACCAAGACAAACTTTCCTTGTGAAATTATTGACCATGGCACTTCTTTTCCCTTTTTTCTCTGACAGAAATTTAGCATTGAAGGATGGAGGAATCATCAAGGTTTGCCTTATTATTTTGTGGTATTTATTCATCTAGGGATAAATTTTCAAAACGGAATGCTTAATTGTTAGGTGGATAGGAAGGAGTTAAGCAAAAATGGGAAACAACCAGTTTTCAGAAAGGAGGTGTCTGTATCCACTATCTAAGTAATTAGATACTTAAGTAATCATGTGTATGTATATAAGAACAGATATCAGGTCTGTGTGAATTGGCTAGTCTTCACTTCAGATTTGGATATGGCTGATTCAGGCAACAGTGATTTGAGTTAGTGATTCAAAATCAGTGTCCTGAATTGATTTGGACAAATCAGACAGGCCCCATCACCCACCTGCTCCCCCAGCCCCATGAATGACTGCCCTACCTGGGCCCAGCTTCCAGCTCTTAAAAAAAAAAGCAAAAAAAAAAAAAGCCCTTCATTCACCGGCTACTGCCAGGGGCGGGGGGAAGGGGGCAATTTCTGCTGCCTCTCACTGCCCAGCGCTGTATGAGGGGCTCTCTCATGAGCCCCCAGAAGCCCCAACAGTCACTGCAGCAGCCAGTGAGTGTGAGCTTTTTTTTTTTAAAGAACTGGGAGCTGGGCGAGGCAGGGAAGCCATGGTGGGGCTGGGAGAGTGGACAGGGGATGGGGACTTGTGGTAGAGCCCCCTACACAGCATGTGGGAGTGGGGGCAGCAGGGATTGCCCTCCCTATGTAGCAGCAGCTGGTGAGTGGCAGCTTTATTTTCTTTCTTTTCTTTTAAAGAGCCAGTATCTGGGGCCAGGTGGGACAGCCCTGGGGGGTCTGGGAGTGCAGGCAGAGGACCTCCCATGGTCCCCTCTCCCCACCTCCTGCTTACCAGCAAACAGTCCGGATCCAGCTCTCTGTGGCAGTGAGTGGGGACTGCCTGAAACTCCAAAACTCTCTGAATCTTTTCCAAATCGGTTCAGAGAGTTTTGAATTGATTCAGACTTTTTCATAGGTCTCCTGATTCGCTTCAGATTCAGAGATTCAGCTCCCAAAATGGGCTGAATCTCCTCCGAATTGAATCAGCACCTGAAGCTTTGCACAGCCCTAACAGATATACAATATAAGAACATGCAGCTAATTTGCAATTGTTACACGAATATTTTGGTAAGATCAGATTAACCAACTACATGTTGATACTTGGGCTGGAGACTATTAGTAACAGGAAAAGTGTGATGTAATCAGTTTATATTTTTAAATGTGAGTTCTTGAGTAAGCTGTATTACCTGAAAGTGACCGTGTAATTAAAGGAGCTTCTATTTATTACCGTAGCATGCTATTTTAATTTCCTTCCTTTGGTAATCAGACATAAGCACAATTCCCACCTTGATAAGTTAAAAATAGAATTTAGCTGTGTGTTAGATTTTAGTTACCCATAAGTATGTAACAGCATTGCTATGTTACCGTTCTGTCAGAAGAGAACAGTAATACTTTTATTGTGATGCAGAGGTTGTGGCAAACACAACCTAACTTATGCAGCCTTAATGGTATTTTATATAATTTGTCAACAATAGAAAACTTTACATGTGCCCTGTAAGAAAGTGGAGAGTTTGTATGCTTTATAAATATCTGTATTTTAAATGCACTGCAGAGACAGGGGGCATTCTGAATAAGGTTTTGACTCCTAAATTTTAGCCCTTAGGCAAGGCAAAGTCTATCCTATGTAAAAGGTTTTGTTTTGTTTTTCAATTCCTAAAATCTGTGGTTTCAGTTAGCTCAAAAGTATTCATAAATTCACCCAGGATAATGTTACTGGTAACTAAAATTAGACTGTAGTGGTAACTAGCATCCAACATGCAGCTACATTTTTGGGGGGGGGTTAGATTCGGGGGGGGGTCATTGTAGCCCCTCTATTCTACAGGGGAAGTTGTAGCTCTTCTATTTCAAATAGCCCAAGGGACTAAGACGCTAACCCAGGTTCAATCCATTCTCTGTCTGAAAAGATTTACAATCCAGATTTCCCACCTCCCAGTCAGGAATCTATAGGGTATTATTCTTGGTTGGAACCCTCACTCTCTCTCCTGTTGAAGCTGTGTTGTTTTGCATAAAATAGTTAAATATTCATTGCAGCAGGGATTGGAATCTATGTGACTCATATCCCTAACCTTGAGGCTACAGTCTTTCTCTCTCTCTCAAATATTTAGTGATTTGTTTTATTTTCTACAAGTGGAACAGCAGAAGGAGAAGTATTAGAACATCCTGTTATTACCTCAGAATCCACTATAGCATGGAAGTTATCACGTGACCTGGGAGAAGGTTATCAATTACAGAAGAGTTGTAATTGATTGGGTGGCCTCATTTTGGAGGACCATCTCTAGTGATGCCCCCCAGGGATCAGTGCTTGGGCCCATGCTCTTTAACATCTTTATCAATGACCTGGATGAGGGAGTGGAAAGCACAATGATTACATTTGTCAATGACACCAAGCTGTAGGGTCATGTGGGCACATCTGAGGACAGGGCAAGGATCCAGGACAACCTTGACAGGCTCATGCTATGGGCTGAATGCAATCAGATGAGGTTTAATAGGGACAAGTGCCAGGTCCTTCATCTAAGTAGGAAGAACCTTTACCATATCTATTTGATGGGTGGTGGTCCACTGGCTGGCACTGTATCCAAAAGGGACCTGGGGGTGACAATTGACCAGAGGATGAATTTGAGCCCTCAATGTGAGGAAGTCACCAACAAAACAAATAGAACTCTGGCTTGCATCAGCCGATATGTTCCCAATAGATCCAGAGAGGTGTTCCTCCTACACTACTCCAAGTTGGTAAGAGCACAGCTAGAGCACTGTGTCTAGTTCTGGGTACCACACTTCAAGAAGGATGTGGATAAGCTCAAAACAGTGCAGAGAAGAGCCACCAACATGATCAAGGGCTTGGGGGATAGGCCATTTGAGGAGAAGCTTTGGGATCTGGGTTTGTTCAGTCTGAGTAAAAGAAGACTGATGGGTGACTTGATAGCCACCTACAAGTATGTCAGGAGTAAACACCAGGATCCAGGGGAGCAACTCTTCAGAAAGGCACCCCTTGGGAGGATGAGGTCCAATAGGCACAAGCTAGTCAAGGAAAAGTTCAGGCTAGATATAAGGAAAAACTTATTTTCTATCCAGGTAACTAGAATCTGGAACACACTCCCAGCAGAAGTGGTACAGTCGTCATCCCTGGTCGTGTTCAAGAGGAGGCTGGACAAGCACCTCATTGAGCTCATTTGAGCCCAATCACCTCCTGCCCATGGCAGGGGCCAGACTTGGTAATCTTACAGGTCCCTTCTGGTCCTTCTGTTCTATGATTCTAAGGGAGATATCCTGTCATGCAGTAGAGAAAATTGAACCTGATCTTCCACATCTTGGATAACTGATGTAATCCTGCTCTACTGGGTAGAAAGAAAATTAGAATCTCTCTCTCTGCTGTTTTAATTAATGCTTCTAATTCCAGCCTTCATTTCTGTTCCTTTTATTAACAATATCCAAATCAGAGTGTGTGTGTGTGTGTGTGTGTGTGTGTGTGTGTGTGTGTAGGCTACATATATCATTGAAATGGTTTGTCTGACCTGCTGCTTTTTTCCCCTGTTGGCTTCAAAAGTTCAGAAGTCTCAGTTACACCATACCTTCAGAGTACACAAGAGAAAAAAAAAGTGAAAGATGCTCTTGTAATTTCTACATTTTCAAACGCATTGTTTAGCCTAAAGCTTGATCTCTATTAGTTTGAACCTGAGAAACTGAGAAAGCAGAAAAGGTGGCATGATTAATAAATAAATTTATCCCACATTAAAAGAATACAAATGTGCAGGGCTGTTATCTTTCCTAATCAGTAGGACACTCATTTTTTCCCCTTACATTTGATATCTGGAACTTGTGAAGAAAAGGATGGCATGCTTGAAGCAGACTGAATATCAATTCAACAAACACGCCAGTCAAGTAGTATATTTTTCTTTGATAGGCTAATCCTAAGGCTGGGTAAAACATTTTCTATGTAAAACACAACACAAACAGTTTGGCTTTTCCTCCACTATTAAGCAAAGCAAAAGTACTCATCTGTACATTTATTTATTTATCCATTGATTCATTCATTTATTTATGCATATGCTGCCCTTCCCAAGGCAGGCCCAAAGCAGCTTACAATAAGAGAAGACAATAACTTATAAAACAGGAGAGCTATAAGATAAAAATGAGTGAAAAGAGTATTGAACAACTTAAAAGGGAAACTAGAATATCATTATAAAACAGAGTTCCACTAAAAAATATCTTGACCTAGCTTCATTTACTAAATGAATGGACAAATAGGAATATAATATCTCTTACAGATGTACAGGCTCAGTCTCTAGAGGGCCTCAAGAGGGAGGGAGCTTCAGAGTTGAGGATCAAGTGCTAAGAACAACCTCCCAATGCATTTTTACACAGTAGTCTTGAGGTATTAATGGTACTTGTAGGAGGTTGCTCTTGGCTTAAGATTGCAATAGTGCAAGTTACATAGGATTTTACGAGGTTTTCTATTTTCCAAGGATAATAGAAGATTGTAAAATCCACAAAAATAAGCAACATCTAGAATGTCCATAGATTTGTGTGAGGTGTGTCTCTCAGAATGCGTCTCTGGTGTAGCACAATGCAGAAGATTATGCAGTACATTGGTACATAAATACAAATGGACATGATGAGAGGTATAAAGATTAGCTAATTAATATTTTCATTATTAAATAAGCATTATTAGGTGTCATTTGTAGTACTGAGATGCAACATAGTACAGAGGACTGCAAATATGGCTCTTCCTATTGTAGCTCTGCAACATTCAGTTTATGACAAAGGCCTTCTTGGCCTGCAGGCCCAGAATAGCTAACTGGGCTAACTGTTAACTGAGAACCTCACCCTAACCCATCACCCCTGAATATAAGCTATAAACCACTGAAGTTGACATGGGGTAAATGTTTTTCAGTGTTTAAGTTAAAAGAGGGGAACATCACATAAAATGAGGCACTGGCCTTATTTTTTGAGACCTAAAATCAAAGGAAGAAGAAGTGCTCAACCATTCATTCATCATTCATTTCAGTCTAGCTAAACACTATTGCTACATGCTACAAGTGTGAAAGTAGAGTATTATTATTAAACCCAATGGATTACAGAATTGCAACTAAGAACATCATTGACCATCAAACTATGCAGCTTCTAGAACTGCATATAAGCTTGTGACTTCTTGGATCTTTTTAGTAATATATTTAGTAGTATATTTCAGCATGAAAAATTTCCCCTTTGAAGGAACTGTATGCCCATCCTCCAAGAACTGCCACAGCAAATATGTTGAGATTGTCCCATTGCTGGTTAACACAACAGCAGCCAATGACTTGCAGTAAAAAAGAAGTGATTCTAATTAAAAGTGCAACTGACATCAACTATAGCTATTGTTGTGTGTATTTGTTTGTGCTTAGGTATAATGTCATTGATTATTCTTTCCACTTATTTGCTAATTGTTAAAATAGTCTTCTAATGAACCACTAAGCATATCCATGGGTATTTATCTGGGTGTTTAACCTCTTTAAATGAGACTGTGCAAATAACTGCATTGTAAATATTTAAAATTCTATGAATAAGCTTCACACTAATCCTTATTAACAGACATGGAATGTGAAGATGAGAACATTACACACTGCCCTTCACTGAACAGCATCCCATGCAGTAATTATGTCTATAAATTCAAACAAGGAAAAAATAGCATAAGATCATTCTGTCTTTGATGTAGCATGGGTTATTGGGTTACTTGCTTGACTCTGAAGTGAAATTAGTTATTTTGTTTATAAATAATATAGACTTATCACTTTCCTAGAGCTATGTTATACAAATGAAGGGTACAAAGTACCAAAGAGTATTGTGTGTTCCAGCTGTACCATAAATATCTCAGCTCCTTGAAGAAAAGGAGAGATCCTATAGCAACTGCAACATACATGAATTTCCATGCCTTTTTATTATACAAGTGGCTGTATTTTCTATAAAGCTTCAAGTTTTTAAGTTTCTTTTGCATGAAAGATTTAGCGGTTTATAAAATTCTTACATTTTAAAGAACACATTTTTCTGATGGAATTTTGAATTTTATAGTATAATACATGGAGTTACAGCTGTGGGGGGGGGGTTTAGGTTCTATCCTATCTATAAATAAAGTGACAAACTAACAACTTTATTTTGATATAAAACATTTTTTGTAGTGGAGAAAGACTATGCAGTATCATATGTTAATATAACTGCTGAGACATGGTTTCTTTTATATATTGTCATGATCACTTACACTGACAAAGTTTAAAAGAGCTTGTGATAGACAGTTGGGTTTATGTGATATTCCTGTATTAACCATGTTCATGTTATAGTAATGTTGGGTGCCTCAGTTTACTTATAAAACTAGTACATAGGGAAATAATGTTTTTTAAAGAGACAATGAAGCCAGAGTTGCTGGCCTGACAGGATGCACATCCATTTACATCCATGGTTCTCAACCTTTTAAGGCTCAGTGCACCCCTTATCAGACTCAAGGCACCCCTTGGAAAATGCTACCTTTGGCTTTCACTTGTTTTTGACTAGAGAAAAAATAATACATCTCTTGCAAAGAACTTAAGAGGACCACAAGAAGTCAGACATTTTTAAGACTGTGGATTCGTCTTTGAAATATCTGGGTTTATCTTGTGAATCACATTTGTAAACCTAAGAGTATTAACATCGTGTAACACCCTGCATCACCCTTGAAAGGATCTCCAGGTGACCCAGGGCGCTGCAACACCTTGGTTGAGAATCATTCATCTATAGATACTTTAATTGCTTGGTTGACCCTTCAGCAAAGGTAAGGATTGCAAGTAGCCCCCATGGGAGAGAGAGAAATAAACATAACAAGAACACAGCAGGCAGGGGCAAGCAGGGAATTGTCTGAAGGAAGCAATTTGGTGAAAGAGACCAGAGAGCAGCTTTGCATTTCTGGAGCTGGACAGACTGAAGAGAGAATAGCTGAGTAATCCTTGGGGTCTTCACAGATGTAAAAGCTGAACTGGGGACACAGGGGCTACTTACCCTTTGGAGGCAGCAGAGAATCTCTTGCTGAGTGGCTGTTGTTCAGTAAATGTCTTTATTGAAGTGGAGCTGGATTTTTGCTGTTTAGAGCTTTGAGTTGCACTTGTTTTTTCATAATGGGCACATCTACACATGCATATTAATGCACTGCAATAAATATATTGCTTCCAGGCATGCATTTACACATGGCCCCAGGATCACAGCACATAGTCTGGACAGAGGACAGACAATCCTTGGCTGGCAGGGAGCCAGGGGGTCAGCCTGCCAGCTTGGGACTTCTCTCTCCAATTCAATGTGATGTGGAAGGGCTGATTGGGGCATAACGGTGCTTCAGTGTGGGGCTGGATGAGAGGCAGGCCCTGCACTGAAGCCCCCTTGTGCCCCAGCAAGCCAGGAAGCATCTACATATGCACTGCTGTGGATTTTTTTTACTCCGCAGAAGGACAATACTTGTATTTAGTTTCCCGTATAGCTGAGGTAAATTAGTTTACATCAGCCTAATAGGGGTGCACATGTAGATGCATAATGTTTACTGAACAGCTGATTAGTCTACTGCACAGTAAATGTTTATGTAGATACACCCAACCAGAGGTAAAGTCCCTCTCTCAGGAGGTACACTGGAAGCTAGCTCCTTGAGCTCAGGCATAAACCAAGCAATAGAGGGTCAGGGACTGAAAGCCCAGGATCTTTGAATGGGAAGAAGCCAGGGGTGTCCCCCCTGTTCCAGAAGCCACACCTGGGCTGGCTTCAGGGGGAACTTTCAGAGAAGAGACAAGACCACAGTGGTCCTGAGCAAGCATCCCCTTTGAGAGATTCCATAACAGAGCTGCCCCAGGATTTCCCTGTCATGTTAGTGATCATTTTTAATATGCTTTAGAATAAGAAATTCCAGAGGACTGGAAGAAATGTAATGCTACACCATATTTAAGAAGTGTAAATTTGATTTTCTTGGAACTGTTGACCTCTTGCCTTGATATTGATTCTGAGGGAAATGATGCAACAATTGATATGGAGCTTGATTAATGAGCAACTAAAGCAGGGTAATATAATTACTGCCATTCAGTGTGGATATCTGCAAAATGGATCTTGTCAAGTAACCTGAGGTTTTTATAAGGTAATAAGTTTGATTAATAAAGGTAATAGTATTGATGTAATGCATATAGCCTTCTCCTAGAGATTTGATTGAGTTCCACACAACATTTTGATAAAAAATTATACTATGAAAATATACTATCTGTGGACACATTGATTAAAAACTGGATAACTGATAGGTCTCAAAATGTAAACAACTTAAAGCAGATGCATAGCAGTTGCATGACCCTAACGTTTCTTTTTTTTAACCAATGAGCTGAAATGAAAACCAGAGAACACTACAGATAATTAGGGACCGACTTAATTGTAGTTTTGAGGTTATCACAGAAACAGCAGAAACCATGAAAAGCAGCAGTATCCCTGATCACTGGGAAGTATTCCTGCAAAATCAATTTCTTGCCCCCAAAAATCAACCCCCCAGCCTCGCCCCCGGTGTATTATTCATACAATAGTGTTTTAGAATCTTCCGATCCCTACCACAATACTTAGAAAATGCAGCAACTGCTGGAGTCCTTGCAAGTGCTTGAGACATACTGTCTGTCTGCAGCACGGCAGAGCTTCTCTGCCAATCAAAAATAATGGCAAGGCCTCTCCACCAATTAGCAGAGAGGGGTGGGGCTGCCAGGAAATGCTCACAAAATGTGGCCTTCATGCTGCAAGTGAGCCACAAAACTGTCTTTCTTTCGCTGCCAGTTAAGTATGTCCCTACAACTAACGCTTAACAAATGACACAAAAATCAAGGGAATGGTAAGTAATGGAAAGGAGAAACAACCAATCCAGAACACTGACCCGGTCATTGACCTGGGTCATTTTGTTAATTCGCTACAAGTGAAATATGTAATACACATAGGAACACAGAATACAGGCTGGGAGTCATGATGCACAACCAATTGAAATAAGCTCTGAATGGGACACTGGCCAAACTTATGGATTCTTGAACCTGTGAACTTTTACTCACATAAAAGTAGCACGCTTATATAACCACTGAAATGACCATCATTGGAACACTGTCAGTATAGACGAATGTGCACTTGTAACAACCGAAGAAGGAGAAGGAAAGGTGTTCAGACATCACTATAAAGGGTGTGTCTGCTTGAGTCTGTAGCAGTACAAGTGACCTATCCATCCCAATTTTGGCCACAGATGAGGAAGGGTCAAAGCTGGAACAAGATGCTACACTTGTATCACTACAATCACAGTTGTAGCATCACAGCTGCTGAGTGGTCCCAAGAAAGCACTTCCTCTCCCCATTTGCAGCCACTGCAAATGTACATTTATCTATACCCTTTCTCTAGCTCTTGTAACCATAATTCAAAAAAGATTAGGCTAAATTAGGATTCACAGAAAAGCCATAAAATTAATTAAAAGATTAAAAAACATACTTGGTAGTGAATGGCTCAAGCCTTAAATAATTAACAATAATAATTCATTAATAGTTAATAACCTAATAAATATAAAGAATTAATACTACTACTACTAAATCTATTAAAAACAAGTTAAGAGGTGACTTTATCATAGCTTAAAAGTATCTACATATGGGACAGAAACGTAATGGATCTTTCATCTCTCAGATAAAAATATAAAGATATCTGTCCATTAGCTAGTAGTTGCATCTAAATATGTTCAGACTAAAAATAAAGCACATTTTTAACGTGAAGATAATTAACTGTAGGGACAACTAAGGAAAGATTATAGTGACTTTTCCACAAACTAGAATTTTTAAGACAAGACTTAATGGTATTTTAAAATATATATTCTAATTCACATGGTAATTCATTCACGTGACCTCCATGACTTGTGTTATTCAAGCAGGTCTGACTAGATGAATACAATCAATTCTTCTAGCTGAATTGGATCTAGCTGTGATTATGATACTAAGCTATCTTGCAACAGAGTCCTTCATTCTCAAGATCTGCAATTTTGATGTTGCTGGCTGAGGTATTAGATTCAGTGAGTAGATGTGATCAAAGAAATACATTTTTTTTTCTTTGTTTCATTTCATATTTATTTGATTGTAATTTTGGCTTGAGACATAACAAGGCACATCAAGCATGGCAACATTACAGGTGTATAGATGAACTCTACATGCACAGCTACTGATTTTGTACTGAAAAATTAATAATGTTCCAAACATCCTAGAATATATCTTTCTAGGAAGAAAGTTACTTTCTGTTGCCAGTGACCTTTAAAAGCCTAAATGAAAACGTTATGGGAAATTCAGATAGTCTGATTACAGATAAAAGCCATATTGAGACCAGGCATCTAAGAAAGCAGTTCTTGGGTCAGTTAATATTATTTGCAAAGGCCACCTGCTTTTCTTTCTTTTAAGTATGGGCTCTTTTTATTGCATGGCTTATATTCATACTATTCCTGTTACCCTCCATACTGGCTGCTATTTTGGCACCTAAGTTATGAGGGTGAAGAAAAATGACTTCCTTCTGAGTTGATAAAGCAACAGTAGATCAGGCAGCCTTGAAGAAATAATTCAACTATGAACATGGAAAACTTTGGTTTTCTAATTTGCTTATCTTACATTTGGTGCTCTGTGATCCCCAGGTCTGTTCTGAACACAGCTGTATGGTGTACCGGTGCTAATATCTCTTTTATTTTGAAGGGCTTATGTATTTTTCCTAATTGAACAATCAAGGCCACATTTTAAGAAAGGATTTTAAGTAAGATAAATAGAAGGGTTTTTTTTTCTAAATTAGCACTGCATATCATCTTGGTAAGTTTCTAAGATGGTCATTAATTTATTCATGAATAAAACTGTAGTAATGAATAATAATTTACTAGCAAATTGCCCATCAAGAATGATGGGGGGAGACAGTGGGGATGGAACCCTGTGCCCCCACTTCCCCTGTCTTCATCTGGCCTTGTCTCCCCTGCTTTGGGCACTGACCCTTTTCATAGTTTCATAGTTAGTAGGGTCAGAAGGGACCTGAGCAGATCATTGAGTCCAACCCCCTGCCACGGCAGGAAAGAGTACTGGGGCCAAACAACACCAGCAAGGTGTTCATCCAGCCTCCTCTTAAAGACCCCCAGGGTAGGAGCCAGCATCACATCCCTTGGAAGTTGGTTCCAGGCCCTAGCCGCCCTGACCGTGAAGTAGCGCCTCCT
>NW_017728912.1:2725957-2741593 GCF_001723895.1 Crocodylus porosus | reverse complement strand
GTGTCATCAGCAAATTTGAACAGGGTGCTTTTTACCCCCTCATCCAAGTCACTGATGAAGATGTTGAACAGTGCGGGCCCAAGGACCGAGCCCTGCGGAACCCCTCTGCCTACGTCCCTCCAGGTCAAAAATGACCCATCCACCACCACTCTCTGGGTGCGGCCCTCCAGCCAGTTGGCGACCCATTTGATTGTGTGGGTGTCAACACCACACTCCCCCAGGTTCTTAATGAGAACAAGGTGAAAGACAGTGTCGAAGGCCTTCCGAAAGTCCAGGAAGACTATGCCCACTGCTACCCCTGTATCTAAGGATTTGATGATCTGGTCGTAGAAGGCCACCAGGTTGGTCTAACAGGACCTGCCTCTAATGAAGCCTTGTTGGCTGTCCCTAAGCATAATCTCCCCCGCTGGCCCCTTATGGACATGTGCCAGAATAATTCTTTCAAAAAGCTTACCCAGGACTGAGGTAAGACTGACTGGCCTATAGTTTCCCAGGTCCTCTTTCCTCCCCTTTTTGAAGATGGGAACCACATTGGCCCTCTTCCAGTCCTCTGGCACCACACTAGAACACCACGAGTGCTCGTAAAGCTATGCCGAGGTTCTGCAATGACCTCAGCTAATTCCTTCAGTACTCTAGGGTGGAGATTGTCTGGACCAGCTGATTTGAATACATCCAGTTCCTCTAGAAGTTCCCTAACTAGTTCATCACTAACCCTTGGCCTAGGTGCCAAAGGTAAGACCCCTCTTCTGGGGTCTAAAGGGGGCCCAGCAGGGGGGTGGCTGTTCCAGTCCCTGCTCAGGAAAACGTAGGCAAAGAAATTCCCTCACCCCACCCCTCTTGCTTCAGGCCTGACCGCATTCCCCACCAGCAGTTTGGGTCCACTCTTGTCACTGTGGGCCCAACCCCATTCCCCTCCCACCAGGGTGAGCCCGACCCTGTTCTCCTCCCCACCACAGGTCCAACACTGTTACTAACCATTTCCCTCCTGGTGTGGGGGTGAAGCTTGTCCCACCATCCCCTCTGTCCCCCGCATCCAGCACCCTGTACAGTTGCTGCTTCCAAAGAGCAGGGCCTCCTCCCCCCGCCTGTCTGTCCCCTTTATCCCCACCATCAAGGTGGTGCTCCACTGTACTGCCACTGCCTCCTGTCCAGAATGCTCTTGGAGCACCCTGATTGGCTTCCGAGACAACCAACCAGAGTCTGAATAAAGTGTTATGGACAGACAGACAGACAGACAAAGGCATTTATCTACATAGAATTGTTATCAGCTATTAATAATTGATTAATGTTAAGGTGGTAACTTTCAGAACGTGTTATTAATATCTTCAGATGGGGATGGTGTTACTTCACCATACTATTTTCAGCTGCTACTATCAGGCTGCCAAAAATCCACTTTCTGCATGAACAGAAACATGTTCCACTCACTTTTTGTCTGTAGTTTTTAGGAGAAAAAACATTCAAGTGAAAGACTGAAGCAGAAAACTATTTTATATAGATAGCTTTGGAACTGATTACTAAAGTAGAAGTCATAGATATATACTGTATTTTAAAATAAAGCTCTATTTTCCTAAAACTGTTCCCTAATTTAGCTTATTTACCTGTTCATTGGTGAAATTGTGTTTTGGATTTCCTCTAGTGAAACAAAAGTAGTATGTGGAAAGAAAGTGGGACAATTATAAATATGATGAACTTTTACAAACAATAACAAATCAAATGATATTTAGAGACTGCAAATGTGTAATCATGTTCAACTTTCACATCAGGTCTACCTTCATATAAAGGAAAGAGGTAAATTGATGAAAAGGTATATTACTTCATAACTAAGATTTTCCTCACATTGTTCATAAAAGATGATGCAAGAACATATCAATAATTTTCCACCTGTTATCTGCTCCATATACAAGTGACTAGCTTTTTAGAGATCTTCATCAAATACAGATTTCTAAATGGTAGCAAGACTTCTAAACCATTTTCCCTATGGGATTCCATTTCAGTGCTTCTCTTGTCAAAGTACTTTCTACCTCTTTGATGATGTGTCCCAGCATGTCAAACATTATTATTTCTGCATTGCACTAGTCCCAGTTATCCAGCACAGTGTCTTCACCCAATGATTACAAAAGTTGCTCTCAGTTATTCAATGTGTCAAACAACTTTATTCCTTTACCTTTCAATGACTGCCAGTTCAACCAAGTTCTCTCTGAAAATCTTCTCTTGGTTTACCAGCTGCTCCCGCTGTTACATTTATTAGCCTTAATAAAATCCA
Organism: Crocodylus porosus; assembly: GCF_001723895.1. Taxonomy (NCBI): domain Eukaryota; kingdom Metazoa; phylum Chordata; order Crocodylia; family Crocodylidae; genus Crocodylus; species Crocodylus porosus. Next base: position 2,739,330 of record NW_017728912.1, on the reverse strand, counting down.
TTAGTTACGCACAGTGCTTTCTTCATTAATGAAATATAAGAGCCTTAATGCTTCTGCCTTAATATGTGGCTAATCAACTGCATAGATTCCACTTGGATTTTTATAGCATATCAGAGGAAACATAACTTGAAAGAAGTTAACAAAAGTAATTAATATCTGGAAAAAGGACTTAAATAATTCTATAGAAAATAGAATATTATTTTCCTCTCCCCCTAAGATGTAATTGATATAATGTAATTTCAGTATAATTTCTTACCTTCCCTAGGTAGTATGACTTGTTGCTGCTAAAGCATGGACTTGTACTGGATCAATATTTAAAGGCATGCCTTAGCCTTTTTTGCCCCACTTTCATTTAAGTCTGCAAAATTAAAAGCGGCTACCGTGGTTGGCTAAAAGATGAAGGGCTAAATTCTTCACTGCTTAGATCAGCAATTTACAACTGAGCAAACTAGAACAGACACCTATTACTAATGTAGGCTAAATGGAGAATTCTCATCTTTTGCTCTCATTTTGCATACTTGTAAATACACAAGGATTACAGCCACATTTATTATGTTTACTTAAAATATTAGTCACTAACATTCTGTGTTTCAATACACAAGTGGTGGAAACAGACATTGTCAGATGTCTCATATATACTGCCGTAACATTATTTATCGAGGCACAAATGCCAAGCAACTAGACATCAATACTCTTTGTTCAGCCACATGAAAGGAAAAACAGTGGTGCAACAAAAAGTGGTAATAGACTCTGCCGCTTCACTGTGGTGGGCATCTATTGCCTTTTGGGTATTTTCCCCACTCAGCCAGACCCATGCCATAAGTCTGGCTGAATAGGGAAAAATTTCCTGTTCAGCCACATGCATGGAGCTGGCTAAGTGGGAAATACCCCACTTTCCTCCACTTTACGTTGCACAGCCAGACCCATTGCTTAGGTCTGGCTGAGAAGTGAAAGCAAGGAGATCATATCAACCCTCATCCCACATCATCAAGGTGAGGAGAAGAGGCAATGTGTATTTTGCAGTGTGACACATCATGGCACAGTTGACCCATTTTATTTGTTGATGTCTATTTCTAAACAAGAAGTCCTTCCCCTCTTCCAGGGATCTCACAATCAGGGGCAAGTGATAATTAGCCAGAGGCAAGGAAAAGAAGAGCAAAAATAGTCAATTTAGATGCAAGCTGGCTATGAACTGCCCAGTCAGGGATCCCAACGATCTGCAAATGTATGGTTAGTCTGCTTGGCCAGCTCCAATCTCCCTACTGCTGGCATGAAGCTGCCCCCTGCAATGGGACAGCTCCTACTCCATTTCCCTACCCTGCACAGATTTGAGTTGCCCCCAGAACCAGGAGAAATAGGAGCTTGCACCCTGGGGAGCCTGGAGCTCCCTCTGGCTGCTGCAGTGGGATAGAGCAGGACAGGAGCAGCCCTAAACTGGAGAGCTGCTGTTGAGTACAATTTGTTCCCAATGCAGGCATGCATGTAGACGTGTGCCCAACAGTGCTTTAGTCAGCCTGACTTTTCTGTGAAAAAAACACAAGCTCATTAATTGCGTGTGTATATGTGCTGACAATCTTCTTGTGATTGGTTAGTGTTATCAGCCTCATTCTCACTAGAGACAACAAGAGGGCAAACTCTTCATTATTGTTAACTAATGTAATTTACTGAAGGATCTTCTCTACTACAGCTTTGGGGTGACATAGCTCATGGTAGCACAACCTGTTGTCAGTAATCATGTGACATTTTGTTTTTCTGACATGAGGTTATTGTGTTTAAAATATTCATTTTTTTCACCAGAACAGAGATTTTCAGCTTTTCTGATATTCTTTAGGAATGGTTCTTAATTCTTCACACTGTCACCAACCATAATTTTGCCAGATGTCATTTACATTTGAAATAACCTGAAATCTATGCAGATGTTCCCATAGATGAATCTACCAGTATGCTTTGTGCTGCAGTAGGTGAAATATTTTTTTTGTATAAGCCTCTGTCTTTAATTTTAATAGTTTATGCAGAATAAATTATGTACTTTTTTTTACTTACCCTAGAATTTTCTGGTCTACCTTATCTTCATTGTTCATTTTTCAAATTATTCAGTTTTCCAATTTCACTTGTTAACTTTTAACAGAATATTCTGCCTATGTGTTTTAGCTAAAGGATTGGAGGTATTGTAGCAGGCAGTCATTGTTGATAATCCCAGTCCAAATTCCAAAAATGCTCTGACACTATAAACCATAAAAGTAAACAGCAAAGGCAGTATTTTTGAATGACAGAGATTATTATCAAAAATTTCAATCCCAATTTAATGCACTGCCCTCCTATAGTTGTTACCAAAGATCAGTGCAGCTTTCTTTTCTATGTATGCATCCTCACAGAAACCAGTACCGTCTCTACCAAAGTGACTCTTTGGTACTATAGTGTACTACAGAAGTGATTACGTTTTTGGCTTAGTGAAAACCTAGGTGCAATGCTGACTCCAGTTCCATTTAACAGTGTTTGACAGCAGCTGAGCCAAAGGATGAATCAAAGTTGACATATTTAGAACAACCTAGAGGAGCACTTGACTAAGCCAATAAATGGCTGCAGCTGGGACACGTCCTGTGGTTCGTGATGAGGACATTAGGATGGTTTTTGTGGCAGCTAACTTTAGATAGAACTTTTACATTCATTGTAAACAGGAAATGTTGCCACAATTATTTGAAAGAAAATGTCAATGTTTGTCATAAAATATCATTTTGGTGTACTATTTGCAAAGTACATTACCTAGAAATTTAAATAAAAATTGCCAATGTATGTTTGTTGCTAGATTCCACTATTAGTTTGGGTTTTTTAGGCCATGAGACTTTGCATACTTTAATGCCAAATAAAAACCTGGCACAATTTTAATTGAATAAACCAATATCAACATATGCCTTTGAATTAACAGAGTGGATTAATGGTTCATAAAAAGGTTAGATGTTCCCATTACAGGTCAAGTTCAATATGACAGCACTAATGATCATATTTCATCAACAATCTATAAAAAATGCTTAGATATTACAGTGTCGTCATACAGAAACCCCCATGAAAGACATCAAGCAGAACAATCTTAAAAATTCTCAGCTTCAAACAAATAGAACAACTTTGTTCTCTCTGCAGAAAAGGTTAAATCTCTACTGAAGTCAAAGGAATTGTGTCTTTTGTTTTTAACCTTTGGATAACTTTATTCATAATTAGGATTCTTCTCGATTCCTCTAATACTAGATTCACAATCATTTGATATTGAGATTAACAGGTCTTCACATTAATTGGAACATTTCATGGGCCAAAATATGGGTTATTTTCAAAACATTATTGAATTTCTACATCTAGATACTTACATAAAGCTTAATCACGAATTCCCATAAACTTTAGACAGATCTGTATGAAGGCTATATTTCTATTTAATATACTTGGCGTGTCCCTGCACACCCTTAATCCTACTAACAGCTAAGTGGAACCTGCCTTTTTTCAACCTCTACAATTTGAACAGATATGCAACATATATTTAAACCACAGGAGAGGATCCAGAGGAGTACATTGGTGCAGTTGCATCCCATTTCTGCTGCTGACAGCTTTGGGGAGAACCCCAGAATTGCTCCTGCCTCCACTCTAGCCTGCCTTGCAAGAACAAGCTACGTGGTAAACTGGGCTCAGCTGAGGACAGAGGGAAGGGCACAGGCTCTTTCTTCCAGTGACTGGCCCCAGAGAGCAAGGAACATCTGTGAGAAATGGACAGACAGCAGGCACTGGAAGGAGAAACTTACTTTCCCACACTGACTCCAGCACCTGACAACTGTTTCCCACAGCCTCTGGCTGGATCAGGGCAGTAGCGACTCTGGAGCTCTGCCCTCCTTAGTGATCCAGGGACAGTGGCAGCAGTGGATTAGTCCCCTTTGTTCTGTGCACTTGCTTCCTGCCCAATTCCCTGGTATCCCCCAATGGCCTGGGAGCTCCAGCCAGGTTTCACCCCCAATTCTATATGGTAAGGCATGTCCTCCTTTAGGAAATCTTACCATGTTTAAACCTTTTTTCTTTTTTTTTTGTGAACAGTTCATCTGTATCTCTATTTTTCTATGCAGTGATATAACAGCTGAGCTCTCATGGTGGCCAGAGGAAATGCTATGACAACACTTCAAAGGCATACCTCAATAAAATGGATGGCAATATCAAGAACTGAGAGGAGCTGGCTGCCAACTGTCTCCAGTGGTGTCACAATCTCAACCAAGTGTCAACCCATTTTGAGGTAAAACATCTTGCCCACAAAGCAGAGCAGACAGCACGAAGGAAAATAAATCCCAGCTTGCAGCCTACTCTCCCCTGCAGAAAGACCTGCAACTTCTGTGGACTGAGCTATGGCTTAAGGATCTGTGGCTCTTAAGTCAACTTAAGATCCATCAATGAGCTATGGTAGAGTTCATCCCCAAATTGATGGATTGCCTTTGATTTATTTTACTAAACTGAAGGAGTGAAATGTACTGAAGTAGAACATATCTTGGTCCTTATCTCAAATTTGAAAAAATGTTATCAGATCAGCCAAGAATAGCTAGCTCTTGGACATGGAAAGGGAGGGGCAGTCTGACTGTTATGGATCTTTTTCCTTTCCAACCCAAAACACACATGGAGAATATGCCTGAATAGACAAAAGGACCAGATCTGACAGAGAAGTATCTCCACTTCCCCTTGCTGTCAATTGGTGAAGCTGTGAAGGACAGTGAGATGTGATTGTAGTTCATAACCTCACTCTCTTGTGGTATGTAAACTCCTGAAATCATGCAAATACAAGATGATCAAATAAGGAATAATATATGAGGCACTTTTAGTAGGAATTTTGAATTACCAAAATTTTTAAATAGTCAATAAGATATCCATTAGTTCGGTGAATTTGCAGCATAATGTGACATCATGAGTATTAGTGAGAAATTCAACAGTTTTATTAGTGGAAATAGTCAAAAAACAGTAGTTAAATATTTAACTATCTTAAAAGTTATGAGATGATATTGAAAACAATAATAGTCGTGTATTCATCACAGAATATTTTAAGACATTTCTCTTTCTAGTGAATTTTATTTTTATAATGGGTATCCCAATGCCATAAATCTCACCATTTTTAGCATTGTGCAACAGGAGGATTTAGGATTCAGAACCCTCATTCTTTTCAAATTAAATGTTAATCCTTCTCCCATGAGACACTAGCAGTGGCATGATTTAAGACCTTAATACCATGGCTGGATAGTCGTAGCAGACCTGATCTTATCTGACCTTGAAAACTAAGTAGTGATGGAGCTGACCAGACCTTGGATAGGAAACTATATTAGAATCACAAGTATGATAGATACAAGCCAGTAGTGCTAAAATAAGTGGCAAACACTAGACCAGAGAACGCAAAGAAGTGGCAAGACTTCATTCATGCTCATTGGGTGGATTTACATGTGCAAGTACTTGCAACTACATTTATTGGGCATTACCTTAGTGCGCAGTAACTGATTTTTGGCAGGAGTATTCACATGCAGGGAAATGTTACTAAATTTAGTGCCAGTTTCCTCCAGCCTTACCATGTCTCACTAGGGGGTGGTTAAGTCTCCAGACCCAACTGTCAGCCCTTGGAAGCCATGTTGAAGCCAGACCCAGCTGCCTGTATTTGGCAGTCATCTTTAAAGCACATGCCTGCTCTGTGCTGTCTGAACAGACACTTCCTGTTCTTAGAGAAGCAGCATGGCACAGACACAGGAAGCATATGGCAGCTCTGCTCCTAACCCAGCTGCACTTTTCAGCCATGGCTGCCCCAGCCCCTTGTGCTGGCAGCCAGGAATGGGGTCCCCAGATCCTCCTAGCCACCTCAATTGTCCTGCTAGCCTAACACCAGTACCAACATCTGGATCACAGCCATCTTGCTCCCCCGGCTCCCCTACATGCAGCAACACCCACCTGACCCTGATGCTGGTCAAGTTGGCCACTCCTGCCAGCCTGTGTTATGTGGGGCATTTGTTCAGGGTGGGCAAAGCCACCACTGGGGAAGTTGTCCTGGAAATGTGTGGTACCCTGCTGGTGGACATGGTCCTTTGCATCCATGATGCCCAGGTAGTGGTCACAGGATTCCATGCACTGGGGTACCCCCAGTGTATTGGGGCCCTGGACAGGACACACATCCCCATCACCTGCCCACCCCACACAGACAGGTCCTACTATAGCTTCAGGGGGCTCCACTCAGTTGTCCTGCAGGTGGTCATCGACCACCAGGGCACTTTAACCCATATCAATGCTAGTCACAATTAGCCTAGCTTACTGTGCAGTAATGGCACACACGTGTAGATACATGCCTGTACTGTGCAGTAAATTAAGTCACATTAATGTGTCTTGTGTAGATGCAACCATTATTACCAATGAATTGATTAAGTAAAAAGAAGGAAAGTATGTATGGGTATAGCATAAGAGTTTAAAGGAAACATAGTGGCTCAGAAGTTTTTTTGGCCAGTTGTCCAGTTTATACCCAGAGTGTGCCCTCTCATCGCAGAATGATTTAAAGGAATTCCAAAAAGGATGCAACACTCTCCATGTATCACAAGCTAGAGAACATGCATTTCTTTAGTGCTTTTGCCAATAAAATATTATTCCTTTGTCTTCTGTTCTCTTTGTGAATTCAAAAGTGAATTAGCTTTTGAAAAGCAGACATAGTAGGTATGTAGAATTTGCTGCTGTTTTGATTTTCCCATCTGAAGTCTGTCTGTGCTGCATAATGATTTATCCAGTATAGAATAATTTCCAAAATACCAAGTACTTGCTGATGTACTGTGGAAGATAATTTTTATTTTCTGTGTCTTACTATATGCAGTGTCTTCATCTACTGATTATAAAATCTGTATTTAGACAGACAATTTTGCATAATTTTATTTCTTTCTCCGAATTCATTCTAATTTGTATTCTACGTATTATCTCACTACATACATCACATACAATATTTATTATTTCTCTGGTCTAAAATGGGATCATTATGTTATCATCATTGTTTCATTTCCCATCCCTTCCCCAAGATTCCAAATGAAGCATCACAGGAAGATGAAGAACTAACCTTTCAAGATACTGGCTTACAGTGTTGAATGTAGTAGGTTATATAATGGGCCATAACTCCTTCCGGTCCACATTGCAGGTTCTTTGGGTAGATGTAGTATCTTTTATTAGACCAACTGAGTAGTTGCCAGTTTTTCCATCTTTGGTACAAACATAGACAACATTACCAAACAAAACAAAATTGATTCAAATAATATTTAGGGGTGTTGGTTTTAGCCGTGTTGGTCTAAGGACATAGGCAGACAAGGTTCTTTGGGTAAATATGGCATCTTTTATTAGAAAACTTTTGTCTGCCTACATTCAAATAATGAATATTTTTCTAAAATTATTCATAAAGACGTAACATGGTTTGTAAATCACCTGGTTTTCATTTTACAACAATGACACAATGATCTCAGGGGGAAAGTTATGACAGAGTGATCTCTACAAACAATAGTAAACTAAAAAGGTCAGCGCTGTTTGTAAGTGAAGAATTGTGTGGCTGAAGTGCTAAAGAATTTTCTGCTCTCAATGATGCAGCCACATCTCTTATTATATTGTTATTCTCTATGGCATAAGAATAAGGAACACACACCAATAGCTATTGCATCATAAATAAGCAATATGAAGAATTCATTTGGTCCTACATCTTTGCTGATCAAAATACCACAGCTCCTGATATGTTTGTTAGATGGAGAAACATCCCAGAAGAGCTGCTGGTTTGTAAAGCTAGAATATAAAATTACTTGTGCATGTGCCTGATTTTACCCATGAACTCAATTACTCTGTGTATGTTTAAAATCTAAGCATATGTGCAAGCAGTAGGACAATTAAAATTACCAAAGGTGAAATTTATGAGAGAGTTTTTTATCTTACTCCTGATGTTTTACCCTACAGTGACAGAAAGAATGCCCCCTACTTCCCTGGGACACAAAGCTTTTACTCTTATAAGATGTTTTAGGTCTATTAATCTAGGTACAGAATCTACCAATAATAGTGAATATTATCACTGAGGATTGTATTGGATTGTATTGTATTCACTTTATACAGACACATTTCTGAAATGCATATTTCTGAAAAAAATGGAAAGGAGATTTATAACTTTGAAGAAAAATCTTCATGCACCCCTGCACCTTATATATCTCTGATTTTTTATTAACCTTTCCTGTTAACAACTTAGCTTTGAAATATGAGTTTATACTATTACAATGTGGATGCAAAACTTAAAAAAATCAGAAGAATAAGGGCAAAGTTCATTATAGTTGGATTGGACTGCTACAAACCATATTCTTACAGCCAGATGCTATTTTACCTATAATGTTCCTAAGTGGGCTTAGCCAATCAAGTACACATCTATTCCATCCCAATCCAGTACTAGAAAATGATTAACACATCTACTTGGGTAATATACTATTACTTTACCTTAAAATTAAATCACAAAGGCTGCATCCAGATGAGTGCAGATGTTTGTTTACCCGGGTACAAGTAGCAGCAACACATCTTGTGCCACTGCTACTTGTCCCTCGGGAATGCCCATGCCATGTTGTGAAGGAGTGAGACAGAATGTACAGCATGGAGGGCCAGCAGGGCTGCAGCTGCAGACCGGGAAGGAAGGAAAATACCCACCCAATTTCCGAAGCAGTATCTCGCTCAGGATTGGTGGAGGGAGGCCACTCAAAGCTATTTCCATTCCCGGAGAGGGGCGGCAGGGGTGGGGGTGGGGGTGGGGGTGAATTCCCTGCAGGCTGCAGGGAGAGATGAGCGGCTGAGTGCCTTGGTGGGCAGAAACTGCAGAGTGTGCCTGAAGAACGTTGCGGGAGTGACCCTGAGGCAGGTGGAGGCCTGAGAACAAGTGGCTAGTGGAAATCTCCAGAGCAGAGCAGTAGCTGAGGATCTGGAGAAAGGGAGTTCACAAGGCCAGAGTGAATCTTTGGACTGGAGTTTTTCCAGCAGAGGATCTGGAGAAGGGTCCAAAGGGAAAAAATCTACAGTCACAGGTAGAGCCTTCCTGCACAGAGGGGGAGACTGTGAACGTTCATAGGGGTGCAGGGCAGGCTCGCACAGCAGAGAATGGACTAAGGGATTTGTTTTGGGGAAACTGCCAGAGCCTGATAATAAGGCTGAGAAGCAGGAGGGGGGGTGGTTCTGTGATTTCTTTTGCTGTCTATTTTTTTTATTTTATTTTGTTTGACCACGGTCAAGACCGGCTCCTGGAAGGGTGTACCCAAAAGAGGCACTAAGACATCCTGGGGTGTAGAGAAGTTTACAACAGGCAGCACTGCAACCTGGCTGTGGAAGAACATCGTAAAACAGCATCTGGAGAAATTAGGCTGCAGTAAACAGGACCTTTGGAGTCCCGCAGAAGACACAGGGATCAAGACCAAGTAGAATCACCGTGGGCATTGCCTCCCGGGAATATAAAGGTCATCAAAGTCATGGTAGGAGAGAAAAAATGTTAGAGCCACTTCCCGGCAGACCTAGCGATCCAGAGCCAAGGTCTACCCTGTCACCACCTGCAGGCAGATGAGCACAGGGCAGTACTAGCAAGCCCTTTAATACCTACAGACATCACACACATGCACCCTGGTGAGCAGCAGGTTACCCCGGGTGGGGTACTGGAGGGTGGGGGCAGCATCTGTGCTGGTCCCAGCAGCCTTACCTGAGGCCTGGAAGCTGCAGCACTTCTGCAGCTGGGAGCCTGGCCAACTGCCAGAGCATGGTTTTAGCTGGCCAGGCTCCTGTTTTGGGTGGTGCGCACACTGCCATTACATACATGGCCAGTCTTTTTTGTCATTTTTTTTTTGACCCTGATATCTCCCCAAGTCAAAAAAATCCCCCTGCTCTGCAAGGCAGCAGTGCAAGGAGTGCCTGCATGTGTGGTATGGGGTACCACAGATGGGTCTGCAGAGCCTCATACCGCACATCCAGACTTGTCTGGTTGTCACCAAAAAAAAGGAGAAAAGAGGTGAAGGACTCACATTTTTCTTTAACAGTCTTCCAAAAACTCAATGGGTTTATCTACATGAGACATTTGCTGTAGTGCTGCCTAATTACCACCACATAACCATCTACACTTTACTAAAACATTACTGTCTACATGTGTGGTGCAATTAAAAGAAAGCAAACTAATTAACTCCACTGCACAAATGTTGCTGTGTGGTAAAGTACTGTACCACAGGATAGTACTTGTTTACAAGAATATTTATAAATACTGTCCTGTGGTGGCGTTCTTTATTCTGCAGCAACACATGTGTAGATGCTGACAGGGCTGGCTGGGCACGAGGGTGCCTGCCAGCTGACAGAGCTGGCTGGGCACGAGGCTGCCTGCCAGCTAGAGGCACATCTACACATGCAATTAATGCCAAGCATTAAAATCTGGCATTTATCTTGTACAGGGGCTGACTGGGGCACAAGGGAGCTTCAGTGAGGCACTAGCCAGCAAGGCAGCCCTCACTCTAAAACACCCTTGTGCACCAGCCAGCCCAATCAGCATCTACATGTGCATTGCTAAAGAATGTAAAGAACTGAACTGCAGGGTAAATACAAGTACTAGTCTGTGGCAGAGTTAATTAGTTTACACTGTCCTAATAGCACCAGACCTGTAGATAGAAAAGTTTTATTGTGGAGGCAATTAGGCAGCTCCATAATAAAAGTCATGTAGACATGCCCCTTGAGTTTCTGAAAAAAATGTTAGTGAGTCCTTCACATCTTCTTTGCATTTGTTGTGACTCTTAAGGTAAAGTAATGTTCTATTATGCAAATAGACATGTTAATGGTTTTCCAGGGATTGGAATGGAGTGGAATAGAATTTTCACAGAATTACATACGAGTGCCTTAGTTCACTTAGATACCCAATAAGTGAAATAGGATATAGCCCTCAGATTACAGAAGGTAAAATTATCTTAAGTATGATCACTATGTTTTTCCATAAAATTCTCTGCTCTTGACTTCATATTGATGCAAAGAAAAATTATTTGAAAGGAATGAATGGAAAATTTCCATAAAGAATGGATTCCTCTTGATTGTATTTTATAAATATATATACAATACAATGAAGAGGAATAGATATATATTCACAATTCACAAATATGCAAAGCATCCTGGCTATGAATTAACTAGAAAATTTTTGATCTGTAAAAGAAATTACTAAAGGAAGATGATTTCATAGAAATCATAAATGATACAGCATCCATTATATCTCTTGCCAGTGCAAGATATAATATATTCTTGAGAAATTTATCAATCTAGTTGGATCATTCATTACTTTATTTCAATCCTTAATTGCAAAGGAACATTTTTTTCACACATAGAAATGAGATCTTCCTCATGATTGCTTTACAGTGTTTTTTTTTATTCATTTTTTTAAATTATTAAATAAAAATAGGTAGTTTGTATGTAATTATTTTCAAGGGGCCAGATTCCATTAGGTGTTGAGTATCTGCCACACTGAATTCAATACATGCTGAAAAGCCTGAGCTACCCACATGCTTAGGCTTGTACCCATTTGTAGAGAGCTTGAAATACCAAAAGTTTAACTTTTGGAAAATAGAGAACAGAAAGATTTGATAATCATGTCCCATGAAAGGTCTCATTAGGGCATGATCCACTGAAATCAGTGGAAGATACAATGGACTTTCTTCAAAGCCCCTGTCTGATAATATTCTGAAATTATTTTTATTCAGAAGTATGCATTTGTAAACAAAGCTGATGGTGCTTCATCTTCAAATCAACTCAATTTACCCTGTTGAGCTACAACATTTTCTTCACTGAACAAGTGTTCAGAATCAGAATATTGCATTTCTTGTACTAAATCAAAATTCATTATACAATATGGAATATAGGGGGCCAACATTTCTGAATGTTTTTATCGGGTGGGGAATATTTCTTTTTTTAAATAAAGGATATTTGCTAAAAGAGGAGCTCCTGTAGAAAGAGTTCATTTTATATAAAGAAAAGTAGAAACCTGTCAATAATACCCTTGTGTCCTATAAAATGTTTTCATTTCTTTCATGGTATGTTATGCTTCATCAGTTTCCTTAATCCTAGCTTCAGTTCACGTTACCATTCTGAAACAGCTCACTGAGCAGTAATGTATCACTTGGCTGTGGCATAACAACCACAAATACAGGTTATTCTGGGAGCAGGGATTTGCATTGCATAAACTGTATTTTTAAATCATTTTCAAATGAGATTAATTCATGATAGAGAAAATATTCCTCTATTTTTGGATCCAGCCTCCAAGACACTTGAGGCTGAGTCTTGAGTGTTTTGTTGGGTATCGGGCAGAATCTTCATTTGAGGATTAGGGATTTCTGTAAAGTGAAAAGATACCTCAGGAGAAATGAAAAGATGTTTCCCCTATTTACTTTAATACCTATTTAAAATTGGCATTGGAAAGATAATGACAGATTGCATTTTAGCTGAATTTTTCAGTTGTGCTCTAGAAGACTTGTATTTCTTTTCAATTAGGCTGACTGCTTTAGCGTGGTAAGAGATTACTTCTACCGCATGCTGAAAAGATATTAACAATTAAAATGGAGGGGAGGGGGATATGTACCAGAGGATTATTGTAGTTCTCTCTGCCAAATGACAAGGGTTTCTCTTTGTAAATATCTTGTTTTAATGTGTTTGTCATTAAATAAGGATGGTTACATGCTGAATAGATATAATTATTGTGACAAAATGAAAAAAAAACAAGAACAAACATAAAACTAGCCTCCAAACATCTCAGTGGAATTAAGTTTTCTGTGGTTGCAACACTGCCAAATGGCTTTTCAAATTGTTAGGTCTCAAATATAGGAGATAACCCCTATGATAGCTATTGAGCTGGCTTCACTTCTGCCTGCTCTCTGGCATTTGTGACTGCACCTTCTCAAATGTCAGAACTTTTTGGGATGAAATTCCACAATTCTCCCACACTTAAACCAGAATTATTCACAAATGTAAAGTGCACTTACCTAGCTATCTGACTTAGTTCAGGCAGCTATAATTCTTCTCCCTGAAAGTAGAAAAAGCCTTCATATCAAGGCTTAACTTTTTAAAATCCTAGCAGGATCCCTTACCTACACAACCTCCTTCTCCCTTGAGAGATCTCCTTTTACACTTCTAGAGTCCCTTGATCTTTCAGTTATTTATAGTTTCATAGTTTCTAGGGTCGGAAGGGACCTGAGCAGATGATCTAATCCGACCCCCTGCCACGGCAGGAAAGAATACTTGGTTCCAGACCCTAGCCACCCTGACTTGAAGCAGTGCCTCCTGAACTAACCTAAACCTACCCTCTGCCAGCTTGTGACCGTTATTCCCGGTCA
>NW_017728912.1:2701206-2725027 GCF_001723895.1 Crocodylus porosus | reverse complement strand
GGTTGGTCTGACAGGACCTGCCACTGATGAACCCGTGTTGGTTGCTGATGAACCCGTGTTGGTTGCCTTACTATAGCAATAAGTATAGTAATATAGTATTCCTTGCCTTACTATAGCAATAAAAATATTTATAGGATCCAAGTTCTCTTGATCCATTTTATTTTGTTCCTGTTTGGTTTTCCTTATAGACCCATGATACTAAGCCAATATCCATTTAGTAAATATTTCAATAACCAGGTAAACATTTAATGATCAAACATTATTAAAGAACTGCCAGAATTCCAACAATGGTCAATAGCAGAGTTACTTTCAAATTATATAGAAAGTATTGCATACCTTTTTCCCCTCTCCCAAATTGAATTCATCAGATCCATTTCTAAAATTAAAAAAGCTAATGCATAGAAAAATAATTTTAAAATATGGGGCAGCTGGGGTGTACAAGGTATTTATTTACCACTCTAACAAAGCCTGAAGTCAGTGTATTTCAGTAGGTATTTATTATTTTGGATTACTGAGCTTATTGCTGTTCCCTTAATCACCCATCACATCCTCTGGTGATTTCTGTTCACCTGGGCTAGGGACAGATATACAAAAAGGCTGAGGCTTAATTGATTCAACCTTTGCAGGTTAGTCTAACTTGGCTAGGCTGAACTGGTTTGAAACCAGACAGACATTGTCTTTGGATTGAGGAAATTCAGGCACATGCCTGGAGTGGCTCAGGTTAGAAACCAGGGTGTGCTAGAGCAGCCCTCCCTTCCCTTGCAAAGTACTGAGCTGAAGGGGGAAGGGTGTGGTCAAGCCCTGGCAGGACATTCTGAATAGGAAGGTGTGTGCCTGCACCATCCCAGGCTTTTCCATGCTCACTGTGCTAGGGATGGGAGTGTTGCTAGCCCCCTACTAGCACTCTGAGGCAAGGGGTGAGGTGGGGGAAGGTGTGCACTGCATGCATCTATTGATGATATGGAGCTTTACAATCTCTGTCCCTGCTTTGTCATACTGTCTGCTGAACATTGACAGGTGAGCAAGCCAGCCAGGCGGCTGATACCAGTGTTCATCACCCAATCAGCAAAACAATAGCCTCTCTCCATTACTTCAAATGCTTCTTAAACATCTTACCAGCTGACCTGTTGATTAGCTCCAAACTGTGATAAGCGGTTACTGTTCTGCCTGTCTGTCCCAGTGAAGTTGGAGACATGCACACATCTGCATTAGCTAGCATAACACATGCTTAAGGGTCCATGAGGCTGAGGTCCATGCTGTGAGAGATGGGAGGGGGGGATTTCCTGCTTAAGCAGTGAGCAAGGAAGGGCAGGTGGAGCAGGGGGAAGCTGTGCAGACCTTGATGTGCCTGAAAGTCTCTGCCAGAGCTCCAGCCAAGGAGCAGAGGACAGGGGACAGCTTGCTGTGGAGCAGAGAGCCCCACCCAGCACAGAGAGCGTGCCAGGATGCTCCGGGTTTCTGGTTTATCTTAGCAAGGGGTCTGGGACAGACATTGCATGAACCAGTTTGAGCCAAATCAGTTAAGTCTGAAACTACATTCACCCAGGTTTATCTCAAACCAGTTTCAGCCATTTTCAAACTGGTTTATGTGCACTGATTATCTGTTCTGTTACAGGTTTAAACCAGTTTCTGATCACTTAACCCAGTTTATGTGTAATGTCTGTCCATTATGTGTAATGTCAATTAACACTTTGTTAAACTCCACATATTCAGAGGTTTTAATTTACTGCCCTACCAGGATTAGTGAAGTAAAAGTAGAGAAACAAGATGTAGGTTGCTTCATACCTAGGTTCTCAAGGAAAAAAAAACCATCACGTTTCAGGATTGAGGGTGTAGCTATCCCGGGATAAGAGTACAGGCGTTTTATATGAAGCAAGTTGTTAATAATATTTTACTTATTGGGATGTCTTTGGAAAAAAATCAAAGAGCTATCATTTGCCTCTACATTGAATGTTTCCTAATTATTGCTAAGATAATTTTGACAGATAAAAATCCATTCATATATTAGTGCAGCTGCCTTATTAGTTATTAAAATTTAACAAAAAACTACAACAGATGTCATAATATACTATAATTAATAAAGAAAATTAATAACAAAAAAGTGAAAGGTGCCTGTGACTGATGTTCAAGAAACTGACACTTCAAGTGTCAGTCTCAAAAATGTTCTAAGGCCCCGTCTTAACTAGAATCAAGGAAAGAGTCATATTTATTTCAATAGTCTTTGGATAAAGCCCTGTGCTTGTTAAAAGCTCTATCACTTCTCTGTTTGACAGATTCCTTAACTAGCTGCATATAGGAGCAAATTCTATAACAAAGTATTAATACATAGCATTGCTACAGCAAGACAGTTTGAAGCTAACAAGCTGCAAAAGGCAGAGGAAGGTATTTTAGGCAAAATTCTCAGTATGAATCTTTAAAAAATATGAGAGTGTAAATGAGAATAAAATACCATTAGATTCTGAGATGAATGCAGTGTACAATATTTTGTTAACATCTATAATTCACACCCATTCACCATGTGCAGAGCCTTATTCTCCTCACATATCTCTTTTACATGTTCTTTAGCACAAGTATTCCTGATTTATATAACTGTAAATGCAATCAGAATTATAGTCTTACTTATTTTGCATAAAGGAAGTCCTAGACTGGAATCTTAATTCCAGGTTAAGATCTGAATCTTTGTTTTTTCAATTGTCTTAACACAGAGTCCATTCAAAGTGGGTACGTTGATTCTTATTTTATGAAACAGTTGTGGTTTTGGAAGCTGCAGAAATGGAATATGTAACTGTGCACAGCTAGAATGAATTTGAGACTAAACTATTAAATGCTAATTTGAAACTAAAATGGACTGAATGAAATGTTCTCTGAAAATATTTGAGAACTGTATTTGGAAAATGGACTTAGAAATAAACTGCCTTGTGTTGCTGTCATTAGAGCAATTACTATTAGCTATCCGAGCATATACACGTTGCATAAAGACTGCAGTTTTGCAAAGCAAGCTGAAAGATGTCTATTTTTTAGAATTTTGCCTTGCCTAGTTTTGTTACTGAATATCAGCTGTTTTTAAGATACTAGTGATACAGCCAGTGGCTAATTAGTCATATTAATAGTTTGTAAATTATATCTCAGATTCTGCCATGCCTTACAACACACAGGTTTTACAGCAATTCACTTACATCCTGAAAAGGGAAGATATCAACTGTGAATTCTATTATTATCCTTCCCAAACCACCACCATCCCAATGTACCTGAACCTTGACTTCTAGGGATCCCTACTATAGACAAATCTATTGCTGACCTATCTTCTGAGATGAACAGCAAATGTAGAAAATAATATTAAAACAAACTTTGTTGGCTGTCACCTTTTTTGATAATGCTGAAGAGTGGTTGGGAGCACTTAGGATTTCTGGAAGTCTCAAGATAATTTAATCAGGTTAAATCAGGTAGCTCTCAGTACTACTGACTTCTGTCATAGATAGGATTTGCTTCTGAATAGCAATTGCCTCTACATAGCTCATATTGATCCAATATTAATTTTAATAAATTAAAAAAAGAAAGAAATCCAGGGAGAGGATAATCTCTTGCTGTTTTACAAAATCAATCCCTCAAACCCTCCACAGGAGATTATATACATTGATTACAGAGCCAAACTACTAACATTTGGTTTTTTTAAAAATTTAGCAGATAGCAAAGTGCAGCATCATGTAATTGTTGCCAGCATCCTTGTTTATACTTAAAATGGTTTTCTTTCAAGGGACAAACAAATCAATAGATCCCCGAACTCTTTCCCTCTCTCACTCACTCTGTGTCAAGAGCACTCAAGTTTTGTAGAGCCTCTGAAATGTGATTTCAAGAGGCTGGTCAAATTAACCACAAGTAGTAATTCTTTCTGTTTATAAACATTATAGTATAGTTATGGCATCTTCTTCTATGGCTTCCCAGAAAGTTCCATTTTAGATATCGTAGGCATCTCCGTTTGGCTATACAGTTATGTCTTGGCTATGCTCATTTGTCTACTACAGGGATCAAAACTAACACAGGTTTATGGTCCATGACTCAATATGATGATGACAGGTGATCACTCACGAACAAGTAAAATTGTCTTCCAAGGATCTTAATAGCGAGTCTGCAAGTGGCTCCATAGCCCAATACTAGAGCCACATGTTTTGTTGCAGTGAAGGCAGGTGTTTCCAGGAGGGATGGGCACTGTGTTGCTGTGTTGGATGTTCTGATGTTCTTTTTGCCTGTTTCTCTTTTCCTCTTCTGCCTGTCAATGAGCTGTTTCAAAGTGTTGAGGTCCCACCCAAAGAGCCTTCCTCCATTTTGGTCAGTCCTGAGCAAGGGTCTCCCAAGTGTTGATGTCAATGTTACACCTCTTCATGTTTGCCTTCAGGATGTCTTTAAAATGCTTCCTTTGCCCTCCACTACTTCACTGACCTTCTTTCAGTTGTGAGAAAAAGATTTTCTTAGGAAGGTGGGAGTCAGGCATGAAAGCAACCTGACCTGTCCAGGAAAGTTGGTTTTGGATGATCATGGCCTCAGTTCTGTTGGAATTTGCTTCTGCCAAGATGCTGATGTTTGTATGTTTATCCTCCCAGCCAATCTGAAGGATCTTACGAAGGCACCATTGGTGGTACTTTTCCAAGTTCTTGAGATGTCTTCTGTATGTGGTCCAAGAGTCTTCCTCCCGGTCACTGACTGGCTGCTGAGGGGGCAAGTGCACTTGCATTTTCTTGATGTTTAGAGTTAAGCCAATACTCTTAGATTTCCAAGAATACATTAAGAATGGCTTGGAGGTCCATTTTAGATTGAGCAGTGATAGCTTTGTCATCTGCATACTGGACCTCCATTATGGATGTTGTTATGGTCTTTGTTTTGGACTTGAATCTACTGAGTTAAATCCTGTGCCATAGCCAACTGAAAAAAATACTGTAGTGCAAGAAAACTAGTTGTTATATTAATAAACCCAGAAGGTCTAGAAATAAGTGTTGTAAAGTACAGAAAAAATGTTTTTAGATGAGTATCTATGAGTGTCTGATTAATTATGTTTATTGAGTTATTTCACAGATTTATTTTAATATCACCAGTTCTGCTTTATCAAACAAGGGTTTTGGCATAGGACTTCTGCCCAACTTGTGTAAATCTATACATATAAATAAATATTGACATGGACTAGATGACCTTGCAAGCCTCCTTTCAGCCCTACTTGCCTTGGAAAGTCCAGCTCCCACATGACAATGGATTGCCTTTGCCATATTTTGGAATCATTCCATCTTAATAAAAATTGAGTACCTGATTCAAATCAACATATCTGCATTTTCAATATTTAGAAAACTCAGAATAACTATGAATAGTCTGGGCGTGAACAATAAAATGTTATCATTCTGAAGAATGTCCATCAATCTTATTAGTGCTAACAAGCTTCAGTGCCTAGTCAAGATTAACTAATCAGGTATTCATCATATACCTCTATTTAGGGACCCAGTTCAGTAGGCATCCTCAGAAGACATTTTACATTTAGAGTTGAGCTCCATACAACACACAGCAGTAGCTGCCAGTTTTACTCAAAAACATTTATCAGAGGCTGTGCAAGATACAGGGGCAGCTGACAGGAGCTGGGGCAGCTGAGATGAGCCAAGGAGGGTGACACCCCCCACCCCGGTTCCTACTTGGCCCAGCCCCCCAGGGAGGCATGCAACCGGTGCCACCTGGTGCATGATGCAGGGGGAGAGGGGGCACTTACCTGTCTCCTCTTCTGGTGGGGCAGAGATCCCCAAGCCTTAAGAGTGGTGCTGCACCATTGGTGGGCCCTACTGAGCATGCGTAGAGTTTAAAAGGGCCCATCAATGGCACAAGCCACAGTTTGTCCCCAGCTCTGGTGTGAGATGCATGGGCAGAAGTCCGCTGCACCCCCATGAGCCCTGGGACCCCCAGAACCTCCAAGAGGACCCCGGTGGACCCCAACCCCCAGTGCAGCCTGGGTAGGTGGGGCCAGTGGTGGTAGGAGAGTAGCATAACTGTGGGGCAGCTGAGAGGAGCCAAGGAGGGTCACCCCTCCAGCTCCTATTTGGCTCAGCCCCCTCAAAGAGCCACATGATCAGAGCCTCGTGAACAGAACACACAAACAGGCATGCTTCTAGGCTTGGCACATGACTGAGCGTAGAAGTTTGCACAGAAGGCTGTGGAGGAGGGGCCTGAGGCCTCAGGCAGGGAGCCTGAAAGCAAGGGTCTGCACAGGAGTAGCCCAGAATACTACGAAGGCCATTACACCTAGAAGCTCCCCCTGCACCCAGACCCCCCTGCTCTAGTACCATCAGGGTCTCCACCCAAATGGAGCCTATGGTTCCAGCTCTACCCAAATGGAGCCTGTAGTCCCTGCCCCCACCCAGGCAGGACTCATGGCCCTGGCCTCCACTCACTCAGACAGAGCCCCTGGCCTCCTGTAGAGGCTGCCTGGCACAGACACAGGCAGCTGGGTCTGGGAGCACTGACACCTCCCCTTGTGCTCAGCTCTACAGCTGATACATGGTCTCAATCTTCAAGAAAGGGAAAAAATAAGATCCAGGGAATTACAGACCTATCAGTCTGACATCAATCCCTGGAAAGAACTTGAAGAAAATTATCAAGACATCCATCTGCAACAGCCAAGCAGAAGGCAACCTACTGGATGCTAGCCAACATGATTTTATTACTGGAAGGTCTAGCCCAATCAAACTCACCTCCTTGTATGTCCAGGTGCCTGGACAAGGGAGATGAAGCAGTGGCTTGTGTTAACTTCATATGCATACTCA
Source organism: Crocodylus porosus (assembly GCF_001723895.1). NCBI lineage: Eukaryota > Metazoa > Chordata > Crocodylia > Crocodylidae > Crocodylus > Crocodylus porosus. The sequence continues at coordinate 2,718,236 of NW_017728912.1, read as the reverse complement.
GGGCTTGGCTCTCTGTCTTGTTCTTTTACATTAGATTATCTATTCAATGAAACTTTTCTTGCTTTGAAATTAGTTTACAGCTATCTTTCACTCCCTTAAATACCTCTTTTGTTTTGCACATAGTGTTAATACAGGACTGTGGAGGCCCCGGGGGGTGGGGGAGAAGGCCAGAACCCAAGCCCACAGCATGCAACCTGACCCCACCCCACCTCACACACAGATCTGGAGGGGCATATGCTCCCCTTCCCCATTGGGAACATGCACATCAGCAGGGAACCAGCCCCACCCCCTGGACCTCTCATCCTACCCACATTGGGAGCCTGTGACCACACATTCCAGACTCCAGCCTCTAAGCCCCATGCACTGCTCTATCTGTGTAGTGTTCCCAGCCCTGCCCAACTCCCTTCCCTGCCTCAGTTCCTCCCTCCCTCCATACCTATGAAAGCTTGAATCCCCTTCCCCCCACTAGCCTTACCTGTGAGAGCTGCCCTCCAGGCTGCTGGCTGGCCATGTGCATGTAAATATGCACATGCACATGGAGTCCCCTGCCTAACCACCCTTCTCCCACTCCCCACAGCCCCTTGCAGGGTGGAATTTTGACAGCCTACAGAGAGTTCTCTGCAAAAGTGGAAAATCCACATTTCTCTGTTAAAATGAAAAATCTGCATGTTTCTTAGTTAAAAGAAAAAAAATCCTCTTTTTTCCCCATAGGAGCCAGAAAACCTGGATCCCTGCTCATATCCATCTTATTGTCCACTGTAACCCCCCCAGGTCCTTTGCTACACATCTTCTGGTTAGCCAGTCAATCCCCAGGTTGTAGCAGTGCATGAGATTCTTCCATCTTTGCACTTGTCTTCATTGAACCTCATGAGATTCCTTTTGGCCCAATCCTCCAATTTGTCTAGGTCACTCTGAATCCTATCCCTACTCTCCAGTATCTACTCCCCTCCCCCACACCCCATCTTTGTGCATCCACAAACTTGCTGAGGGAGCAATCCATCCCATCTTCCATATTTTTAATGAAAATATTGAACAAAACCTGCCCCAGGACCAACCTCTGGGGCACTCTACTTGATACTGGCTGTCCACTAGATATTGAACCATTGAACTACCCATTGAACCTGGCAATCCAGTCAGTTTTCTATCTACTTTACAATGCATTTATCCAACCCATACTTCCTTCACTTGCTTGCAAGAATGGTGTGGGAGAAGGTATCAAATGCCTTTGCTGAAGTCAGGGTATATTATGTCTATCCACTGCTTTCCCCGCATCCACAGAGCCAGTCATCTCCTCATAGAAGGCAGTCAGGTTGGTACAGCATAACTTGCCCTTGGTGAATCCATGCCAACTGTTCCTAATCACTTTTTTCTCCTCTAAGTGCTTAGAAATTAATTATTTGTGAACCTGTTCCATGATATTTCTGGGGACTGAGGAGAGGCATTGCAGCCACAGAGGGAAGCACTGGGTCCCTGCACAGCTCAGGCAGACAGGTAGGCTATGGTGGGGCTAGGGGAAATCAGGTTTGCTGCCCTCCCCCCCCACTTCTGTGGAACCTGTCTTCCCAGGCTGCTGCCAGGCTGCCTGTAGGGACTGCCTACACAGCCCCTGAGCAGCACAGAGCTTGGTGCTTCCCTCCACAGTTGTAGGGTTTAGAAACTAAAACTCCTTGGATGTGTTTTACTTTCAGCGCTCCAAAGTCATTTGCTGTGTCCCAAAGTCATTATGCCACTGAATGTGCTACAGCAGCTGGAACTAAATGTGCAATATGCCACTGAAAGTACAAACAGCAATGCCATTAAAGCAGTAGAAAAGGGATTTAACCTGCTTTAAACCTGCTTTAAATTGTCATCTACAAACACCCTAAGACTTTACCTAGCCACTAATATGGACATCACATAGACAACGTACCATTATTATATTGCTTCCTACTCAGGGTTTGGTGTTAATGGTTAAGATAATTCAGAGAGATAGTTAGCCTTGTTAGTCTGAAGGCAGGTAGATTTGCTTAGTCTTTCAGATGCATATATACTTTACCTTTTGACTAAGATGGTTCAGGGCACTCTTCTAGAGCTTTACAACTACTATATTTACTAAATTCTGAGATGAGCTCCATCCTCCCCTCTGCCCTCCTCCCCCAATTGGTGTGGGGAAAAAAGCCCATCATCTTATAATCATATCTAGGGAAATCTCACTAAATATACTAGTTTCACTAAATCTCAATAATATCCAAGGAAATCTCACTAAATCGTCTATCATTTAACTGCTGCAAAAAAGCAGCATGTGCTCAGCAGTGGAAAACAATTATAAAGTTGATTAAATGCAGCCAACACTAAGCATGACTATAAAACATGTGGCCCACATTGGGCAAATATGCTTATGGGAACCATTAAAAAAATGAGTCTTGTGCCAAATCAACTAAATCAATTGCAAATTCTATCAACTGGGCAGAGCTCAATCATTCAAGTCTGTGTGGCCAACAAGTATCCTCCCCCCAGACTGTTGTTCACTCTGAGGCTTCAGGTAACAAATAATCCCCCCCAACGCTTCAGATTTCTTGGCAAAGATATACTAGTAGCACACTGGGTCCCATACTACCAAATCACATTCCTTTTGAAGTAATTCTATCCACCCTGCAGTCATTTCAGTTTCACTATTCAACCAATTCTGAATTTCTATGTGCTTAGTGACACTTAAATGACACTGAAAAAATTCTGGATAGAAAGCTTATCCAGATAAAGTACTTCTGACTATTATTCCTATTATTCCTTTTGTTCACCAAAAGAGAGATGGAGAGTTATTTACCCTCTTGAACTTCTACCCATTGGGTTTACACTCACAAATGTTTAGCATTATAGCAGTTCATGCATGTGTGCACCTGTGTGTATAATGTATATATCATAAACACACACACGTTAGTGAAATCCATCATATGCATTTTTTTCTTGACCAGGCCGCATCATTTTTTCCCCACTGAAGAAATAAACTTTCAGTGTAGTGGTTATGCTGGATATTACCTCATCTTGAAAGCTACACAGTTTACCATATTTGAGATTACAGATTTGATTATTCTACATTAAAACATCTAGCATAAGCCCACTCATAAAATGTGCCCATAAAATGGATTAAAATGTGCAAGTTGGAGTAGTTTTGCTACATTTTTATTGTTGATTATCCATACAGAACAATTAGAATGTAACAAATGCTGCATATTTGAAATGTTCTTCCTTTGAAATGGCTCCTTATGGTTGTGTGTCCAGACCCTCAGAAGTGAATAAAAATATTTCTAGATTAACTACTGTATAAATATAAAATAATTAGAAAAGAAACCAGGGGTACCTTTTATTGGGGAAATTGAAAACTAAGTTATTCAGCAATCAAACAATATATAGACTATTTTGAACAATCAGGAAACCAAGGGACTTAGCATACCTAGACTTCACATACCAGCCATCTCCTCTACCATAAATACTTTAGGTTTCAAATTATCTTCTTTTCTGTAGAAACTTGACTTTTCAGGCTCAGTGGGCTCCTATACACATGTGCAGAGCCAGCACATGGAAGCAGACTCAATTGATCAAGTCTGCTAGAGCATAAAAATAGTCATGCTCCAGCAGCCTTACACAGCACTTGTATCAGTGTCCCAGTGCATCTCCACATGGAAAAAAAGGTGGAGTGGTGCTTTGAAATAAAACACGTTTCATGAGCTTCAGTTCAAAGCACCCCGCTGCCATTTTTTCAGTGCAGGAATGTGTAAGGACACTGATAAACATAATGTGTGGGCAATTTAATTAGCATAGCTCACTAATTAAAGTGCTCAGTGCCATGTCCTGCAGCACATGTAAAAATGGTCGGTATTTCTAATGGTGCAAAAGTAGTAGTCTTAAACAAAGAACAGCAGAAACCTACAGGAGAAGGCTGAGGATTTGTTATAGGCAAGCATTTCCAGCAAAGAAAAAATGTATTTATGTGGTTTCAAATTCTTCACCTAGTGATCTAATAGTAGTCTTGGCTAACCCTGAAAGATCTTTATTCCAAACTAACTAAAAAATATGGTTGCAGGTGTCATACACCTGGTTTCCTTCTCTTCTGTGCCAGAGTAAACTCTGCAGTGTGCCTGGAAATTAAAGTTCTGTATCCATTGACAGTTGGACCATAAAAAGTTATAGAGGTGCTTTTCTGGGGAAAGTGGAATAACACAGCACATTTAAAGTTGCTAAAATTCTTTTACTGCATATATATACATTTATAACATACAATAATTACAGGAGAACAAGAAACAGCTCATAGAAACCCATGGTGATGATGAAGAAAAAACATCTTTAAAGTATCAGAATAACTGTTTTTTTTCTCTAAAAAGCAAAACCCCCCTAATTGTTAGCATACAGAAAGCTGTCTAGAAACAATCTGATTCAGACAAAAGTTCTTCAAAAGTGTACAGAGAACACCAGACCTATTACTGAAGTTCACTGAATGGCTTTCAGTGGGAGTGTCTATATGTGCAAATAATGTGGAGCAATAAACTCGGCTTATTGCTTCAGCGTTAATTATTCCTGGGTGCACCATTTGAACATGCACCCAGGACAACAGCACACTGAGCCCGGTCAAAGCAGGCCTCGCTGGCAGGGTGCACAAGATGTCAGCTTGCTAGCCCAGGGCTGCTTTAATTTGGCTCAACATGATGTGGTGGGACTGGCTGGATCATGAGGGTGCTTTGGTATGGGGCTAGCCAGCAGGCAGCCCTTGAACTGAAGCACCCTCATGCCTCATTCAGCTGTGTCAGTGTCAGCTGTGTATGTGTCAACCCACTGCTGCAGGGTTTATTAGTGTCCTGCAGCCTAAAAGCCTAGCACATGAAAATGCCAAGACATTTACTACAAAGCTAATAATTCGGAATAAACAGTTTGCGCAGATGCACCCAGTCAGTATTTTGTTCCAGAACTTCACTATTCTTAACAGCCATGAGCACATGGCTTTTTTTCCCTCCTAAAGTCTCCACTGTCTATGCTCTCATTACTACTTATAGGGGTGGAGGAGAAGAGGAATTGCAAGAAATATCACCATTATAAGGAATTTCCCAAAGTCAAAAACAATTCTAAAGACTAGACATATTCAAAAATTATGAAAAAAAGTTTTATTATTATATGTTCTTTCTTCCAGAAAATAAGAAAAGGAGAGAAAGGGTGCATTTGTTTTTCTTTTGGTAATATCTGTTATTGGTCCAACTGTATATCTGGAAGCAATATTAGACAAACTTTCAGGCACAAGGTGCCCTTCTTTGGGTTTCATAGATGGCAGGGAAGGGAGGCATCTTTGAGAATAACTGTATCAGAGAGATAAGCTTCCATAGGTAACAGCCTACTTTCTTAGGCTGCTTGTACATGCCATGGGGGTTTAATTTGATTTAGTTCTCCCTAAACTGAAATGCCATTTAAAACCACTGCTTCAATTTAGGGAGAATTAAACTGAACTAAAGCCCTATGGTATGTACATAAGGGTGGGGGCCTGATCCTTACCTGCCTCTTCGGTGGGGGTGGGGAGCAGGAGAAGTGAGCTGCCAGCAAGCTGAGCAGTCCCTGAGCTGTGCAGGCACCCCCCAGGTGGCACCCACTCACTGGTAAACAGCCCAGGTGGTCCTGGGGGTTACTACAGCTATGGAAGGAAGCACTGCCCTCCCCCCCTCACCACAGGGGGAAGCACCATGCCCTTGCACAGCTCAGGCAGGAAGGCTCCAGGGAGGAAGGGGGGGAAGATTAGGGTGACTGCTTTTTTTTTTTTCCTTCTTCAGTGAAGCCTGCCTGCAAGGAATGCCACTAGGTCCCACAGGCCCTGAGTTGCGCAGGGCCCTCCAAACCCCAAGCACATGAGCTTCCAGGGCCCTGTACACTGTTGCACTTTGTTAGGTAGCTATGTACCAAAGTCATTTAAAGTGAAATATGCTGCCGAATGTGAAAACAGCAACACCATTAAGGTGTTGCAAAGGTGCATTTAAGCTGCTTTAAAGGCCAATTTCGTGGCCTGTACAAAGGGCCTTAGATACTAACCTCTGTACCACTCCCACCCTTCAGATATGGAGTTAAAACAAGTCTAGCTTAAGATAAATACCAGATAAAGCAGTGGCTTGTATTAACTCCATATGCATACTCAGGGCTTGGCTCCCTGTCTTGTACTTTTAGATTACATTATCTATTCAACTAAACTTTTCTTGCTTTGAAATTAGTTTCGACAGTCTTTGGCCATATGTAGACAAAACGAGGGGCATGTGTGCATGACACTTTAAAGCAGGTTAAATGCTTTTGCACTGTTTTAATGGTGTCAGTGTTTGCACGTCTCGCTGGCACGTTGCACATCAATTCCAGCCTCTCTAGGAAATGTGGCAGCATAACACACCTTAAATGACTCGGGGCACAGCAAACTAAAACTCCTCTGAGGAATTTTAGTTTGCTGCCCCTACAGCCACAGAGCAAAGCAGTGGACTCCATGAAACTCCATGCCTCTGCAGAAAGCCCTGCAGGCAGCCTGGCATCAGCCTGGGAATGCAGGCTCCACCCAAGTAAAGCGGAGAGCCTGATCTTCCCCCTCCCCCTGCCCCCGGGAGCCTGCCTGCCTGAGCGTAAGGGGGCCAGGAAGTTTTTGGAGAGTGCTGGGGAAAACTTCCCGGTGAAAGTGCTGGAGCAGCCAACTAGGGGCCATGCTCATCTTGACCTGCTGATCATATACAAGGAATGTAGTAGTGAATGGCAACTTGGGCAGCAATGAGCACAAGATAATTAAATTCAGGATCCTGAGGAAAGGAAGGATGGAGAGTAGCAGAGTAAGGACCCTGGACTTCAGCAAAGTAGACTTTGACTCACTCAGGAAACTCATGATCAGGATCCCCTGGGAAGCCAGACTGAAGGGGAGAGGAGTCCAGGATTGTTGTCTTTATTTTAAGAAGCCTTACTGAGAGTGCAGGAACAAACCACCCTGATGCTTAGCACAACTAGCAAGTATGGCAGAAGACCAACTTGGCTTAACAGAAAACTCTTTAGTAAACTAAATCACAAAAAAGTAAGCTTATAAGAAGTGGATAGCTGAACAAATAACTAGGGAAGAATATAAGAGCAAAGCCAAAGAACAATTGGAGTTGAAACTAGCAAGGGATGTGAAGGGTTACTAGAAGGATTTTTTACAAGCATGTTGGTAGCAAGAGGAGAATCAGGGAAAGTTTTGGTCCCTTACTGAATGGGGGAGGCAACCTTGTGACAGAGGATGCAGAAAAGGTTGAAGTATTCAATGCCTTTTTTGCCTCAGTCTTCATAGGAAGGCCAGATCCCAGATTACTGCACTGGGCAGCACAGTTTGGGAAGGAGATAAGCAGCCAACAGTGGTGAAAGAACAGGTTAGGAACTGCTTAGAAAAGCTGGATGTGTCAAGTCTATGGGGCCAGATGGTATGCACCCGAGGGTGCTGAGAGAATAGGCTGATGTGACTGCAGAGCCATTGGCCATCATCTTTGAAAACTCATGGTGATCAGGAGACCTCCTGGATGATTGGAAAAGGGCGAAAATAGTATCCATATTAAAGAAAAGGAAAAAGGAGGATCCAGGGAACAGAGATCAATCAGCCTCACCTCAGTCCCTGGAAAAATCATGGAGCAGATCCTCAACGAATCCATTTCTAAGCACCTGGAGGAGAAAAAGGTGATTAGAAACAGTCATCATGGATTCCTGAGGGACAAATCATGTCTGACCAATCTGCTTGCCTTCTATGATGAGGTGACAGGCTCTGTAGATGCAGGGAGACCAGTGGATGTGGTGCACCTAGATTTTAGCCAGGCTTTTGAGATGGTGTCTCACAACATTCTCCTAGGCAAGCTAAGGAAGTATAGGTTGGATGAATGGACTGTAATGTGGATAGAAAACTGGCTGGAACATCAGGCTCAGAGAGAGAATCAATGGCTCAATGTCTAGTTGGCAGATGGTATCAAGTTCAGTGCCCCAGGGTCAGTTCTGGGGCCAGTTGTGTTCTAAATCGTCATTAAGGATCTGGAAGATTGCATAGAATGCACCCTCAGCAAGTCTGCAGATTACACCTAGCTGGGGGAGCAGTAGATATCCTGGAGGGTAAAACTGGGATTCAGAGTAACCTAGACAAATTGGAAGATTGGGCCAAAAGGAATATCAAGAGGTTCGACAAGGACAAGTGAACTTAGGACAGAAAAATTTCATGCATGAGTACAGGCTGGGGGCTGATTGGCTGGGCAGGAGCTCTGCAGAAAAGGACCTGGGGGTTACAGTGGACAATAAGCTGAATACGAGCCAACAGTGTGCCCTAGTTGCCAAGAAGGTTAATGGCATACTGGGCTGCACTGGTATATGTGTTGCCAGTAGGTCAAGGGAAGTGACTAATCCCTCTATTCAGCACTTGTGAAGCCACATCTGTAGTATTCAGTTTTGGGCCCTCCACTACAGAACAGATGTGGGCAAATTGGAGAGAGTCCAACAGGAGGAACAAAAATGGTGAGGGGGGGGGGCTGACAGCAGCCAGCAATCAGACAGCAGCCAGCAATCACTCCCATCTTCTCAGAGCACATAGCCCAAGGAAACAGAGCTCACCCCAGAGGCTTTAATAATGTCTTTGCTAATGGTCAGACCTGTACTGCCACATTCTTGCACACAATATGGTTCATTTTCTGAAACGTAAATTAAAAAACAACAGTGATTATGATGATTTAATATATCACAATTCAGTGAGTATGGATTCTTTAGGATAGTTCTGGAGCTATCTAATGGCCCGCAAGTCCAGTTCTTCAAAGACTGTTTGGCCAGGTCCAGACATTATACATAAATTGGAAATAGGTCTACAGCCATAATCAAACACAAATTCAGCTCACATTGATTGGTTTAAAAATGCAGGAAACCAGTCTGAAATAGACCTGGATCAATGTCATATCAGACTTATGTGATTTAGGTTAGACCAGTCTACGATATTCTATCCTAGAACCCCTCCCAACTCAAGTTAGGTTGCTGTCTGCTGTTATCCCAGGCTGCTTTGCAAGTGCCCTGCTACTCCTCTCCCCTTGCAGGGTGGTGCATCGAAACTCAGCCTACTTGTCCCCAGCCCTACCTCTTGCCAGATGGTGGGGAAGAAAATCCTGCCTTCTGTGTCCCTGGGTGGGGGGGGGTGGGGTGGGGAGGGAGCTGCTTTCACACTCATGCATGGACATAGACACAGCTGGAACCAGGCAGGGAGAAGGGGGGAATGCTAGCATCAGTGTCTGGAGGGGGAGGGAGGTGTCCATGCAGTGGATCCTTTGTCTCCCCTGGTCTGCTCCAGCTGCTACTGAAAGCCAGTATGGCCCAAGCCAGCAGAGCTGGGAGGGGACCACTCAACTCCCACTCACCTCCCTCCCACCCAACTGCCTGCCAGTTCTGGCTGCCAGCTGGCTGCTGGCAGGTGGTGAGGCTGGGGTGAGAGGCCACACTGGTAAATCAGGGATGGCTGGTTTCACTCTACATTCTCTAAGAGGCTTGCAGAAACATCCACAACCTGCTGGCCCTGGCTAGTGCAGGCAGCCTGTGTGCTGTCCCCGTCAAAGAGCAAACTTGTTTTATGTTCACTCCCAAAATAACCTAGGGCACATGAAATAAAGTGTATAACTTAGATCACTTCCACTTTGGGCTTTTTGAATGTCTGTGCTTAGCCCTTAAGGCTGCATCCAGGCATGCAGGGGAGTGCAGTTTGTGACACCGCTGACCTCTTTGGTGAATGTTAACCCATGTCCAGCACTGCAAAAATTTGTAGTGCAAGGCCTAATTTGCTACTGGGTAGCAAAAAACAAACAAACAAACAAACAAAAAAAATCCATTAATTAAAAACAGCACAACATGCACACAACACGTGCACTGGCACACATTGAGGCCAGGCCATCCAGAGCAATGCTCTTGCTGCCAGCCAGGCTTCTGTGCTACCCAACCTGTGCCCCTGTTACTCCAGGCTGCCAGGTAAGACTGCTGGGGCCAACACCAGTGCTGACTCCAGCCTCCAACTCTCACTGGTTGAGCTGAGAGGAGTTGGGCAAGGGCAGTTTGCTTGTTGCAGGGCAATTTGTCCCACAACAAAATGCATGTGCAGAGACATGTACTATGGAAATTTGTGCTGCTGCAAGTGTGTGCCCCCTTATGTCTAGACATGGCCTAAGTGTCTACTGACCTGTGAGTTAGAAACCCTTGTACCTTTGAGAATGTGATCTTTAGTCCATAACCAATAGATCCATGGATGTCAAAAAGAATTTTGTCTGAGAGAAGTCTCAATAAAATAATTCAACATTAGGCCCTTAGTCAATTAAATAGGATGCCAAATCAGACAGCAAAAGAAATTTAGTCTAAAGCAAGACCGAGGCAGTCCTGCAAAGCTCTTAGTTCGATCTTATTTTCTATTTCAGCTAGCAGTATAGAACAGGCAGGTAGAAACACTTTATCTTTCCCTGATTATACTATTTTGTATTCTGCAAGTACCTCATTGTCCTCAGTTATAAATGAGCTATAACAGAATTTTAATAAAATTCAAGAGTTTCTGATTCATGCTTGCTATTAAATGCAGGATAAACAAAATGTATGATTTTAGCAGGGATAAGCATTTAATATTAATAATGATAGATCTCCTAAGATATTAACTTCTAATCAGATGCTGTAGACACATGTTTAAGCTTATACACATTTAAGTATTTTGTAAGGCTGTGCTCTATCCCAGCACTATGCAACAAAAATACAATTTGGTAGCTAGACTGTCTGTATGTACTATGACATGTTTGGTTGAATTCATTCAACCAAACAACTGCAAGTTCAGGGAATGTATTATTTTCCAACAAAAATATGGGGATGTACCATCATAGTAACTTTTGAAGGATATTGAAGAAAGACTTTTGGACACACAGAAACTATATTTGTTATCAAAATACCATTTTCAGTGAAGCTAAGATAACAGTTTAACTGACCTTTTTAATATGGAATACCTGTATATATTTATCAAACTTTGCTTAGGATAACATTAATTTACTGCCTGTGTTTACCTAGATGTAGTCATCAATACAGTATATAAAACACAACATTTTTATCACTCTCATTCTATGGTAACTTCTGATACACTGGGTAGGGTTTTTATTTTGTTTTGTTAAATATTGAGTCACCAAGATTTAAACCAAAGAGAGGCTCTTGTAATACTTGGTCTTTTGAAAGCATGTTTTTGTTTACTTTCAGTGCATTATGTGAACTTGACCTGAAAGAGTTTATATATGTATTCTGTATTGACCACAGAAACAATCTTGGGCAGGAATTTATCTCAAATGCACCCAAGACAAAATTTCCTCCCTTGTTCCACCTTTCTCCAGGAAATGACTGTTTGCAGAAAGTTAATAAGCCTTCCAGTTCAGCTGGTATGAAAGGATTCCCGAGTAGTTATAGCTCACCCTATTTCAGCCACCCTCCCCATTCTCACTTTTTTATCCTGTTGTTCAGGCAATAATCATAGGCAGGAATTGTAACTCTTTTAATCCCTGTCTGCATGAAGCCATGTTCTAAGTCATCTACGCAAGGATAAATTGGTGCTCCTTGTACATACATGTGGTGCATTTCAAATGTAATCTACACTCCTGTGCAACAATGTCAAAAATCTCATTCTGACCTCGTTTTTTTTGGCTTACAATAAGTTGCATTCCCATATTTTAGAATATGCATTTGTAAACCTCTTTTATATTCAGTTGTGGGTTCAGTATCTGTATTGTGTACAGATTTGTCGAATACAAGTATTTGTATAAAATTTCTGCCCACAGATTTACATGAACAGGTGAAAGTGAAGTAAAGAACTGTATTAATAAGTGTCTGTGTAGGCATATTTGCACACAGACAAACAAAGCAACATTCTGAAAATTTTCTTAATGTATAAGTTTATGTGTTAACTTGACACATTCTCCATTATAAACCAGATTGGGGAGGTTTTTTGTGTTAGTGTTATTAATTGCAATTATTACATTACTATCATCCACAACTTATAAGCAATAAAATGCATCAAGTTTTCTTTTTTTTCTTTTGTTGGAGATTGGAAAATGGTAACCACATGCAGAGGTGGCACTTGATTCAAAATAATATAGATCCTCTACAATGTAAAATCTGAACTTGGCTTCAGAGTAATTAGCTTTAAGATGACCTTAACCATCAAGAGAGAGCTGTCCTGAAAATGTGTTAACATTTCCAAATAGAATTCTGTTTCATCAGATGCTTTTAATGAATCTCTTTTTATTGTGTCTACTCACCTAGATTTTTTTTTTACCAAAAAAATTATAAGCACTAAAATTATTCTGACACAGTAGTGTTGATTACAACATAGTAGCTGTATCATTCTTCACTATTCTTCATTTGAAAATAATACACTTCTGTACTTAGTCGCTGTTCAAAATGATTTATAATATATTAAGATGTCATATTTCTTTATTTGATGTGATGCTGATTCAAAGAAATAGGTGCTAATGGACTGACCATCTCAAGTACCAAGGAGCCACAGCTACAAGGAAAGCCAATGGGAATTCTAGTGATACAGAGGATGTGTCTACATGTGCAAATTTACTGCGCAGTAACCAGAATTACTTGATGCAGGTATCAAATTTTATGCATTATGGAGGTATCAAATTTATGCCTGACTAGTTACTGCACAGTAATGCACGTGTAGTTGCATTACTGTGCAGTAAACCAGGGGCCTTCCTGATGGGTCTGTCTAGCCACTAGGGGGCTGGCCCGAGCCCAGCCTTAGGGCTCCTCCCTGCATGCCTCTCTTAGCTTCAATTTGGAACTAAAGTTAGTCCCAAGGGCTGGCAGCCAGCTCTGGGTTCAACTTGGAACTAAAGTTAGTCTCAAGGGCTGGCAACCATCTGGCCAGAGGCTGCAACTCCCCCCAGTGGCCACAGGGACATATCACAGGCTGTTCTGATCTTGGACTACATAGTCCCAGGTCATCTGACTGTATAAATGCCAGCCTATCCCCACTTACTGCACAGTAACTTACTACACAGTAAATTTAAGCCAGCATAAATGCACACGGACACATGCCCAACATAACTGTAAATCAGGCTCTAAATCTTAGTGCTATGAAGCAAAGGTGAGGCAACATGCTTCCATCTTTAAGGAAGCAAAGTGCTGTTTCAAATAGGCTATTCTACATGCTTGACATTTTAAAAGCAATTTATTAAAGAATAAATGCAACTAACTGTGATTTTTAGGAGGAAAATTGACAATGGTATTTTAATTCTTTAAAAAAAATCAAACTTCCCTGGATGGCAAAATGTCTCTTTTTTCAAATCAACAAGCAACAGGAAAAGGACATATTCTAAACTGCATTGTGATTCTTCTACCATTCCACTTCCTGAAAAATAACTGAAGCTGCAAGATAAATCCAAACTACTACCAGTTGTCATCTTACCTAATATTACTACAACTTGATCCAATTGTTATTTAACTACATAGGGGCTGTGTACAGACATTTGAGAAGATTAGATTGCATTAAAATAGCCACCTAATTGAAGGTAAATCAGGATGGGTGGGGCTAATGGGGAGAGGTTGGAGAGATCAGGGTAACAAGCAGGCTCAAAGGCATGGATTGGAGGGGACTTATGGGGGAATCAGGGGGGCAAGCAGGATACACAGGGGGATTGGGGGTGCACACAGACAAGTGGAGTCCACTTAACTTAGGGTCATTCACTTTTAGACCAATCTAACTGTCTTGAACATTTGTATGGTTCACACATAGATCCACCTAACTAGTCTAAGGTCTGTACCTGGCCAAACTAAGTTAAATCAGATCGCTACTTCTGATGTAATCTAACTTCCCCCTAACCTCCCTGAATGTCTGTACGCAGCCAGCAGGAAAACAGATATCCCTATCGCTATCTAGTTAGTCCCTCTAACATTGCAGTGCTGGGCAACACGGTGGTGGGAGAAGAGTGGGCATAGCTTTCTCTTACAAGAACTTGGATATAAGATATGTATCAACTCCCTGATGGGAGCTACTGTTGACAACACCACTCCTGTGGTTCAATCAATAGCTGACTTCTTGCCCGTTGGTCAGGGGGCTGGACCCAATGAATTTGCAAGGTGCCTTCTAGCCCTAATGTCTATGAAATCTATTAAATGCATGAATATATCATATGTATGGAAGTAATCTGTATAAGAGGCTGAATTTTCCCGAGGGTTGGCCTAAGACTATGGAATTAATTCCTTTACAAACCTTTCTTCATTACACTCCTAAGTGCAAGGTGCACTTCTTTGACTTTGTTGTCTATAAACACAGATGAATAACTTGTACTTTTAAAAACAAAACCCTAACAAAATAAAACAACACTGCAGGAACCACCTTTTCCTTGCATAGAAAATAAGTAAAGACCAAATGGAAAATGACAAATAATAGCCAAATCACTAACAATCCTCAAACACTGGTATGCACTACACATTCAGAATAGGGATTACTGCTCACACCATTCTGATTCTGCTGGACACATATCAGAATAGACTTTAAAACAGCTTCAACAGTGTTGACCCTAAAGACAACTACATTGATTTTGGGAGAGACTCTGAAGGAACAGAGGCTAAAGACGTACTCACATTCTCCTAAAAGCATTATTACTCTCTGTGTGGAATGTGTCTTTGAATGAACATACAGGAATTCCTCCAGCAGGAGTTCTTTTTCTTGATCTTTGTTACATGAATTTGTAAAAATACAAACACCACCTGCCTAAAAGAGCCATAGTAGTCAAATATACTGCCCCAAAGGGAAAATTATTACTGAGATGGTGCATACATATACACATATATATGCAAGAGAATTCCCCCTATCCCCCTCCCTAACTCTCTACTCCCCAACCCCCAGAGGTTGTAAATTTGACTGTTATTGCCTTCTGATCTAGTTGGTATCAGTTTTATTATCCCCCTGAATTTTTTGTTATAAAGTATTAGGACATACAGTACTATTGTACATAAAGCACCATAATAAAGATTTCTTTCTAAAGTGGTACTCTTTAGGATTTGTGGATAAAAAATTCCATATAAATCCTGAACAAAAAATATTGTTTTACATAAAATATTTTAAATGTACTCTTGTAGAAAATAATAAACAGCTTGTTGTGTATATAATACATTTCCATTAAAAACCCTGAAGTAAAAAATATATATATTTTTTTTATAGGATATAATAAACACTTTTGTGTTTATAATACATTTCCATTAAAGAGATTGGTATTAGAGAAGCATTTTTTTAAACCAGAGCGTGAACAGTTTTTGGTATGGAATGTATTTCCATTAACGATATCTGCATAGCAAACAATTTTAAAAAGGAATAATTGTTTTGTATAAAAGGTGCATTAGCATTGAAGGTTTCTGCATAAATTATAGTCTGTTTGTGGCACTGTAGATTTACTACACTCGTGTCAGATGTATGCTGTGTTTGTACAATACATTGGTGGTATGTGCATTATTGGTGTAGGTGATATTTTTCAAAATATTTTGAGAGATATTTGTTTCCAGATAGCTTGTGCTTTGAGCAGAAACTGGATTAAAGATTATTATGTGTATCACAGTATTACCTATATCCCTAACTAAGATCAGACCCCCGTGGTGCTAGTCAATATGTATAAGCACATAAAAGAGAGAATTCCTGCCCTGAAGATCTTGCAATTTAATAGAAAGGTCAGATAGAGGAAGAAGAAGGAAACAAAGACCTTACAGAGGTGAAACTATTTGCCCAAGATCAAATATTACATCCGTGATAGAACTGGGAATAGACTCCAGCACTCATTTCAGTACTCTGTCCCAACAGCACGTTGGCCTATTTGAGATTTTTCTTTTTAATACTGGAGTAAATGCATTTTTCCCCCCACAGATGAGAGAGTCAAGATGGCAATATCAAGATTGTTTGTTTGTTTTTTTCAAGGATGTTGAATACAATGACATTAGGATCCTTTTAAATAAGTTTGGTCCATATAATTTACAGAGATTTCAGACTTCCTTACAGACCTGTGCAGATTGCTTTTGAATAAGCATTGTTTAGAGTAATAACTCAGATAAATCAATTATTTGTATAAATATCAGAGTGCATGATTATCTGATAGAGTTTCCATCACCTAAATAATCATGTTTTTGCCTAATATATTTACAAAACCTTATGTCAGGATCTGTAATATTGATTATGGACATTGATATTTTGTGGTTGGAGCTGTGAAAAATATATTTCAAAGATTATAGGGTGAATGAAATTAATTTTAATATTTATAATAGAATGGTTTCAGTATCTGATTCAGCTCTCATTTACGATTCACTGAATCAAAGACTATCATTGAATCACTTTCCTATAGTGATTAAGCAAGATGCACTATCAGAAATGTATGCAAAAGGTTAATATACACACTGAGAAGGTGAAGATGATTTTTCCAATCTGCAGCGCTATTGCTTTATGACTTTTTTACACTCAGGAGTATATGTTACACTTAATATTAATACCTTTAAATCAATTATACATTCAGTGCAACTACATGAATGTAATATTATAATTAAGAATATAATACATACATGTCAACAGATCCAAGATCTATGTCTCCCATAGCAGTAATAGCCAAGTTCCTCACAATTCTCAATTTAAGAAAATTGTTAAAGATAAGAAAATTAATTAATAAAAATTGGTCATATTTAAGGTGCACCCATCTCATCACGGTTTATGTTTAATGACTCATGAGCACTATGTTATTCAGTAAACAGTCAGTGCCAAGGAGTTTGATGAAGTCTGTAGCTGAGGACAAGTCTACAATACAGTTCTACGAGGAGGTACCTAAGCTGATTTTGAATGAAATAGCTCATATATCAGGAGTATAATACTTCTAAATGATTTCATAGATTTCATAGACATTAGGGCTGGAAGGGACCTTGGGAGATCATCGAGTCCAGCCCCCTGCCCAAAGGGCAGGAAGTCAGCTGGGGTCATAGGATCCCAGCAAGATAAGCATCCAATTTACTCT
>NW_017728912.1:2691489-2700321 GCF_001723895.1 Crocodylus porosus | reverse complement strand
TCTTCTCCCTTGTCCAGGTGATAGGTCACTATATAACTGGAGCCTCCATATAATATAACCATATAATCAGAGCCTCCATGCAGCATCACAGCTAGTTCCAACTATGAATTGGTGTGCGTGCACACTGGGGGGGAAGGGGATTTTGGCAGTGACAATATGCTGTTAATCATCAATTTTGACTATCAGAGACATGATATTGTAAGGCATTTTATATCCCAAAACTATAGGAAAAACCTCCTCCCAATTAAGAACTTACTGGCATTAGATTGTATTAGTTCCCAAGTCACTGGTTTCCAGTGTTGACCAAATTATTGTGGAGTGATTGTACCACTATTCCCCTTGTAGGTATCTGCTGACAGCTTAGTTTTGTACTGTCATAATGCATCATGATTTGGCCTTCTTTAATGAATTCCTTCAGTCTGTCTGACTTTTAAATTAAGGTTTGCAATTGATGTCCATCCTTGCACAGTAGCAATTTCAATTTGCAAGTTCAGGCAGCTAAATTAGACACACAGGCTGTTTGCAGAAGTTAAAAAATAATAATAATGATGATAAAACATTTTACTTAAAATTCTGTGCACTCCCATACCAAGCCCAGTACAGGTCCAGAAGAGGCAGTGCATAAGCTGGACATGGCTCACTTGATGTTAGTATAGATTGGGTACTTTAGTGGGACTTCTTTAGCACTTATCTAATAGCTGATTGAATCAGCATTAGCTAGAAGTGCCAAAATGCCCTGCTGAAGCACCCTCTCTATATATAGGCTGCAGAGCTGGGTCAAAGTAACATGCTGCTTCTTCAGTAAAAGACATTTTTGTTTTTGTTTTTTTAACATCTGCAAACAGCCACAGT
Organism: Crocodylus porosus; assembly: GCF_001723895.1. Taxonomy (NCBI): domain Eukaryota; kingdom Metazoa; phylum Chordata; order Crocodylia; family Crocodylidae; genus Crocodylus; species Crocodylus porosus. Next base: position 2,699,469 of record NW_017728912.1, on the reverse strand, counting down.
CTATTTAATTCACCATGTAAAGGAATCCTCTTTGCCTGATGTGCCAGATACTGATGCTGATGTTAGCCTGTCTGTGATTTACCTGCATCTGCTGTTTGCTTGTGTTAATTTTCCCGTGATGCTTTTTATTTCCATTTGTGTTAGTTGGATAAAACTAAACTATCTCTGGCTCTTTTCAAAGCTTCCTGGAAACCTTGGTCATGCTCTTCAGACAAGACTTGAACTAGGAAACATAAAACTACGGGGAAATTCTTGGTAGGAGGTTGAAAATAAGTTATTCAGAGGGTAACTACCTTGTGGAACTTGTTGCAACAAGATATTCTTGAAGCTGATTGTTTAAAGGGATAGGTATTGAAAACGGTAAATAGGGGTACAACCTCTGGATCAGAAGTTCCCAAATCCCTGGTTTCTGGAAGCTATAGTGGGAGAGGAGCAGGAAGTGGAAAATTTTGGACAGGCCTTGTTCACCTTCTCACTCAGTATCCACTTTCTGTCACTGTGTGGGACAGGTGTATTTGATGTGCTGACTGGATCATGGGCTTGGGCCCAGCAAGGAAAGCTATACACCTCCCTTAATAAGGGAGAATGCTGGGGGCACATCATTTAAACATGAGGGGCAAATACAGAGAAAGCCAAGGTGGTGGTAGGGGACACTAAGCACAGCACAACAGCCAGTGCCCACTGCTCTCTGAATGAGTTGAAGGAGCCTGTGTAGGTTGATCACTGCAACTCTACCCAGAGACACCAATGAAGTAGAGCAAGACAGTCCCACACTTGCTCAGGTTTTCCCCAAGCCAATCTGAAAGATGTACAGTCTGGCCATACAGATGGACTATTCTTGGTCTGATAGATAAACAGTCTGGTCAGAGCCGGGAGGAGGAGGTTGACCAAGAGGTCCCAGGACTTGGTGGGGCCATGGACAGGGACAGCAGGAGGCAGAAAAGGTGCTACAAGCTGACACATAAGGTACGCATGAGCCAGGGTCATCTTCTGTTGGCAAAAGGGTAAAGTAATTTTACTCTCGATTTCCCTCACTTTAAGTGGAAGTTACTCATAAACACAAACCCATCCTCATTTTATAATGCTAAACAATTAATTGCTTCTCAACCCTGAACATTTTGTGTCACAACAAAAATATATAACATGTTATTGCATTCTGTGGCTTGAATTCCAGCCAGTTCTTAATAAGAAGCCTCTTTTTTTAAAGCCTTTTTTGCTGTATAGCTCCACTGAACCAATCAAATATTACACTATAACAAGCTCTCACCATTCTGCTTCCTCTTGACACTGCTGTCAGATTCATATTGAATGCTGGAAGAAATCTTTAATAACTGGACACCATTTTCCTTACCAGTTCAGAAATACAAATGCCCTCATAACCTACTGTAAATGCTTCCCATGAGTGCTCAAGAGCAACAGGCTAGACAGAGTTTGATGGGTATAGTGTATTTTCGCATATGTTATCTATATAGGAATTCTAAAACCTGTTTCCACAATGCCTTGATATCTTTATTCTTGAGAGTTTAATGGTTCAGTGAAAAGCAACTACATGCTGTTATAATGAGGAGAGTAAAGGGTTGCGGCATACCATTTATTAGATTATTTACCATTTTAGGGCTTGGCTGTCACACACAAGTTTCTCCTATTGCTTTAATTTTTTGAGCTACACTATTATGATCCGTCTTTATTTTGCTGTCATGGTGCCAAGACACTTTAATGCAAAAGTTTATCCTCCAAATATTTTAATAGAGAAATATTCTGAAATCAAAAGATCCAGGATTCAGAATGCTCCTATACAGTATAGAAAGTATTTGTTATCTTTAGTCTCTGTATGTAGTTCCTCTTTCCAAAGGAATAGAGCAGCAAAGTAAAAATAAAGTAATTGAAAATGCAGGAGTGAGGGACTGACCATCAGAACTCATTGGCTTGTCCCAGTTTACCCAACAGAATGAAACAGCCTACCACTTGAAAATATGCAGTTAAGACAGAAGAGAAAGGATGAAGGAGTGATAGGAAAAAGTGGTCCAAGGGGCATGCCTTTTGCAGGAACATTACAAAGACAGCAGACTGGATGCAAGATTAAAAAAAACCTGTGGAAACTGCTGGTCCCCAGCCAAAGAGCAAACACCCCGGGAGGTATGCTAGGGGCAAGAGAAGTCCCCTATGGCTGTTCAGTGAAACCAACTTTGTCCACTAATTCACTGCTGCTAAGTGTGAAATATCAAGAACATCAATATCACTGAGCAGCTGCAAAGATCTTCCATTCCTTTGGAAATTAAAACACAAATAATTTCATCATTTGAAATTAAATCAACATTTTTAGTTAACATGAAAATCCTCTTTTGTTGTTATTCTTGTTGGGTTTCTTTTAGTGGGATGCAAAGGATAAAACTGTAGTTAGTCACAAGCTTCAGCCGAAGACCTTGCTGTATCATGGGATCACAAGGAGACTTCCACATCTAGTACAGATAGTGGTACCTCTTTCCCGAACCCTTACATCAGGCAAAAGGAAGCATAAACAAAATATTGGGTGTACCCAAATCTTGATTCCAGACTGACACTCACAAGAGTTAGACTGAGAGCTTCTTCAAGGATTAACTCATGCCAATTTGTTAAAGAAGTCGTACTGGACTTCTTCTGTAAAGCAGCTATGACACTTCTCACTTAACATTATAACAAACTGCAGTCACCTTTTGACTATATTTCTGTGTATGTTTATGTATTCACTGCACTGGCACAACCATAGTACTTTTTGGCCCCCAGGCCTACATTTTACATTGTTGACATACCCTGGAAGAGCAAAACTTGATTATACTTAAGATATCACCTGCAGTGCAGATACTGTGCAAGGCCAGAATTCCAGTAGATCAAGGAAAAGCCGGAATAGCTTTAAAGTAGTGTTGGATACTTCTACCAGGAGCAGAGATGAAGTGACTTCATCAGTAATATTATTAAATGCTGACGCCATTCCAACTGTATTTGGGGAGGGGGGGTGGAAATCAGCCCACATTCTCCACATTGCAAGATCAGTTCCTCAGGGCCTTGTCACATGGGACACCTAGCATATTTTTTATCTGAGATTGTAGTAACCATTACTGTATGTCTGTCTGTGAAGATGTGCAGCACCTATGTCCAGTGTCCATGCCCTGCCCATTTCTGTATGAACCCTGTGAAGCAGTCCAATGACAGCTGAACATGTTATTTAATACTATCTGGAAATACTTGTTTTTCAACAGTTATGACTTCGCTACAACACAATGGCACTTAACATGTTTTAGGTTGCTTGAATGCATGGACACTCGTGTTTTAAATGCAGTGAACATGTCTTAAATGTAATGTTCAACATTGCCCTCAGTTAGCTTGAGGTTTTTGTTGTGGAACTTCACCATTTAAATGGTGAACCCTTTTCTAACAAACAGGACTTTTCATGTATTTATAGATATGAGCAGGAAAATGAAGTGGCATTACACCTGCTTTAGCTCACTCAAGGGATGATATGTAACACACTTAGAATCAATTTAAACTTTGTAACATAAGCATTTTCATATTTTATGTTGATTCCTACTTTTATGAGTCGCCTCCCTTGAGTGGGATAAGTGGGAATGCAACTAGCTTGAGTGTTCATATTAGGTGCTTAGCTTGCAGAATTGTCCTTTAGATCAACTGCACTGTTAGCCATTTATTTGTGTGTGTGTTTTCATACTTTGAACTACAAATACATTTCCTCATTCTTCTAAAAGTTATTGCAGCATTATACCATTTTTTCCTATACTCTTTTAAAAATATACATATCCTCCTTAACTTAGAAATGTTTTGACAAGGGATAATTCCTTTTGAGGAAGTGAGGTCAAGAATTTAAGACTCCACAAAAAGAAACTTAAACAACAGGATTCTAGCAGGATCTAGAATTGAATAAAATGGAGGCACAAAACACATTCCCTATCTATTCTGTTAGTTTATACATGCAAACATTATTTGAGTCACAAGAAAGGATTTTTTTTTATTCCAAAGGTTGTATTAGAAATGTTTTAAAAAAAATATTAGATCATGTGAACATAGCAACATTTTATTTATGGGCTCTAATTCCATAGTTATACCATAAACAGTCAATTTATGAATCAGAAATATTTTATTATGCCTTTATCTTCAGTATAATGTGTAAAATTATGCCTTTGTTCTTGTGTTTTATGTTAACAAAATATCTGTATCTCAAGGTCTTAGCAGATTAAGTTTTCTGTTTCCCCTGACTTCTCCTTTTTATTTTTTTAAATAAAAAAGCATCTTCAGAGAGCTGTATGTAGCTGATTAGCAAGATTTATGGAACTGCTCACAGTGAAAAGTGCCATTCAACAGGACTAGCATGCATCATAAATCTAGCCTGTGGGTTTTGTTACAAGTTATACTGTGAGTCACACAAAAAAATGTTGACCAGTTTAGTGCTACTTGACAGCAGCAGCTTCAACTTAAGCTGCACATCTGTGGGGTGTGGCCACCTTAATGGAACAGTAGCTGCATTATGCAGCTCAAGAGATAATCCTGCCCAGGACTGAGCAGCATAACAGTGCTTTAATCACTTCAAGATGTTAATGTATGGATAATACAGGGGTCAAGAGCTCCAGGAACTGCCCAAAATTCATGTGTAACACGGTCCTGTGATGATTCACAGCAATAACTGAGAACAGAAGCTATTGCCCTTGGAGGTGCCAGTGTCTTTGGTCCTCTCCATGTAACCATGTCCCTATGGACAGATTCTGGATGGTTTAGCACTTTATATACCCAACAGATATGTCTTCATGAGAGGGTTTTAGATCAGTGAATAGAAGTTTACTGCTGTAAGCATCAACTTCTAAAAAGAAAAACCACTAGATGTATAATGTTATTTTCCTAAGGAAACAATAAACTGCTGATTTGCTGTTTCTACACTTAGTTGAATGAAAAGTCTCACCCTACTGCCATAGGTCTAGGAGAAGTCCCACAATGTGGATCTAGTCTATGAAGCCAAAGCAGTTTTACAACTTTGCTGTCAAATTGATCCATTCCCCACAGGAAAGGATCATTGGTCAGCAACTGCTAAGTAGAAGGCTATGTACGGATGGGTGCACCTTATAGATAAACTGAATCAGAGAGGCATAAGCAGGCACTGACAAAAGAAAGAAATGGCAGAGAGAGGAGTAGTGACACTGGAGGTAAAGCTGGAAGAAGAGGAAGGAATAGCGAGAAACCTGGCTATGCAGAAATGAGAAAACAACTAGAAGAGAGTCACCCTTAGCATCAATACAAGCTCAGCATGGGTCTTTTTTAGTCTGCTACTTAGTGCTCTATGCAGCAGGTGGAAGTGTGTGTCACAGGAGTTAGAACTTGGAGTCCATTACTCTAATCACTAGACCACACGCTTTTCTCATGCATTTTAATTAACAAATAATGAACTAATGTGCTTTTACTGGCTCTGTAGAAACTGGGCATTTCTTATACTAATGAACACTCTGGATATTTTTACACAGACGAAAAACATACACAGTGGTTTCTACTCTCATCTATGGCAGTTAATCACTACAAGCCAGATTATGATATTTTCTGCTCATTCCGAGTAATGTTTTTCTCCTTGAGCAGTGTTTAGCAAAATTAAAAATCTAGACAGACTAGACTTATGTGGTGTTCACAAAAAAAAAAAAAAAATGTTAGCAGGGAAGATATTTTTCATTTCCTTGAAAGAATTAGCTTAGTTTTCAAACGCAAAGTTTCATCTGACATTTCATTTCTACATTTAAGTACCAGGGAAGTATTGCTAAACCACATTGATACAGGCAAATACTACAGGCACCTAGATAAATTTCCAGAAACCATACGTATAACAAACTATAGATGTTATTGTAATACTTCTGTTTTAAAAGTGTGTTGTTACAATGCTGAATGCTTCAGTTTACCCATAAAGCCAAAGGAAAAGAATAGGTTACAGTAACAGTAAGCCTGTGTGTGGGACAAGACATCAAACACAGAGCTGAATAATTTTGTTAATAGTCAGAGGTGAGGTTTGCCACTGACACCGAGGAGGTTTTAGGAAGGCTGAAGGAGATAAGCATGACAATAAGAGAATAGGTTGGATAAGGAAGCTGCAGCCAGAAACAGTCTGGAGTGGAGGAGGTTTGGGGCTCAGGAGAGTGGCGAAAGAAGACATAAATCAACTTCAATGCACTCAGGGTACTTTCAGCTGGACTAGGGACAGAGGGACTGCTTAACCCTTTGGAGGTGGCAGAGAACCTTTTCCTGGTAGGGCTTTGCCCCAATAAATGCATTTATTGTTAAGGAGCAGTCTGCTTTGATGCTTGGGCCCCTGGTTGCACATCGTCTCCTGAGCAAGAGACAAAAGACCCTCTCTCAGAAGCTGAACTGGAAAGTAGTCCCCAAGTCAGGGCCATGGAAAAAAGAGGGAGAGTTGGGAACCAGAACGCCATACCCTTAGGTCAGTACAGACATTATGTGCTTACAGGTATAAGTGAACAGAAATCGGTCTATACCCACAACACGGGGGTGGGCAAAATACAGCTCTTGGGCCAGATCAGAGGGATTTTGTCCAACTGCACAGCAGATCCTTTGGTCCTGCCTGGCCCAGGCTCAGTCCAGTCCAGGGTACGTCCCACTGCCCCCAGGTGCACAGTGGGGCTGCGGTGGTCAGCAGCTGGACTCCATTTCCCAGAATGCCTAGCAGCTACCACTGCTGCTGGACCTAGCCTCACTGCTTGGACACACAGGCTCATCTGCCATGCGCCACACAAGAAGGGCACTCACTTGGGTGACTGGGATGAGGCTGCAGGCCAGCAGAAAGCAGTATCTGGGAGTGAGATGGGTGGGCCCAGGTGCACAGTTGTGGCCCCACCCATGTACATCCTGTAGCCTGAGACAAATATTTTTATTGCTGTCTAAAAGGTGTATTCATACAGTTTGTCAAAGTTCCTCCAACAGGAAAAAAAACAACCCCCACCCTCCCAATAACCGCCTAAGTAATTCTTTTGTTTTGCTATAGAGATGCAGAATGGAGTGGACAAAGATGGCCATGATATCAACTGCTGGAGGATAAACTCATGTCTATATGGTTGTATTTCATTCTGCCCATCAAAATACTTGTATATCCTCTGTTTTTTTCATGCATTAATGAGATAGCTGTTATAGAGAAATTAACCTGTTATGGCAATAGACTTTTCTACAGTATAGAAGCTTTAAACCCCCCCCCACAAGTCTAAAACTGAAGGAATAAGAAAATATTTTTTCACTCTACAGTTCAAGGTAATACCACAGCTGCATGTTTGAAATAAATTTACTTTCTCTATTGTATTGTCTTATAAGTGGAGAATTGGTTTGTAGCAGATGATCTCATCGTCACTCTGGATCATATTTGTTTTATTGATGAAAAGGAGAGAGTCATTAGTAGTAATGTTGGTGGAGGTACATATATTAGAAGAAACAGAATGGAAAACACAAATAGAATATTAAATGCAACAACTAACCTGAATGCAAGATTAGTCAAATGCACAGTTATAAAATTAAGTACCAAAAATAAAAAACAGTTAATATAGCTAAGGTTAGTCCAGCACAGAGTATTTTATATCATATGCAAGTAAAGAATGTAAGACTTGTGTTTGAAAAATGTTACTATACAGTGAAGATACTGTAGCACCCTTAAACATTAGATTTCTCTACTTTTAGTCCTGATTCAGTAATAAAATTAAACATCAGTCTCTGACATCAGTAGAAACACTCATGTTTAGAGATAGATGCATTTGTAAGACTCTTAGGAAAATAAGGCTTTTTATAAATAATCTTTGAGGGGAGGGGAATTTGTTCTATATGGTACATAAGGCCTTACAAGTGTTTAAAAAGAAAAACAATATAGATGATGGTACCTTCTTTAGTTTCTCTTTTAATTAACATTTATTCATAAATCATTTCAAGCATTTACCAGCAGCTCTAGAAAAACTCCAAAGT
>NW_017728912.1:2679153-2691389 GCF_001723895.1 Crocodylus porosus | reverse complement strand
CGGGGGGGAATTGTAGGATCCACTGCTAATACAAGTGATTCTTGATTTTCTATAAAAATGAAGATTTGGTATTTTTCAGGAATAAAGTAGATAAATGTAGATTTTATTGTACTTCCATTGGTAAGTAATTTAGGTCTAACTACCCTTTTTCCAAGCAAAAGGGAAAGTAAAGAGTACTGTAATGGTAAAAACAGAGTGCAGTAGCACATTATTTTGGCAATCCCTGTCTGTTGTAGGTAGCTGTTCCAGTCCAGAAAACAAGTGAGACTGGAGAGTGAGAAGCAAAGGCCGCAGAATGCAGAAAGCATGCTACTGTTTCAGTCTGCAGCCCTTATTGGGGCTCTATATGAAACAATTCAAGTTTTACCTTAGCATTGAATCTCATCCGTAGTGTTGAATCAAGACTACAGTTGCTTGGGAAATTTTCCATTGTACTGACTTCTCAGTGGGAAATACAGGTCCTAGGAGTCAACATTCTGATATTGCTTACTTTATCAGTTGTCTGTCAGAAAAAAAAAAAATGGTTTCAAGTTATCATAGTCCCCTAGTGGCCAACCTTTTTGGCAGGCATGCCACAAGTTAAGCCTTGACCCCCCACCCTCGTGTATCGTAAGTGGCACATGATGTAGTTTGCACCTTGCAGCACCAGAATGGAAGCAGGGGGGTCACTAGCCTTTGGCTGTATGGAGCAGAGAAAGAGTAAGACTGCTGAAAGAGAGGGATCACTACCAAGAGCCAGGTTAACCTTTCCCTGATCCTATAACCAACACTGTTGTTGGTGACTGCAAAGCAAGGGAGAGATTAACATGGCTCTTGGTAGAGACATCTAACACTTCTTCTCACAACAGTGATCAGCACCTGCTCCACTCCAAACAGGGAGATATTTCATGGCCTAGCACCCAGCCTCCAGCCTGGCAGCATACACTGGGCCTTAATGTACTCCAGGGCTCCAGCCCCATCCCTGAGCTCCAAGCAATTCTTCCCCCTCACTGGAGTTCCTCATCTCTCCCCACAACTCCTCACTAGGGCCACTGGGGGTCTTCCACCTGGGGTCTTTCACCCTGTGGGACTCAGTAGCCCCTCACTGGGCTAGCCTGGCCCTACTCCCCTCTGGTGTTAATAACCAACCCATAGGTGGGGTCTGGCGTTTTTCAGGCACCCCTACTTGCCTTACACTGGTGTGGTAACTGGCCTGGCATTTCTGGGGGGAATGTCTTGCCACAGGCAGTCCTACTAGGCCACCCATCCCCAGTAGGGTGTAGTTTACCATCATATCCAGGAGTTTCCAAACCATCCCATAGCTCCTGAAATTACCTCCAAGTTGTTCCAGAGCAGCCACAGCATTGTCTCCCCCAGACACTAGCAACAGAATACTGTTCTCTCACTGAAGGCCTGGGTTAAAATGGAGGCTGCTCTGCCCCCTGCTCCAATACCAGAACCCTCCTTGGGTCATGTGCTAGCCTCATCAAGGCTAGCACACACCTGCTGGCTGGCCTGCTCCCAGCTCCTAAAACCTGAAAGTGGCAGGCACTGAAGGTACTCTGCTACACATGCATACCATGAGTTGGCCCACCCATGCTTTAAACTATAGGACTGAAAAGGGTAACCTGGGTCATGAAGTTTAGTCCTCTCCTATCATAAGCAATTATGCTACAGAATTACATTCATAAAAAGGATCTCTTAACTAAGGTTCCTAAAGATTTTTTTCAGGGAGATGGGGGCAGAAGCAGAGGCTTAAGCATATCCCACTATTCCTTTTGGAAGGAAACCTATTCCAGAATTTTATCCTTCTAATGAACAGGGAGATTCTTTTGATTTCTGGCCTAAATTTATTTATTGTCAATTCATACCTTTTGCCCTTATACCAATATTTAGCTTCAATAGCTTTTTGCCCTTTCAAGTGTTTTCATCTCTGCAGAAATAATACACACCTGTGCAGTAGTGTAACAAAGTGGGGGTTGAGGCACCAGCCTTGGGTAAGGAGGGGAAAAGAAGCAGGATGTGAAAGAAAAAGAGAAGCTTATGCCCATATAAGCCTCGGCAGGGAAGGCATTATATTATGACTCTGCTCCTTAGCTTTTGTTTTGGTAGGCTAAACAAGCCATATTTCTCTCATAAAATATGTTTTTCCACCTCCTGATCATCCTTCTAGTTATTCATCCTTCTTGAACATGAGTGAAGATAAATGTAGAGGTTTATTCCTGATGAAAGCATTAACACTTTCCTTTGTATGGGAAATACCTCTTCTCAGACCATTATAGAATCATATCTGGGTTTTTAAAATTTTTTATGGCCATAACAGGTTCATGGTTCATAGTTAACTTGTAATCAGTTTACACCCCCAAGCCTATCTCTTTGTTTCTAATTTCCAGCTGATGAGACCCCAATTTATAAAGTATTTTTTCCTCTATAGAATGCATAGCCTGATATTTTATAGTTTTGAATTTGATGCCGCTTCTATTATTTCAGTCCTCAAGATCATCCATGTCTTCCTGTATGTTATTTTGATCATCATAAGTACTGATAATTCTGCCCAAACCCATTAGCACACTCCTACTTTTGGGCTGAGATTATTAATGACGTATTGATGCAGATTGCTCCCATGACTGATCCTTGATGGTATTCACAGCCTGCAGCCTAACTTTAGTTGGTGTCATTTCTACCTTAAGACACCTCATTACTCATTTTAGTTCTTCTAATGTGCATCTTGACCACATCTTGACCACGTCATCTTGACCACATCATGACCAGTGATTCCCAAGTGTGGCACAGTAGCAAATACTTTAGTAAAGTATATAGCTATATCAGAGCTATATAATTAAGTTCAATATATTAGAGTTATTGTAACTCCTTTGTACTGCAGGAGGGAACTTTTCAAAATGCATTCATCTTGGAAAGGTCAATGAGACCTTTTGATAATGCTTGGTGGGGAAATAGTGGTGGCTGGCAGCCATGTCCGATGTGCCACTTAGGCCCATGGGGGTGAATACTATCCTAGCAATGAGGTTGGAGTGCGTGGCATTTGGGCCAGGAAGGGAGGATCAGGACTGGTTTACTGAACTGAACTGTCCTTTTGAAAATGCTGCCTGTTCAGTTCTGGGTGAGCTTTGGCTCTTCTTGGGAGAGGGATGGCAAATCTGTCTATTGTCCCAGGAAGTGGAAAAGGATAAAGGGAATTTGGATGGCTTTTCTATCCCCCAGAGACAGTTATGCTCTAAGCACCAGTCTGTGCCCTGTTCGGAGTACCTTCTGAGAAGAAATATAATATAAGTGAAATGGATCTATTTAGGGGCTCCAGAGAAAATGGATTCTTTTTTGTTTTGTGCTCTCTGACAGCAACTCTGATATAATGTATACATGTGTTGTGATTTTTTAATGCCTTCTTTGTAAAGTTTTCATTTATTGCTTGTTATCCATTTTCTGTTGTATTTGTTATTGTAGTAAAATATATTGGATATTTTTTAATTCATTATTCTGCACTGAGACAAATATAATGTCCAGTACCTACCTGAACTCAGAAAGAAATCCCAAAAGGGGATTCTAGAAGAGTACAAAATATCCAGCTCATAAGAACAAATATAATCCAGAGTAAAGTACAATCTTCTTTATACTTTGAAGTAAAGATATTATATAAGCTCCAAACTATGAATTACTAAGTCTTGCTAGTCAGAATCATTGTAGACCCTGTGGCAACTACATTGGCCTGGACTGGACTGCTGGTTCTAGTCTGGTTTCTGTCTTTCTTGTGTGTTGGCTACTTCTTCTGCCTCTGCAGAACTCAAAGCAAAAGCCTACAGCGCACTTGTCACTTATTTCTAGCACCCCACCCAGTCCATCTGAAAAGTTAAAACAAATCATGCAATCAGCTATCTATCTCTTATCTTCATATTGGAATGATTTCCCCACTAATGGAAATAAATCATCTTGCAACCAGCTGTCTATATTTATTCCAGTGTGATGCTTCTTTCCTCAAATGGCAGCTTGTTAATTGGTCACTGGATAGTCAATTACTGACAACTCTTCTACCTTTGCCCTCTTAGTAGTATCACACAATAGTAGAAACTCCAGGCTCAGTGTCCTTGTGAATCTGTAGAGGAAGAGGCACTCTACAACTCCATACAAGGGTGTAGGTACATTATAGAAAGTATAGTGCAGCCTGGTTTTGAGGGGTGGGGGAGACTTCTGAATTGCAGCTTCCATGAGGCAACTCACCCCATGGATAAAGAAATTCCATGTTGGACTTGAAGAAAAATGTTTCACCATTTCAGGATTGACCTGTTTTTTCAGAGCTTCTCATTAAGTGAAAAATGTCAATACTTCTTCAATTGCAGCCTGATTTGGGATGGAAAACTTGAAATCCTGGAATTTTCAACAAAACAAAACTATGATTTTAGCTCATCCCTAATCAAGATCACTTTCTCCCAATATTAATGCCATGCTTTATAAGGAAACAGTTCATGCTCAGAGAGGGCATTTGGGAATGCTTAAACAATGCAACAGAGGTATTTATGTCTGCTGCAGAAAAGTAATGAAACTGCATTTTTTTTATTTTGCTTTTAATAATTGAGTTCTTGATCCAGTTCTTCTATCATTTCCACAGGAGAAAAGTCCTTTGTGGATTTAGTCAAAGTTTTCAGAAATCAGAAGTGCAGTCTTTTTAAATATGCACAACATAAAATTAAGAAACAAAGCCATTGAGATGAATGGTGAATCAGGAATTTAATAAAAAAATACCTTTGGAAGGTGATTAACCAACCAGAACAATCTACATTTCTCACGACAGCTCAGCATATAGATGCTGCTTTTGAGATTTTTTGTTTTGTTTTTTAGAGGTGGACATTTCTAGATCAGTAAATACAGTGAATTATCCCAGAATATAGCAGTTACAAAAGTGCCTGTTCTAAATAACTTTGTGTTAATGCAGTCTCAAATCAAGTTTTCAGTGCAACCTGGAAAATGTCTGTTTCATGATTGGGGATAGCATGGTCTAATATTTTTACATTGGGCTCTAGTCTAAAAGCTGTACGTTGATAACAACAATTGTGCACTCCTCTGACCATATTTCACATAAATCTGCAGACTTGGCAAAACTGGGAAATATTCTGGTGTTTAGCAATTTCATATTTAAAAGCCTCTCTTATCAGAAGAATTTGATTCAACATTCAGTGTGGTGGGTACCTTATATATCATAATAATTGAAAATGTGAAAAGGAATCCTCAATATATTTTATATTATCATCTAATATAGGAATCTATAACAACAAAAACAAAACAAACAAGCAAAAAAAAAAAATCAGATATCTACCCAAATCCAAAGTCTCATTTGAGTTAGTATAAATCAGTCACTCCAGTTTCCGTACAGTGACATACAAGAAAACAACCTGTTTAGCATTATACCTTAAACTGGCCACCTTGAACTCTTCAACCCAAACAAGGACAAGGAGGGCAGTCATTTAGACCTGGTTTGAATATGTTGTCCTGTGGGGTCAGGCCAACTCTCAGGATCTCAATATTGCACTGTTAGACAGAAGGGTGTGACACAATTGCACATATACAAATACACAAATCAATTAGGTGCATACACACACACACACTACCAACTCAGGCACATACACATCCAAACCAGCCTAGGCATATGCACATCTATCACCAATTCAAACACATACACACAAAAAATTACACAACAATCAGTGGTCAATACCCATACACAGATCACTAATTCATATATCACGCACACGATTACATATATGTGTGTGTGTGTGTTTATATTCACCAGTTCACGCACATACCACCCCCCTACACATACACACAGGAGAGTGCCTAAATTGGTTGGTACAGTATGCATGTGTGTGTTTGGGGGACTTGGGATACCTGGGGGAAGGTTAAGGTGAGAGAAAAAGTGTAAGGAGTGAAAGTTGCTAGAACTGGGATTAGAACCAGTAGACTAGAAAGAAGCTGGGCTGAGGAACTGAGGCTTGGAGTTACTTAAAGTCAAGTGGCCTCAGGGTTACTTGAGATCACTGGTGCATGGGAAAAAGCCCAGTGGCAAGGATGAGACAGCCAGGAAAGAAACTGAGACAGAAATCTGGGAGCTTGGGGCTGGAAACTGAAGCTGAAAGCTGGGAGCTTGGGGTGCAGATAAGTGGTGGCAAGGAGGAAACAAAAACCCAACTTGGGATTTCAAAATAACAAGTTTATTAAACAGACAACACATTATACTGCCCCACGAAGTTATTGGTTCACACTTACACACACACACACACACGCGCAAGCACTCACAATGGCAGCAGGAGAAAGAGACTCAGTGGAAGGGTTGGAGTCCAGGTAGGGAAGAGAAACAGAGTTCAAATCCTTGGTTGAAGAGGGGGTGGGGGTGATAGCTACCTATCCAGGCTGCAAAGGGGTCTTTGTCCAGCAGGTGTTGTCCAGAGGGGGGTGATGGCAGGGCCTCTGGGTGGATAGGCGGTATGGTGTGGTGCTGATCCAGATGAAGAGGGCATCCCAAGGAGTCAGTCTTCACTACACCTTTTTATGGGGCAGATTATGATCTCCTATGGGGAGGGCCTGTCCAGGCAAGATCAGTCCTGTTCCAGAAGGTTCCAGGTGTTCTTACTGAGCATGTGCAGCGTTGGCACACTAGTGGGTTGCCTCATCTTTTGTTTCTTGAATGCTGATAGTGGTTCCAATGGCTGGGTCCTTGGTCCAGGTATTGGTGTTTATGTTTTGGTCATTCAGAGGGAGCTATATTTAGACCTACTGCCATTGTCTCTCAAGCACCCTCATTCATCCCCATTCATTCAGGAACCAAGTTACATAGGAGAGGTAGGTATGAGTCATAAGTTACACAACAGGGCATGGGGACAAGATGGAGACTTGACAAACAAAATAGAAACTTGACATGACTTATGCTAACTTACATTAGTAGGCCTAAATCTTATACTATCAGTAAAACAATAATATAGCACAGTAAAAATCAATATAAACATAATAATTATAGAATACAAAGGAGGAGAAAAAACAAAACAAATACAACTTGCTACCAAAATAAAATGCTGAAGATTATCCTATGTCTTAGCTCACTTATAGGGAATAGAGAGCAAGAGAAAAAGTCAGAAATGGTTGAGGAAGGGGGGGGGATGCATTTTAAAATTAAAAAAAAGAAAAACTGGGGGGTTTGCTACAAATGGAGACAGACATTTTTGCTTTTAAAGCTTTAAGAATCACTGCAGTGAAGAAATCTCATGTAGTACATATAGTAAGAGCATGAATTCCTTTCTAATGGCTACCAGTATATACAGAAAACAGCAATATGTGTGCTACTAGACTATTAAGTGTATAACCTTTATAAACTTCAATATAGCCATCACAAACTATTGTGAAGACATAAATTTAATAGAGATGTTTTGACTTTTTTAGGCTCAGGGTTTATTGGTTTTTGTTTGTTTTGTCATCTTACTTTGTTTTCTTTCCTCTTTTGATGACACAATATAATGCATACACCAATTCACAAGTAATATTAGGCCTAGTAGTTTCCTTAATAAAAATGTCGATCACTGTCCAATAACCATATGGCATTACATATGTTTAGCGTGAACTGCATATGTAATACTCAAAATGTATTGTCCTTTAGTCATTCTAGATGTTAAGCTGCAAATTGAACAAGAAGAGAACCTTTCAACCTGTTATGCCTGCAAGCTATGGCACAACTGCACTGTCATAAAGCAGTCAAATAGTCCTTGCATGTACTTGCTGGAATTCCAAAACTGATGGCTCAGGCAGAAACATCTTTTTACTTCCTCATCGTCATTTATGTATTAAGAGTGTGATAATTTTCAAAAGAGCTTGGAGAATTATGCTGTCAGGTATTGATGAATGCCAATGACATTTATGCATCTTAATGCTCCCTTGAACATTCCAGCCAAAAAAGTTTAACACTAGGAAACCTGTAAACCACAAGTCCACAGAGTGCTTCTCTTTATCCACTGAGTTTTAAGTTCATGCTACTCTGAGCAACTATTGTATTACTTAACTTTAATTGAATTATATTCATTCTCCTACATTTTTTCCAAAAGCTTGTGTTTTATAGTGGTTAATTTAAAATTGATATTTTATCCAGATTCTATGCACAAATTCCTTATGATCTCACATGATCACAAATAACTTAAAACTTCCTGGAAAGAAAATTATCTTGTTTCTTTCCATTTGGTCTTCAGTCAAAACATTTTTCTTTTTTTTTTTTTTACCTCAACAACCTGTTCCTACATCTTGCCACCCTCAGTCCTTCTAAGTAAAATAATCTGTTTCATCTCTTCCATCATTTTTTCTCTTCCTTTCATCCTTTACCCTATTCTATCCTCTTTTTCAGACTTCCTAGTGTTCTTTCCTACTTGAATTCTTTGCTCAAGACAATTTATTTTCTTTCTTTCTATTCTCCTCAGACATGTTGAGTTTATGATTTGCCCTTTTCCCTGCCTTTTCTCCCTCACTTTCAGTCCTTCTTTTTTCCTTCTTATTATCCTTCTCCCTCTCCAGTATATCCTCCACAGTACGCCTATTTCATAAAAGCTTGGTTCTGGCTCACTTCTGCAATTTGAGGCTAGCATTTGTTCCTATGACAGTTTCTTCTATTTGGTTTTTATTTTTTTCCAAAATCTGTATCTTACTTTTTTATTATTTATTATTTTTACTGTTTTCTATTTGACTATTTTTAGCAGTTATTTCTGGATGAAACAGAAACAATATGTTTGAAGAAGGATTTTTTATTTGGAAAAAAAATGTTGAATAATGAGTTTTCTGCAGTACTGAAGCTTTGATGAAACATATGAATCCAAAATAAACTTTTATCAGAAAAGGTGTTTGACATCTAAGATGCAATTTTTGATCAAATGGCAAAAAAACCCTACCCCTAAATAGTCTATATCCTAGAGATTAGGGGACTCGTGAGATAGAGAAGATCTAGGTACAGATTTTGAATAGAGTCTGAATGAGAAACATCCTGCATCAGTAGAGGACAGGCTGCTTGGCTAACTTCATTAGATTCTAGTTCTGGTCCTTATTTTTAAATAATAACATGCCTTATTTGGAAAATACACGTTTGTTATTAATTTTTTTATGTAGTCTTACGTGTAGAACAGATGCTAAATATGAACATAAACTATGTGGAACAGCAGCTGAGATACTGTTGCACTTGGGGTCTCACTTGAATCCTGTTTCCCTCCAGAGGTGGTACAATCACCCACACTGGCAATCTTCAAAAAGCATCTTGATGCCCACCTTGCTGTGGTCATCTGAGCCCAGCAGTCTTTCCTGCCCAAGTGCAGGGGGGCTGAACCCAATTATCTGTAAGGTCCTTTCCAGCCCCTAACAATTATGAAACTATGAATTGGATAGGACATGGATTTCAGTCTGAATCTCTGACATTCAAGTTTGTGCTCGAACTTCCAAAGTGTCCTTGTTCTGGCTCTACTTCTGGTTCTGGTGCTTCTCTTGCATGAACAACTAACAATTCTTGATTTCTTCATGATGCAAAACAGGCTTGTCTTTGAAATCTTAAAACACTTCATGCAGTAGAACTAAATCCCTTTTCCCTTGCCCCATCTCCACTCCCCAATCTCTGTAATTTAAAAACAGGTATGATCAGAAGATGCTTTCCTTGCCCTGGAGAGATCAAAACCTAAAATAAATAAAGTGTAATGGTCATATAAATAATATGCAGTAATGAAATTTAGGCAATGACTGGCCATTTCTACTTTGACATTCAACATGCCAGAAAAGGTTATCAAGTGAATTATTGAGTAAGCAGATGCTTTTAAGATAAGATCATGAAGGACATTTGATGTTGATGATATTAGATATGAAAGGAAAAGAATGGAAAAAGAAAACCTCACTTGAGGAGTTCAGCACGGAGATACCTTCTTAAGATTAATTTCTACCATGATACCTATGAGGCACATCAACACGATGACTGCTTTGCAGGCAGCCGGCTAAAATCACTGGTGTTTATCAGGATTATATAGCGGGGGAAATGAAAGCTGATTCGTGGTAGACTAGCTTGCAGTGAAAGACACCTAAACTACTCCTTTTTGGCTTTCACATGCAAATGAGAAGCTACCTTAGGTTTGAAGTATTATTAGTGCTTGCTTCCTTTCAACTCACTGTAATATGTTGGCTTGTCCTAATATTATAAATTAATTGAATAAGGAACTATCTTGTGCTCTATGCTTGTACAGTACCTCGCACGAAATTGGTGGAGGTCAGCACCCAGGGACTAAAGGTCAGCTGCTGCTGCTAACCTGTGTGTCTCATTGTTTCACACCACTGAGAAATAGGCAGAAAGAGGCTCTGCGGTATCTTGGTATGTAAGCAGCTCTCACCAGTATGGAATCTGAATGCTCCACAAACATTAATGAATGAATTATCCTATCAGCTCTGCGTGACAGAATATGTTATTTTTCAGTTAAAATTGGCACCTGGAAAAATGCTGAATTTGTTTAAATTACAGGCATTATCAGCTGCTAATTATGTAAAAAAATGGCTTTGCTCTAGGCCAATGATGTTTCTTGCACTTTGTTATTTTGCAGCTTGCTTGTTCCCACTTCAGAATAAGTAATTGCTAGTTTTGCCTTTTCTTTTTCACTTAATAATATATTGAAGTGGCAACAGGTTAAGAAGATTTTGCCTACATTTTATAGATTTTAAGCATTCCCTTTTTCTCCCACTAATTTTTCTCTAGAGTTCAGATTCAGGTTCTTCATTGCTTCTCTCATTTAATCATAGAAAATGGGAAAAAATAATATGAACAAACATATGTGAGGTCTAAAGTGTTGAATATCTTTTCAACCTACTGTTTTTTTCAGTGTATATATCTTGACATTTTTATTAGCTTTTGTTTCATTGTAATTTCAAGGTCTGCTATTACTGCCAAGTCCTTTTCAAGAGATTTCTGTTATTTTTAGATCTTATTTGTAGTACTTTTTGTTCTTTATACTCAACGTGAGTTATTTTATACTCACATTCTGTGTTTAATTTTTCATTTGTCAAATCAAAATAACATAACAGACGAAAGTCCTTTTGAATTATTTTTATATCAAATCTACATTTAATTCATATTTGGATGAAAGTCCAAATTAATTATTCTAAGCATGTTTCTTACCATTTAGATACATCTAGAATTAGGTGATCAACACACAGTATGCATCTTTAAAAATAATGTTGCTTATGTTGTATACAGACATTACTTTTATACTTTTCATCATTATTGAAAATTAGCTTTGTAATGTTTTGTTAAAAAATATTTCAGTTCTTGGATTTCTTTTCAGCTTTTAGATATGGGTCGGATACTCAGCCTATATAAATCAACATTCCATTGAGTGGAATGGAATCTGTCCTACTTTTATATTAGCTGAAGATCTGACTCCATGACTAATCCTCAGTAAATTTGCCATTCATAATTTGCTCATCATGTTGTATGATTGATCATGTAAATCACATAATATTGACTCTGGTCCCTAACTTGTAGTTCTCCAACTTAAAGTGATATCAGGATAGCAGTGCAAATATTTTTTATGTAAATATGCATTTTTGCATGAGTATTCATGACACACATTCTTGGTCCAGATATTTTATGAACAAAAAATTACTCAAATATATGTGATATTTAAAAGGTTGCACATACTAAATTTACATCATATTTTTTATTTGATGGGTGGCAAATACTTTCTTAAATGATTTACCTAACTCTTCATAAATCACTTCACTATTTCACAATGAACACAAAAGCTCAAACACTTATGAAATATTTTTTTCACACAGTTATATACTGATATTGGACCATGATGCAATGGATTTGCCTCACTAATTAGTGCTATAATCAGCCCCCACATATTCTGCTAACAATATGCTGTGAATTTGCTGTGAATTGCTGCCAATTAGCTATACAGTTTGCCACCAAATCCACCACTAGTCACAACATTCATTCCAGAATCATAGAATCTGAGGAAAGTAGGGCTGGAAAGAACCTTGGGGCATGTCCAGATGAGCCAGCACTTGCTTCTTGCAGTGTCTCTTTGAGATGCTGCAAGAGGCACATGCAGGAATGGGAAAATGTTCCCCATGCTGCAAATGTTCCCTGTTCTGCCCTCTGAGCCCTCCCCCGATTCCTTCTACACCAGGCAACATCCCCTGTGAGCCCCCCAATCCTCCCCTGATCCCTTCCCTGCCCGGCCTCATCCCCCCCA
>NW_017728912.1:2658683-2678087 GCF_001723895.1 Crocodylus porosus | reverse complement strand
GTCTGGTGGGGCAGCCATCAGGGGGGCTGCAGGAGCTGGCAGGGGATGGGGCCAGGCAGGGCAGCAGTTGGCCAGGCTGGGGGAGCAACCAGGGGTGGGGCATATGGACTACCCCTGGAGGGGGGCCTGTGGGCCCTGTTGGGGAAGCCGTGGCCCCTGTGAGGGGCTGTAACCCCTGTGGGGGGTGGTAGCCCCTGTGGGAGGCAGCAAAATATATATTCTTGAATTCATGAAACATGTATTTAGAATACACTTTATTATTATGACAGAGACAACAGTAGTCTTCCAAACTGCTTTAATACTGTAGATATATCAATAAAATCCACCCAACTGATTGCTGTCCATCTGTCTTTCACTCTCTTTTTATATGTATAGTGGTCTTTTGTTTTAATCATGGAGAAACATGGATTTTGGAGTATTTTACAGAGTGACTTTGGGATTTTTTTTTTATCAGGGATTTTTCAGTTTTCCCATTGGCTGGCATCCCCCTCTCTTCTAGTGAGGGACACCCCTCTAATTAGAGAGACACCCTTCTAATTTTTTTTAATTTCAGGTGGCTGGGGATTGATCTTCCCCAGCCCGGTGCAAGATGCTGCTCCCCCTGCTCCAGGAGTGGGTGCAGCACTAGCCACAATGCTCCTGCCAGCCTCTGAAGTCACCACCTGCCAGGCGGGCTCCCTGCTGGCTCCATCCCTCTTCTCCCCTGCCGGCTTCTGGAGGGGTTTTTAAACTTTCCACGGTGGTGTCCCTAGCTGGTGCAACTAGCCCATCACTCCCTAGCCTTGGGAGCAGCTGTTTAAAGAGACGGCATAATGCCGGCTTGCAGGGCCGTGGCTCCGGCTCTGGCTCTGGCTGTGCTCCGGGAGCTAAGTTTTCTGGGGTGTGGGGGGCCTGTTTTTTTTCCCTGTGGGGGCTCTCAGGATTTCCCCCAACCCCCTTGCTGCCTGTGGGGGCTTCTTGCCACCACAGCAGGCAGTTATTTTGGGTGGAGGGCCACTTACCCAGTTTTGGCAGGCTGTAAAGGGCTGCATGGGTAGCCTCGCCCCTTGACGGGTGCCCCACCCCTTGACAGGTGCCTCACTCCCGGTCACCAACTTGGGACCAATGTCCCAATGTCTTTGGTCCCAAGACATTGGTCCCATGTCCCAGGGTGGTGAGGCCCAAAGTGAGGCACAGGCTGGCAGGGGTCTATGGAGCCAGGCTGGGCTGCACCAGCAGGGTGTTGGCCCAGCTCCATAGAGCTCCTGCTGGCTGGGACCCCACACTCCTACTGCCCTGCTCTTGGCCCCATCAGCACTGGCCCTGAGACATTTGTGTGGACCCAGTGCTTCTGCTGGCTCCCCACCCACTCACTCCCAGTGCCCACCAGCCTTGCAGTACAGGTGGGGGACAGTGCACAGCCCTGACCCCCTGCTCACCAGCAGGGAAGAAGCTGGTGCTGTAAACAGGGAAAAGCAGCCCCTCGCCCACCCCATGGCTAGCACTCCCTACTGCAGTCACTTGCAGCCCATGTGGGGCTGTCCCAAGCAGGAATAGGCAGCCCCACATGGGATGCAAGTAGATACAGCATGGGGCACCAATCATGGGGTGAGTGAGGGGCTGCTCGTGTCCATGCTCAGCACCAGCTTGTAACCTCCCCCTGCTGCCAGCCTGGGCTCAAAGCTGGCTTTGGGCTTTCCCACTGAGGCTACACACAGTGGCAGCAGCTGTGGCCCCACCACATGCCTCACTGGGCAGTGTTGGCTGCTACTGCCCACCTGGAGCTCTTGCACTGGACAGCCCACAGGCAGCAGTGGCAAACACTGCCTGGTGCAGCAAGTGGCGGGGGCTGAAGCTGCTGTCGACATGCGCTGCCCTGACAGGCAAGCCCGGAGCCATGTGGGGCCCAGACTGGTAGTGGGGCTGTGTTACAAGGTGGTGCTGAGCATGGGGCAGAAGTGGCCCCTTGCCCCCCTGATGGCCAGCGTCTCATGCTGCAGCCACTCTCAGCCTGCCTGGGGCTACCTGCTTCAGATAGCTCTGCATGGGCTGCAAGTGGCTGCAGCAGGGAGTGCCATCCATGGGGCAGGGAAGGGTGCTTTTCTCCATGACAGGAAAGAGTAGGGAAGGAGCCTGGGGAAAAGCTGAGTGTGGGGGGTAAAAAAGCGGCCCCTCACCTGCCCTGTGGCTGGGGTGGAGGAGGGGCCACTTTCCCCCACACCCTGCTCAGCTTTTCCCTGGGCTCCTTCCTTTCCCAGGCTCCTTCCCTGCCCTTCCCCCCCACCCCTTCACCCTTAACTGTGGTTCCAGCGCAGGGCAGCTGCATGGTCCCAGGCCAGACCAGTTGGGGGGGTGAGGTGGGGCAGGCCCTGCTGTTGTGGGAGCCTGCCAAGCTTCCCCTGGGTCCTACTGCCCTTGGTTTCTGTCATTTTTGAACCAAGGGCAGAGAAATATTAATTTTCTAAATTTTTTAGGGGCCCCATGGGCCAGATACAATGGCCCCATGGGCCAGAACTGGCTCATGGGCCGTATTTTGCCCACCCCTGCTCTAGTGGCTGTGCAGTCTCCAACCAGGTCTGGCAGGTGCACAGGTCACAGCCAGGCAGCAGCCCCCACTGCCAGACTGCTGCAGTGGGTAAAGGGTGTAGAGAGCTCTCAGAGCTGCTTCAGCAGTCCAGTTGGTACAAGGGGTAGTGTCCCCAGGTACTAACTGGCTGGGCCCCAGAAGCTCCTGAGAGCGAGTAGCCCTGAGCTACTTACTAGGGCAGCTTTTTGTATTGCTGGGGCCAGGACAGGGCATATTTTTATACTGCTGGGGCCAGCACAGGTGCTGGCCCAGGGCTCTAGCTTCCCCTGGCTGCAGATCAGGGAGGACCCAGGCAGAGCTATTTTGCCCCAAGTGGCACAATTAGTTCCACAACAAAGTGCATGTCTGATCATGTGTTTCGAGGCAAAAAGCCCAGTCTCAAATTTGCACTGCTTTTATTTGAGCTGCTGCAAGCGCACATGCTTGTATGTGTGGACATGCCCCAGGAGGCCATTTAGTCTTAATCATTATTCCAGGAAGAATCTTCCCAATCTAAAACACCCTAAGCAATTTTTTGTCTAACCTAGAAGTTGACAACCTTTTCAGTTTGTGGGTTGGAATGAACCAGCTCATTCCACTGGACAGCACCAATCACCAAAGTCTCTCTCCTTCCCCACTCCACCCCCACCAAACAGTACTGAATGCTGCCAAATTCTCCCATCTATAACCTGGGTCCAATGGCTCTGCAAGCTGGATATAGCCCACAGGTTGTAGGTTGCCAACTACTTATTCTTAAAAACTCTGGAAAGACCTCCTATGCATGGCTACCAACCATAACACTTGAGCCATCAAAAACACTCTTTAACTTACTGCAGGAAAAACCAGGCTGATGAGAGGATCACTACCACTGCAAGGACACAAATTAATTCCTTAACAGAAATATGCTACGGGTATGGTAGTGATGAGAACTATGAAAATACAAATCAATGTAAATCAATTAAATAATTTTGCACCTGGAATCTGAAGACTCTTTGATGTAATAGCTTAAGTAGATAGCTTAAGTAGGGTTTGTATTGTTCCATTCACTTCAGATGTAAAATAATTTAAACATCACTACTATCAACTATTTCCTTGGTAATAATTATAGCAGACACACCTTGCTATCACACTCATGCAAGAATCACACATTCCTTTTCATACATCTTTAGAAGCTGTACCTATCCCTCATCTTATTTTTTTTCCTGATAAAACTCTTCCTACAAAAATATTTTAGGTATCAGAAACTGACGAGGTTTATACTTTAATCATTTATATGGGAAAATAATAAACCAGAACTAATCTTCCTTAGACTTTTGTACCAAATACCAAAGGGAGAAGTATAGTCTGCATAGTCAAATTTGAAGTTTACATATTCCCCTTCCATTCCCACATGCTACATACATCCTTACCTTAAAGTGCTAACAAATTTCTTCCCCAACAAAGGCATTTTTTCTTATTATTTCCTAGACCATTTTTTCACAGTTCTTTTCCATATACCATTAAAGTAGACCTCTGAGAATTCATATTGTGATTTGATATGGCATTTGCTGTAGTGTTCTAAGTTATATTGAATTTAATCATAGGGTCACTTGAACCACTAGCTCTACGGTTTCTAATCTACTAACTGTATGTTTTCTCTGAGATTGGATAGGACAAGTCCTATTAGGATTTCTGACACAGCAGGTCAATAATTCTTTATTTCATCCATAATTTTATTTTTTTTCCATTGTGTCATGCTTTTCAAAAGTTTTCCAGCTTATATTGGGAAACTGAAATTACCCATCACTACAACTTGATTGCTTTTTCTTGCCTTCCTCATGTTGTCATGAGAGATATTATTCTTTTCTCTCTACTGTCCAGTCTTCCCATGAATAACTTGTGTCCTTTACCCTACTGTCTTTACTGCCAGAGTGCTCACACACTTAATACAAAGCGATATTTCACACTGCTATTTGAGCAGCTGTATTTTTTTTTTCTACTGGAACTGATATCACAGTATCTATGCTAATTCTTCCGCATTTCATAAAGGTTAACTTCTCTTTCCACCCCTCAGACTCCTTTGAGTAAATACAATACAAACTACTGCCATTTGGAAGATGAATACAATACATGCTGCTCCCTTTTGGCTCTGTACACACAAGTTTAACTTTAGAAGCCTCAACTTGTCATATCAAAACTGGCACAAAAATTTACCAATTGAACATAAAATGTACCTTAAACAATGATAGGTTTTAAAAGCACGCATGTGCATGTGCACACACACATAGAACATGTATTTTCTTTATCCACAAAAATATAGCTATTTCATATAAGGAAACAGAGACAATTTTTTAAGTTTTCTTTGACAGGACTCAAAACCCAACATTCTGATTCTCAAAAAGAGATATAATAGTGTATATACTATATATGCCTGCACAAATATTTGAATATCATTTTTTCTAAGAAATATGTCCTCTTTTTCTGCTTATGAAGGGATTGTGAATTTAGGCACTATGTTTGTTATTTATTGATTTCCACGTTTATTAATTTTAAATATTTGGCTCCATACGTTTTCATGGAATTTTTAAATTAATGCACTTGATATCTGAAATTGGATATTTATTTTGGTTGAATAGTCAGCTAACATACTACTCCCAGATGAGATGATATTATTTGTAGAAACAAAAGTCCTAATAATTCCTGCCAAGGAAAATATCTCTGTCTCTCACACTGGATCTAATTCTCTTCTTCCCACTCCTATCTTTGATATCTTTGCAGAGGCCGAAACTGATATTATACTTATATCAGTAATATTTTATAGGATATAGTTGTCCTTTTTCCCTACTCTTTAACAGCAGAAATCAGCTTTACTGCTTGTCAGGATTTGCCCCGCGTACATATTCTAAAGCACAATAATTACAAAGCATTGATAAAAACCCAGAAATTCAGAGATATTCATAGGCACGATCAATAAATATAATTTGATATCTATGGCATCTTAAAAGATAAGAACAATGAGGGGGAAAACACAAACAGGAAACAAAAAAGTTTTGCGTTAAAAAAAAGAAGAAAAGCTCAGTACCTGGCTTTAAACAGTGGCAAAAAAATTGAGCTAAGGATGAAATTGTACTTGATCAGACATTGCTTTATCCTGAACTTGTTCTGCTGTGCCTCTTGGTATTGTGAGTTCACTTGCAATCTCACTCTCTGTTTTGCTGTTGCTCTGATTAAAGGTTATATATCTTGCAGCCTACTCGGTAACTGCATATAAGACTGTATACCTAACGCATGGGTAACTGTACCAGTAATCTGTGAACAGAGAGGGAAAAGAATCAAATATCTGCATAAAGTAATATTAAGCAAATAACAAAATAATGCTATTGTAAATAAAACTGTAGTATTATCTTTTAAAGGAGGTAATTCATCACTAAATTAGTACTTTAGGCTGGATCTATATCATATGGAAACAAAGGTTATTGGTGGAGGTGGCTGATCAGTGAAAACACGTATTCATGAATGTAATGAAAAATGCCACATTCCTCTTATTTGCACTCTCCCTCTCTATCATACATAGAAGTCAGAGGTCTATAGCCACATGTGCAGCAAGGGATGTAGGATTTTTGCAATTGCACGTCAAACAGTGTATTGGGCATTCTTCTCCCACATGCGTTACATAGAGTCTGTGACGCGGTTCAACAGTCACAGCATGGGGAGGAAATCAGGCCAAGCTGGCAATATGTTTGAAGCAACCATTCTAGAGAGTCACCTACTGAGTCAATCTAGGTTTTAGGTTCAAGGGAACAAGGAGGCAGGTGCAAAACTGGACTCGTTAAATTAGCTAGTGTGTTAGTATCCCCTTCCTACTGATACTTCTATTCCATGAGGATGTAATATGTGGCTTATTGGAGAAACTCATTATCTGTGCTGGCTCTCAGTTAGTAAATCTTAGGTGCTTATTACCAGTTCCACAGCAGACAGACTTCCTGTTGCTTTTGTTTACAGTAGCTATTGATTTTTTTTTTAAACTTAGATGTATAAGCGCAGTGTATCTTGTAAAATGGTTGAGAAAACAGGTTACAAAAAAGTTAGCAGACGAATATTTTAAACTAGATAGGGATTTATTTTCCTTGACAGTATTCCTAATGTTTCAGGAATTCTTAGGATGGGATAGGCTTTGTTTTTTGTTTTCAACTTGTCCTATATTTCACAGCCTACAATGCACACAAGAAAAACCATAAATCATAAAAAACATAATTTTTCTGTCTTGATAAAAATCGATGTCTGTGAATTTTATTTTAAGAGTCTACCTAGAAGAAGTTGGCTTCCAATTTTACTCTTCAGTTGTATCTATGTTGTAGACTGCATACAGATTTCATGAACAATGTATTTGGAAGCAGTGCTGCAATTATCCTTGTCAAACATATTGGCAATCATACTTCAGATATAATTTATCTAAAAATTCCAAGTGAGAAAAATAACTATAACAAGGAGTCACTTTTGTATGTTTTTCACTGATTCACTATGTTTTGCCTTCTTTAATTCCTCAGTACATAACTGCCAGAGTTCCATAGTCATTGTTATGAAAAATAATCAATATGTGTTTTGGACAGTAGTGTGTGTTAATCTATATTTCTCTTCTACATATAAAATATCCAGGTCTTCTAAATATGATTAACACCTGAACGCATTAATAAGACAGATATCAAGAATGATCACATTATGTTGTTTGCACGTGAACTCATCAAGTATTCTTACCATTTTCTACTGAGGAAGTGTCAAGAGGGTTCAAAGTAAAGATATTTTATAATGCATGGTCCTTTTTGTGTCATTCTCTTCCCAAATGCTTTTCCTCCTATAACTGTGGTCATTGTAATTTGATGAGGCTGCCATATGCTTTTACACCATTTCTCAAAGTAGTGCATCAGCTCAAGAAAACTGCTTCTAAGAATTCTGACACACATTTAAACAGTTAGCAAAGACTGACATTGCGAGCTGGAGACCAGCCAGGTTCACAGCAGGGGGTACAGGAATTTGTGTTCTTTATAATAAATCTAACTAATGACCCAGGCAATGCCAGAGAGGAAATAATGCCATGGTCCTTCTTCCAGACACAAGCATAAAGGAGTACAGCTTTCTAGGTCTCTCACTGGAACAGTGACGCTTGACATCTGTGTTGTATGTTTCAGTGGCTAAGTGGTAAAGATAGTAGTCTCCCTAATACTCTGAAAAGACATGTAAAATCAACAGAACTAAAACATCAGGTCTCTTTGCCATCACAGCATATGTTCTTCTGATGCTACCACTCATACAGTATAGCAATTTGAAATTAAAACAATAAAAAACAAATCAAACAACTTAAAAATCATGCCAAATTGATTTTAAAAAATCTTAAAATTCTAAAATTCATAGACTTTTGAGTGAAACTGATCATCCATTTGGATGCAAAATAATGTCTATAATAATAATACGCTTATTCTGTCTGTCTAGAGCACTCTGATTGGCTTCTGAGACAACCAATCACAATGCTTACTGAAGCAACCAATCAGAGTCCTCCAGACAGACAGAATAAGTGGGTTATTATTATAGCTCCTGAGGCATTTCAAACAGATATGCAGGCAAGTCAGAGCTAGAAAGGAGCCCCAAGCCCCCCCTGCTGTGGAGCAGGCAAGGCTCCACCAAAGGAAAAAATAAGTGGTGAGGGGTCTTATCCTTTTTTTCCCCTGGAGCTGGCCCACCTCTCCCGTGGCCAGGAAGCAAGCTGCAGGTGGGTCTTGAGCTGCAGGGGGCCCCAGTGCTTCCCTCCTTCATGGATCCTGCCTGCACAAGCTGCCAATGGTTCGCACAGCCCCTGAGTTGCTGTGGGGGGGAGGGTTGGTGGTTCCCTCCATGGAAGCTGTCCCCCATGGGGTCGCCCTGCCAGGGTGCTATCTGCACAGGTGCAGCCCCAGCTTGCAGGCAGCACCCACCAGATGCAGTGGCTCACGGGGTGTGCTCAGTGAAGCTCAGGTTTGGTGGGCTTCTAGCGCCCCGTTCACTATCCTTTCCACCCTCCTGCTGCCTGGGACCATCTGGGAATGGGCTGGATTCCCTGGGAAGGGTGGCAGGAGGGAAGCTGAGTGTGCTAGCAGCCAAAGAAGGCACTGGGGATGGCACACATGACACTTGAAGCCCAACAAGCCTAAGCTTTCCCGAGCACACCTGGGCTTCCAGTGCCCCATGTACCATCTCCACCTCCTTCTGTGAATATGACCCTTGTATACATGAAGAATATTGCTGTAATTTGTTACATAGCAAACTAAAATACATAGGATGTAATTTAGTTTTCTACAAAAAAAAGTCATTTAAATAGAAATATGCCACCAAATATGTACACTGTTACAAAATTTAATTGTAACATGCTACCAAATGTGTACACTGTTATGCAATTGAATCATTAAAAAGGACATTTAAACCACTAAAAGGAGCAATTTCCTCACATGTACAAGAGCCATGTTATTCTGTAACTATAAACAAGTCACAAGGTCAGACTTTTGGCAAAATATTTATCTATATTCCTAAGCCGGTGTTTACACATGGACAGCTTTATGTAGGCTTTTCGAGGGTAAAAAGTTTTGATTCCATTAAAGTATTCAGTCAAAAGATAACTAAAAATTCTATATTTAAAGAAATACTTTTGCCATAAAAAATTAATCACAAATGTTTTGAGGGTTTCAGTTAGTTTTGTATAAGTTATGCAGCTATAGAAACAAAATTCTTCTGTCATTATTTGATTAGAAATTATGAATTTGCTTAAACTGACTGTACCTCAGAATATGGAGAATTTATATGCATCCTTATTTTTGTTTACAAACAGAATCTGTTTTTTAAAATATTAAAATTACTAGTAACAACAAATGCCCAAGTCAGTAACTGTGGGTGCATCTACACATTGCTACACTGCCATATGGTGTGCTACAGCAACATAGCGACCACGTTTGCCTACGTCGCCATAGGGGCGTGCTCCCTGGGCATAGTGCACTGCTAAAGAAACACAGTGGCAAATTTACCCATGTGCTGCATGCACGGCACAATAACCACCCTCACTGCACCATGCTTTACTACTTCAAGCAACGTGGAGATGTACCCTGCGTGTATGAGACCAATGGGAGGGACGTATTATGGATACAGAACTTATTCTTCTTCATAGAATACCTGTGTAGTGCATACTGGTGGCTTTCTGGCCCTATGTTTCATCAGACTGTATAAAGTCCAAAAGCTAGTCTTGATGTCATTGCGTTACTCTCAGTTTTCAGATGGTGCTTTTCTAAGAAATCAGATAAAGTACAAAGGTGAACAAAGCAGCCAGAGATTTTTTTTATGTTTTATTCTGTTTTGTTCTAAGCTTAAATAATAGCATATAATGTTCAGTATTACATTATTATAACTATGTTTAGTATTATTGCACTAAGCCATTATAAAATACTGGTGAAATTCTAAAGCTATTGAAAACTGAATTCATTCCCAATTTTTGCAAATGACAGAAATGCATGTGCTGAATAATATCCATGGGACTTCATAGGCTTAGGGTTAATTGAGAGCAGAATTTATCGGGTACTGTTGATTTACTGTGAAAATTCAATGTTTCATATGCATGAGGATTTTCTATTTCTTATGTATGTTGATGGAGCCTACTGGCAACATAACATCATGTCATAAAAGATAGAGGCTTGATCCTGTAACTCTTATTCATGTGAGCAGTCCTTAGGCACTATTGCACATAGTCCTATTAAATGAAAAAGGAATATTCACTTGAATAAGGAATAAAAGATCAGGCCGATAGAGAGCAGTTAAGTTACTGTTACGCTATCTGAAATTTAGCCTATATTCCTTTCACTTGTCCAAAGACGTTGTGTCTGTTTGCTTGGCTAGATTTTTGTGTAGCACATTAAGAAGAAATAAAAGAGCCTTGTAAATTTGTAACATGAAAGGGAAAAAGAAAAAAAATACCAAAAATATTTTTTTAAATGTTTAACTGCAGTAGACCCTGAGAAGCTTTTATATAAAACCATATAGTGATTGTAGTATTCCTGCTTGACTTAGGTAATATTTAAAGATACTAGGAAGCTTCCCCAGGTCAAAAGAGGTGAGCTTGTTGCAAGACCAAATGACAGAACAAAAATTTAACTAATTTAACCATTACTTCATATGCAGTCAGGTTAACTTTGGCCAGTCATTAGAAGCTTAGGGCTAGATTTGTCAATTTACTATCTAGCCCTTCGTAAGGAGATCACATAATTGCATGCCTCTGCAGCAGCCTGGGAGGTAGATTGCAACTTGGAAAGTTATAATATCCTTTCTAATTTCTCCATTGCTCTGGGAAGAGAATAAACTACAGAATGTCTGTACCTGCAGGATATGCAGTATAATCACACCACTAAGTACATTGGAGGGCAGAGCTAGATCTCTCCTCACCCTTCATCCTCTCAGATTTCTTACCACCTCTATGTAAAAAAATGAGAACATGGTGGATTTGTGGAAAGTGCCTGCACTAGTGGATGGTGCATTTGTGGAAGCAGCACAAAGAAAGTGGGGGTGTAGACATAAATTATAACCCATCTACTCCTTTATCTGGAATACAAAAAAGGTAAGGTCTGCCCATTCTGGAGTACAGCTTTTAAAGGTTAAAAACTTTGTCATGGTAATAGAAATTATGTGTTATAATGTATAGAGGGTTTCTTTAAGTTTCAGTATTATCTATCTATCTATCTATCTATCTATCTATAAACATAGAAAAATACATTTTAGGCCAACAGGTAGCTTTCTTCCTCTGACCCCTTTCAGTCACATCATCACTCTTCAGAAGAGTAGTAATCATTTTTTTAAATGAAAAGAGTGTGATTTTTCTACTTTTTCCTTAATCAGAATACACATTCTCCCCTCCCCCCATAATAATTAAGAGAAAAAAGGTCACCTTCAAGCTAGACTAAACCTGGAAAAGTTTAGTCCAGAGGTGAGCATTTCAGAAACTTACGATCGCAGTACATTAAAAGAAAAACTCTTATGCATCCTTAACTATAACATTCATTAGCACTTCTACTATTAGGTGAATTTGTGTGTGTGTTTGATAAATGAATGAGAACCTTAACATTACTGAATGTTAACACGTACAGTCTTTTAATAAGTGCTTTTAGAATAAAATCCAAGAAATGAAGTTTCATTGAGAAAATGTTTAGAATTTTTCTGGAAATCATAGTTGACAGATCCTACATCTATGCTTTTATCACGGTGTATTGGGTGCTTTCCTAAAAATATAAAACCATAAAAATGAGTCAGAAGGAAAAAAACTCTAACATTTTAGGTGTTCATTTGCTAATCAGTTTCATGCTTATACCAGGGAAGCAATGGGAAACAATTAAAAGTGTACCATAAAAAAAAATAGCTCAAAGGCATAGGAGGTAACTTCAGATCCTGTTTCACCAATTAGATCAGGGATGGGCAAAATACAAGATCTGACCTGCCAAAGGACTTTCTCCAGCCTGTATTGTATCCCTCAGTCCTGCCTGATCCAGGAGCAGCCTGGGCAGGGACAGCCTGGGCCATGGCATGCACAGCCAGTCCCACCACTCCTGGGCATGCAACAGGGATCAGGCAGAGGGGCGGCTAGACTTCATTTCCTGACAGCCTCAGTGGCAGAAGTGGTAGCTCCTTTTGGCTGCTACTGCTGGACCCAGCCTCACTGCCCAGGCACCCTAGCCTGTCCACCCCGCACCCACTGCTGGGTGTAAGATCTGCATGGTCAGGGCACTCAGCTGGGTGGCTGGGATGGGGTCACAGGCCAGCAGGAAGTGAC
Organism: Crocodylus porosus; assembly: GCF_001723895.1. NCBI lineage: Eukaryota > Metazoa > Chordata > Crocodylia > Crocodylidae > Crocodylus > Crocodylus porosus. The sequence goes on along the minus strand of NW_017728912.1, from coordinate 2,665,734 downwards.
GTCCAGTAATGAGACAGGCAAGTGTAGCTAGAGAGACCCTGGGATATTGGGGTGGTGATGAGACAGAGCCACCTGCACGCCCCTGCTAATGGGCACAGATTCCCTGGGCAGGGATGTGCAGGGACCAGATTGCAGCTCTGCCCCAGCTCCACACTGTCACAACCCCGAGATACCAGCCCTTGTCCTAGATGCAGCTCCCAGCTCACCCACAGCCCCATCATATCCACCTGGCTGAGTTCCCTGCTCATGCAGGTCTCAGTTGGTTTTCATGGAGATCCAGGGAACATGGGGCAGTGACAGAGTGGGCCAGGGCAAAGCCTGGTTCTGTGGGCATGGATGTGTGGGAACTGCATCACAGCTCTTCCCCAGCCTTACACTGTTCCCGTCTCGTGACCCCAGTATCTCCACAGAGACTGACTGGGACCCATGCAGACAGATGGACAGAACAGGGCTACAGGCAGGCGGGGAGCTCTGTCTGGGGCTGGGACCAGGATCTTGGGGTGGTGACAGCACAGGGCTGGGGCAGAGCTGCCATCTGCTCCCCACATACCCGTGCCCATGAAAACGGTGCTCATCATAGAGGTGTACAGACAGCAGATCATGGTTCTGCTCCGGGCCCTGTCACTGCACTGAGACTGTCCCATGAACCTGGCCTCACCTGCACATCCCATTCCCAAACACTGCTCCCCGTTCACCTGCGGCCACATCCCACATAGGGATTTTTGATGAGTTATGACAGAAAAGGGTTCTGACTTGGCCCGCAACAGCTCAGCAAAACTTCCTATGTGTCCTGTAGGCCCAAATAATTGCATACCCCTGAATTAGATACACCTGTATGAAATCTTATTCCATCCTACTTGTATCCCAGAAAAACAACTCATGCAAATGGTGGATGAGTCATTTTTCTACTTGCTGTTTATTGTAAGTTAGTCTTAAGGCTGGGATAATAGTATCTTACAAAGCAGTCAGGTTAACGTTTTGTAATTAGGCACCTAATAAGTGAAGTTGGGTTTGACCCCATCTTTACAGGAAGGAAATGGAACTGTAAGAAAGATTACCCAATAGACCAAGTAGAAGGTACTCAAGCCTTTGAAAATAGGTTTAAACATCCAGGTGAAGTATCAATTAATTTAAAGGGAGAAAATAGACAGTAATATAAACTAAAAGTGGCTAAGTAATTAAAATCTGCACTTGACTGTAACTATATATAAATATGCACAAATATTATGCCAAGAAATATCTCAATAGGTGAATAACTGTAAATTGCTAATGGATAAACCAAGGGTTCTGCACTCGTCTTGGGGAATTTCATATAATCCAGGACTGTCCACATCCAAGTGATCTCCCAGAATACTGATATGCAGTTTTAGGTTAGAATGTGCTTGGTGCAACTGCATGGTAAGGCTTAATACCTGCACAGCTCCAATTTGCAAATAGAGGGCTGGTGAGAGGGAGCATAGCTAGGAGCCAGGACACCTCGGTTTCATCCCTGCTCTGTGAGGGGTGGGGGGGTTAGAGTAAGTGGGTCCACCATCTGCCTGCTTGGGGTTGCTTCCCCCCAGCCAAGGGTGACTCTCCTGCACAGGTGCTGCAGAGATGTAGTAAGGGAAAGCCCCCTAAAAACGGATTCACTCAGACACTGCCAGTGTGTTACCACAGTGAGCAGTGTACCCAGTAGGAAAACTTAAGATCCTGGTACTCTCAGCTTTATTTATTGTGGCAGGGAGCCTAGGGTCCTGACCCCAGTGCAGGGTGATGGCTTCCCTGGTGCTCCACTTCCATGTCTGCCCTGATGAGGACGGACCCAGCTCCAGTATCCCAGAGGCAGAGGGGAAAGCCCATGGGAGTGGCTGCACAGTGCAACCTTCCTGCCTCAGACAAGGGGACACCATGGCTCCCTGGCTCTTTGTGGCAATCCCAGCTCTCCCACCAGCTCTCTCATCCTGCAGCTCCATGCTTGTGCCATGTCGAACCTGGAGTCTTCAGCTCTGTGCTGGTAGGGGAAGCCAGGACATGGAGCCATTAGGAGGGCAATTGGGACAGCAGGAGCATGGAGTTTGGTTTTCCCACTTCTGGTGGCTCCGCACACCTACTCAGCCTAGGGGTAAAATGTAACAAGATGCCCAGTCTCAACTTACTTGCTGCTACTTGCTACATGTTCCTTGTTATGTGTCATGGTAGCAATCCTTTTACCTATCCACATTGTCTAAATTCCTGCTTAGACTGCTGGCCTCCCTAAAATAGTTGTCTTCAGCTGGAGCGGGTCTACCAAGAGCATTTCCAGTTTTTCAGATTATAGAGCCAATATATGCCATCACTCAAAAGTTGTCTTATTCTCCTAAACTTGTTTTGTAAACTGTGAGAAGTGATCTGATCTGTGCTGGCCCTGCAAATTAACAAATTAGCACCTATGTTTGTGATTATCTCAGTTCATTACACAGGGGAAATTACAGACTTTTCTCGATGCATGTTCTACAAGTAAGTTTAAACTAATATTTCATCAGAAATACTGAGCAAGATAAATTTTCTTGAAGCATGATTAATTAATGAACTTAATCAATTAAAATATTATCATTTAGTCTAAAAATTTACAAAAGCTATATTGTCTTTTCCATGTAGCATGGAACCATTGCTGAGAAGAAGGGCAAGTAATATATAATTTGATGGAAATTAGACAGATTTTCTGTTATTCAAGAGATCATTTTAATATCTCCTTTGACTATTCCATATATTCTGAAAATCACAACTGTTATTTGATAACACAACAAGGGCACTACTTCAATGCGAAATCTTTATTATCCCAATCATATAAGATATTGAGAACTTCCAGTTCTCATAGCCTTTGCATAGAGCTGAAGGCATTCTGTATTTTATAAAATCAGTTATTAGAATGGTAAAGAATTATGTAAATGGTCAGGACATGCAAGAAAAAGAAATGCAAGCACAGATTTTAAAGCAGAAAGCTACACCGTTACCAATTTTTACTTTAAATAAGTGATAACCTGCTCCTTCCCTCCTGCCTAATAACTGTATTTGAGTCCCATGGAATGCTAATTGTTTGCATGCAGCATAATCATTATTTGGGGTTGGTCCCCTTCAAACATAGGATTCAATCAGTCTTCTCTTTTCCTTTGTGGGGGAATCTGTCAAAATATAAGGTCTTCCTTTGTGGCTGCAAGCCAATAGCACCTACCACTTCTTTCCCATGTCTCATCTCTGGGCACCAGCCCCTTTGATTTTCCCATCCATCTTGCTCACTGGGAACTAGTTATGACAACTTTACAAGCTCATTTATAAAACTGCACTTTAAAATTATGAATTACCTCCTTAGTAATCCCAATGTGATGCAATGAACACATGCAAATTATGTATCAGAAACCTTATTTATCTTGCTCCAAGAAAAAATATTCCTGTTTGATCCTCAAAAAACAGGCAGTCAGTCATACCTACAGAATCTTTGAAATGAAACAACCCCTCCCCTCCCCTCCGCCCAAATCAGTCAAGGTTTCTTTTGCCCAGTCCTTTACATAGCCCTGCCAATGGCAGCAGGATGTGTTAAGTCATTTCCCAGCTAGTCATGCTGTCAGTGGTGGGCACATCTACATAAAACACTACTGCTTTACTGCATGTGTATTTAGTACTTGTATAATAATATAAAATAAATGCACAGTAACCAGAGTTAATGCAGCAGTAGCACCGGTGAATGCCTTTTTAGTGACACTTCTGTGCATTAGCCTAATAATATTGCTCAGTAATGTATTATCACTGTCTGTGCTGTGATGCAATAATGCACAGTATTATTCAGCTACTGTACAGTTAATGTCTCATGTAGATGCACCCAGTGTGTTTAGCATAAGGGTGATGGATCCCAAAAAAGCAAAGCCTGCCTTTTCCTTCTTCTCAACACACAGTACTCATAGAGCTCTCTTTCTTTGCTGTTCTGGTTAAACATTACCTTTCCTTACACAGATATTGCAATTACCATCGTTTCTTAGGTTTGACTATTTTTTTTCTTCATAACAATACAAATTCCTCTGGCAAGATGCAGGAGTATTATCAAGTCAACATGCTGGTTGTTATTTGTGTGACTAATCTTATAGTTTGTCTTAAGTTTATGATTCTAAGTAAATATTCATTAACAGTGATTCCAGAATGTTAGGGAGACCGAATAAAATATAGGACATAGGGTGCAATGGATAACTCTACTGAACCTACTGGCAACCTTTATGCCTTGCTTCTTCCATTTTTCCTTTCTTCTGATTCATGTTCCCTCATGGGTGTCTGGTGGCTCTAGAGTCAGGGGGGACACCAGTCAGCAACTGGGGGGGGGGGGCTCTGGTAGCCAATCCTACTGGCTGAGGTGGGGGGATTCCCTGGTTACTAACCCTTTTGGCTGAGGGAGCTGCTGTGGGTCTCGCTGATCTCACTCACCATAAAAGCATCTGCACTGCTTCCAACATTCCCGCAGCCACTTCTGGAAGTGGCACAGCCACTTTTTCTGGTGGCCCCACTCCCCAGCTAGCACTCCTCACTCCCAGCACCACCACTGCCCACCCCATGTGTAGCCATGGCCCAGCCCCTGTGCTCGGAAAAAGCCAGAGCAGCCCCCAGCCCTGGGACCCCAGTGGGCAGCCTGCCCTTGCCCTGCACACAAATATGGGGGGCATATGCCCCCCACACCTGCCAGGGTTGAGTGCAGAGGTGGGGGGCCCCTGTCTCTCTGGATGAGCTGCCTGTGGCTCAGTCCAATACCCAGCCCCACCTTGGCGGGGAAGCGCCTGCCCATGCCTCAGCCCCACTTCCTCCCTCACCTCAAACTGCCCCACCATGCCTGTTTCCTCCCACAGCCCCTTCCACAGACTTACCATCCTCATGCTGCTCTCCAAGCTGCCAGGCTGTATTCCTAGCTGTGTGCACACTGTGGCTGCATACACGCACATGGCATTTATTAGTGATGTTATCAGCTACACGGGCCAAAAAAAGCCGATTGCCAATAATGTCAATTTTCCTTTGATCGGTGCTGATACAATATGGACTGATTATATCAGCACACATGTAAGTAAATGTCAGGCACCTGTCTTTGCAGGCAACTCTCTGATCCTTATGTAGCAAAAACAACTTTTCTTTGCTGGGAATAGGGAGAGGAAATATCGAATTAAAGTCATGAATATATTACAACTTTTCATTCTTTGTTGGACACTGGAAGCTCCTAAGCTTCTTTTCCCTTATCCTACCCTGTTATGAAACAAATTTCTCCTAGCATCTGGTGGGTCAGTGATCTTTTATCAACAGAACATGTTCTGTGTGAAAACACAAGCATCTGTTCTTATCATTGTTTTAAATCGGATTCTAAAAGAATTTAAAACTCTGCATGCCACTGAATCAACAGTAAAATGTTAAGTGTTCAGTCATTAAAAAATCATTTGGTATTCATTGTAATAGCATTAATCATAATGTATTCATTTGGCATTCATGTGGTTGTCACATGTAACAGTTCAATTATAATGTGCATTAGCTAATGAGCATATAAAGTGTTACAGAATCAACATAGCTATGCAGCATTTTCTTATTTGCATTATTCATATGCTTCAGTTTTAAAAATACAATAACAGTCAGCTGTTAGAAAGCAGTAATGTATCACAGAGGACACATGGATACCTTGTTCTAAAAAGACTTTCATCTGTCTGTCTATGCAAGTGAGTATGTAGCCTTCATCACTGTAGAATCTGAGCACCTGGAGATTTGCCTGGGGCTTTCACGCATTCCTAAAACCGTACTGTTTAAATGTGGTCCTGTTATTCTAAGTGTAGAGTCAGACCACACATCATGCTGAAGCACACAGGCCCAAATCCCCAAGGGTATTTAAACACTTATCTTTGAGGATCTCAGGCATGGTCTTACCGGCATCTCCTTAAGGACACTGAGCTGCATATATATCATGGAGGCATTAGTGTGGATTGTAAAAAGAAATAATACTGGCTTTTAACTTCTTTTATTGAAAACTTTCATCATTTAAATCTTACTTCTATCCTAAGAATATAATTTGTTTAAGAAATTATCAAGAGAAATCAGTTGGTTTGTCATAGTGGGAAACAAACCTGAATAATAAGAACTAGGTTTTCATAATTATTATTATTATTATTATCTCATTAGAATGCCTGTGTCACAAATTTGTCCATGGGGGAACTGCAGAGCCCTAAGGTACTCCCCACTACACTTCCGCTCACCCCAAGGAGCCAATAAGATTGCCCCAACATACTTCCCTAATCTCAGCACTTCAAATCCTCTGCTCTTGCAGTTGGTCTCTGCAGCTGCAGTAAGAGATCTCTGCTGGCCTCAATTGCCCTCCATTTCTGAGTTATGAAAGAAGAAATTATAAGTCCCCACCTCCAGGGAGACGGTCAGTCTGCAATATCAACTGCCTAGAAGTCACTCCTTCTATAGGTAGCCAGTAAGAAGACAAACAACAACACAATTTATTATAAAGGCAGAACAAGGATAAGAAACCAGTGACCATATGTTGAGATAAAGAGAGAGATTAACAAGGAAAAGAAAATAGAAGACCATTGACCTGTTCTTACCCTGCCCCTCAGATGAGAGATGGGCAATTAATTTGGCTGGCAGAGCCATTTTATGAGTTTTGGTGAGCTATTGAGGGCTGCACACAAAATCTTTCAGAAGATATAATTTTAACATATTATGGATGAAAAACAAATCCTATACTAAAAATCAAACATCTACTTTTAATTCTATTTCAAAAAAGAATTTTGTTCTTATCTATGTTTTTTGAGTAGTTTGTATAGAGGCATTTGTATAATAGCTCAAAATAAAGTATTTCTCTTGTATATAACAGAAACATGGTGGGATTTGTCCCATGACTGGGCAGTTAGCATTAGGGGCTTTAGGCTTTACAGGCGGGATAGAGAACAAAGGAAAGGTGGGGGTGTGGCACTCTATGTCAAGGAGCACTACACATCCTCTGCCAGCAGAATGGGGTCAGAGGAAGGGCAGGCTGAAGTGCTCTGGGTTAAGATTCAAGGGGACCGTGGGG
>NW_017728912.1:2657308-2658558 GCF_001723895.1 Crocodylus porosus | reverse complement strand
GAAGTGCTCTGGGTTAAGATTCAAGGGGACCGTGGGGAGAGCGATTTGACGGTGGGGGTCTACTACAGACCCCCCAACCAAGGGGAGGAGCTGGACTGGGAATTTACAGGCCAACTTGCAGAGGCACTTAAGGCAAGGGATGTAGTTGTCATGGGTGATTTTAATTACCCGGACATCTGCTGGGAGGAACAGTCAGCCAGGACAGACTGTTCCAGGAGGTTCCTACCTGAGATACAGGACCTCCACTTAATCCAGGAGGTGCACAGTCCAACCACAGGAAACGCCCTGTTGGACCTGGTCCTGGCCACAGGCGATGAACTGGTAAGGGGCCTTCAGGTTCTTGACCACTTGGGCAATAGTGATCATCGCTTGCTGGAATTCACCATCCAGCACAGGGTGTCAAGGGCCTGCAGCAAGACGGTAACCCTAGACTTTAGGATGGCCAACTTCAACAAGTTGAGGAGACTAGTGGGGGAGATGCTGGGGTCCTTGAGGGCAGGGGAACTCAGTGTCCAGGGCAAGTGGTTATTCCTTAAGGAAACGATACTCAGGGCCCAGGCGGAGTCCATCTCAACAAGAAGCAAGGGAGGCAAGAGTGCCCGGAAGGCCCCCTCGCTCATGAAGGGTCTCTGGGAATGCCTGCTTGCCAAAAAGGCGGTGTACACCCAGTGGAAGGGGGGTGCTATCTCCAAAGAGGAGTATACCTCCTCTTCTCAGGCCTGTAGGGGGGCTGTCAGGAAAGCTAAGACAGACATAGAGCTAGGACTAGCGTCCAAGATCAAGGATAATAAGAAGTCATTTTTCAAATAAATAGGGAGGATGAAGAAGGCACCGGGTAATGTGGGGCCCCTGCAAGCTACGCTGGGCAATCTGGTGGTTGTGCCAGAGGAGAAAGCGGAACTCTTTAACCAATTCTTCATGTCCATTTTCTTGTGCAGGGACTGGGACTTCCCCGCTCTGATGCCAGATGGGCTCGAGGGGAACGCCTCCAGACCTCAGGTTGAGGAGGACAGGGTTAGAGAGCTTCTGGAGGGGCTAGACATCTTCAAGTCAGCAGGTCCAGATGCTCTCCACCCCAGGGTGTTGAGGGAGCTAGCTGGGGTTATTGCAGGACCCTTGGCATGGCTTTATGAGCGCTCATGGTGCTCTGGCCAGGTGCCGGATGACTGGAAGATAGCTAACGTGGTCCCCATCTTCAAAAAAGGGAAGAGAGAGGACCCGGGCAACTATAGGCCCGTCAGTCTTACCTC
>NW_017728912.1:2655817-2657208 GCF_001723895.1 Crocodylus porosus | reverse complement strand
TGGACTCATTTGAATCCAGTCTTTTCTCCCACCCAGGCGGGGGGTCAGACTTGAAGATCTACAAGGTCCCTTCTGACCCTACTTCTATGATTCTATGATTCTATGATTATGTGTGTAGGGGATTGGTAGGTATGTGTGGTGGGGGTCAGGGATATGGAGTAAGTATGTGGGGAAGGATGTGGAAGGAGAGGTGTTGGGGGGTGGTCCATGTGCTAGATTCTGGGAGTCAGCCAAGGGGTGGGGAGAGGTAGTATATGCATCAGAGCTGGGTGGTACAGTACAGGTGTAGGTACAGATGTGGTCTGTCCCCACCCCCAACCAAACCCACAGCTGCGCTCACAGCACTTAACATGGGGCTGAGCCCCACCTGCTACTGCCTGAGGCAGCCCACATCACATTTGCACCCACACTCACTCTGTGCCCATCCATAGCATTGCCCTGGACTCGGCCAGCTTGAACTGCTCCTGCTGCTGCAGCCACCCGGGAATTGCTTGGCTCCCCCATCCTCCAGTGTGTCCTCATGCCCCTGCTGTACTGCTCCAGACAGCAGGTTATGCACAGAAGCTGTGACTCCAGCTCCAAGTTCCAGCCTCTTTCCACCCACTCTGCCTATCTGGTGCAATGAGCACCTACCTGTGGGCAGTCAAGTGAATGGAAGAGAGCTCCACCAGGAAGCTGTGTGTGCTGGGTAGAGCTGGAGACATGTCATTGGCAGGTGTGGGGCAGGTGTGGATGGGAATGCAGTACAGGCTGTCCCAGGTAGGAGCAGGAAGGGCTCGGCCCCATGCAGAGCACTGTGAGGGTAGCTGTGGGCTGTATTTAGCCCATTCCTGCCATCCAAGGATTCAGTCTCTAATCAGCTCCAGGGGCTGAATGCTGTTTCAGCCAGCTCATCAGGACCTCCTTTATTCCCCTCTCAGCCTTGTTTACCCAGCCTTTTTAGTTGGGGGACTCAGCCATCTCCTTGTACTGGGTAAGACTGAGGATAAAAAGCATGCCCTTTAGGCAGGCTTAAGCATTTTTGCCAGTCCCATTATTAACATATGTCATTCCTTCATTCCTAGTGAGTTCACACTATGTCTGTCAGTTTTTGTCCCTGCTTCTCCCGAGGTGCATATTTACCAGACTACATTATTGCATCCTTTTTTTTTTACTTGCAAATTTGTGATTCTGATATGCTGACTCTCCTGTGTGACAGTCTGACTAACTAAGCTTTAGGTTTCTTTTAAAATGTAAAGATATCATCATCAAGGAAGTGATCCTCAATGCACAAGCTAAATCTATTCCAACATGGAGGAAAGGCAGCAAGAAGGCATAGCAGCCCTCCTGGCTCTCCAGGGACCTAGCAGACCTCCTATGGCTAAAAAGGAAAGCCTACAAAGGATGGAGGA
>NW_017728912.1:2604051-2655717 GCF_001723895.1 Crocodylus porosus | reverse complement strand
TTCCTGCCCTTTGGGCAGGGGGCTGAACTTGATGATCTTCTGAGGTCCCTTCCAGCTCTAACGTCTATGAAATCTATGAACACAGTTTTGCAGTAGCTATAATTAGGCTAGGTACAGACATTCAGAAAGCCCAAGGTAGAATTGATCTAAGTTATGTAGTTTTCTGTAAGTGACATATCTTAGATTGGTAGAGAACAAAACATATGTTTGCCCTTTGTGGGCAGAGGCAAATCTGGGCTCTGCCATTTTTAAACCTGTCTATGTGTGCTGAACTTCTGTTCTGATATGGGTACAGACCAGTTTCCAAATACTTATACCAGTAAAAGTGTAATGTCTGTGCATAATTTGCACAAAATGAACTTTTCCAACCAGGGGCTCTTACAACATCTTTCAGTTCTCCTGTGAAATATGAATTTTCATTTCCACCTAGGAGAAATTTTACAATCTTTGCACTCTCTGATGCCTGAAGAAGGGCGTGTGTGCCCAAAAGCTTGCAAATAAAGAATTTTTTTTTGGTAAATATATAGCTGATCTAATAATAGATATCACCTCTACCAGGAGTTCTGATTCCTTATGTCTGCACTTGGCTTTTGAGACCAAATACACCAACAAAGAATCTAATTTGGGAGAATATCCATGTATGACACATGGTGAACACTCAAAGTAACTTTGCCTTGGGATACCTCTGTGACACCTTGAACATAGTCAAGTTTTACCTTTGGATGGCATTCATAGTTGGCCCTTCTTAAGATCTACAAATCTGAATAGAAGAGGACAGAGAAGTTTTCTCTATTTTTTCCCTACTAAAGCTCACCTGGATTTCTATTCTTATTTTAAAAACCTAATGCATTTCCATCACCTTGCCAACGTTGCCAAGGTCCACCTTGCCAACACCTATTATGTTTAAAATTGTTCTATACAAATTTTTGATAAAGTAGTTCTCAAAGTTATAATCTTTTATATTAATAACTTTGCTTCTTCTAATTCTGTGGGACATTCAGTTATATTCTCTCTCTTTTTGGCATCCTACTTTTATCCTTCTACAGTGTTGTTGTACTGTTCTTTATTTCTTATGTTCCTGTTTGCCATATATACTTGCTTCCATGATAATGAAGATATTACTTTAGTTTTCACAATGATTCCTGTTCAAATAACATTTCAAGTCTGTTATTGGCAATAAGTCTGTAATGCTGATCTGCTAAGAGTCTCAGTTAAAACTACTACCATGCAATTTAAAAAAAGTGAGTGGCTTCTTAGTAACCATAACAAGTATTTCAAGGATGCACTTGAGTCATCGCTCTTAACATTCCTTAATACTTCTAGTCTTTCTGGTCAATCAACCATAGTTTTATCCTGGCTTCATTAAACAATATAGGACCAAGGCCTAAAGCAATGAAGTTATTTCTAATTTCAAGCTGCTGAGCTGACTGCTCTGGGGACAGGGCAGGAGCTGGGAATCAAGGTATTTACAGGTAGTAGTTAACTACGCAGTAGACTATTTTACAGTGGAGTAAATAGTGTGCTTGTATAGACAGTGACACTTTACTGTGCAGTAGATTAATCGACCCTGTTTATTGGTCCCAGCCTTGGCACTGCACTGGAGTCTCCTGAGTATTACCTCTGTGAACAGTCAAATGTTAGCTCAATACATTTTAGATGATCTAATCTGGAGGCACTCCTTCTCAGAAACATCCTAATTTTGTTACACAGTGATGGAACTTAGCACGTATTTTACTGCTTCAACACTTGATATCCTTCTAAGTACAGTTAATGTGTCTGAAATGTAATGTGTTGAGAGAGTCCGAACTCTCTTGCCTAACTATCAGGCACAATGCCTAACAATGTCAACACACTACCTTTGAGCAGATAGAGTAGTTAGTCATATTAGTCTGAAATCAGGCAGAAAGCAGAATTGATCTGCTTATAAAAGCTCATGCTATATATCCCTGATTCAGTTAGTCTATAAGGGGCAAACCTATCCTGTCTTCTGCCTAACACCCTAGCACAACACAAATATTTTCCTTGTACTTCTTATTGTTGCTGTTTAAGGATAGCATCCTGGGAAGATACTGTTACTAACAACTTAAAGCACATTTGATCTTGAAATAAAAAACAAAATATTGAACAGTAAAAGAAAAAAGCCATAATATCTTATAATTAAACATTAAAAATAGCCTTTAAGGGAAATAAATATTTCTTAGAAATAATTTAAGTTTTTAAATTTTAATTCGAATAAGCAAGTAAAGATTTGGATGCTTATCTGAAATATATTTTTGCCCCAGTTTGGAAGGAAGTATATGGAAAACAAGCTTCCTTACAAAATTTCAGTATTATCTTTGTCCCATCCCAACAAAATCACCATGAAAATACTTGTTGTTTTGCAATACTCCAATTCTGCAGCTTCCAGTTGTAGCTGGGACTAAGAATGTTTCTAAAAAAAAAACCATTAACTGAGCATTTCCATTTCTTAAAGAGCATGCATATAATCAGCTTCATAATCAGACTATTGCAATTATCAATCAGTGGCAGAGGTAAAGAATACAAAAGCTTAGCACTCAGCAACTCCCACTGAGATTTATGGGAGGTAGTGTGTACTTAGAACAAATGAAAATCAGATCACTTCAGTTGGTGCCTAACCGGAAACTAAGCTCTCTTGTATATATACTAGTGGCCCAGTTATGCCCGTGGATAAGTTTGTGTTGCTGATATTTCCTTTGATGGGCACTACATTTGCCCCATATGAAAATAGATTTTATTTGTAGAAACTGGGCACATCTACGTGTGTAATTAACATGCCTGAATAAACTCCAGCACAATTCACACTGGAATTTATTGCTCCTGGGTGAACCATTTGCACATGCGCCTGAGACTGCAGTGCGTTGAGCCAGCACAAAACAGCCTCAGCTGGTAGGGGGCTCCATGGGTCAGCCCACCAGCCTGGGGCTGCTCCACCCTGGCTCAATAAGCTGTGGAGGGGCTTCCTAGGGCATGAAGGTACTTCAGTGCAGGGCCAGCCAGCAAACATCCCCTGCCTTGTAGCACCCTCATTCCCCAGCCAGCCCCCTCAGTGTCGGCTTGTGCATTGTGACAGAGTAAATAATCCTGCCGTAGGATAGTAGTCGTGTCTGGCAGTACTATCCTACTGTGGAATTAATTAGTTTACTCCGTCCTAATAGCACTGTACGTGCAGACACTGACATTTTACTACAGAGCTAATTAGGCAACTCTGTAGTAAACAACTTATGCAGATGCACCCACCGTGTTTTTGAAGAGTTTTCACTTTTCACCAAAACAAAGCTATAGTAGACTGCTATTCTGGAATAGGCTTGCAGCTGTCTTAGTTAATACCCTATTTTATCTAAAGCAGCTCAGCCATCCTGCCTCACTGTTATCCTTTGTGTAATAAATAAGCAAGTCAGTAAAAAGGTGGACTCCAGAGCAATCTGCTATGGAAACGTAATATCCTAACACAGGCAAATGAACTGGATATCGTCCCACCTGGAAAACAAAGCAAGATTCATATTGTTCTGCCAATGTAGTTACTAAGGACTCTTAAAATAAGAACAAAATATGTTCAGTAATATAATAAATATTGTCATAATAATACATTAAGAGATACCATATTGGGTCAGACCAATGGTCCATCTAGCACAGTATCTTGTCTCTGACAGTGGTGGTAGTGGACGCTTTAGAAGGACAGGATATGAACAAGGTTTATCTTGTGGGATGCATCTCCTGACATAGTCCACCTGGTATCTGACATCATTGGTTTAGGGACTTCAGAGGATACATTTCTGACTATTAATAGCTGTTAATGAATTGATCCTCCATGAATTTTTCCAATCCTTTTTTGAAGCTGGTTATATATCTCTACAACTCCCTGTGGCAACAAGTTCCACAAGTTAATGACATGCTGCATAAAAAAGCACGTCCTTTTGTTTATTTTACACCTATCTCTAATTTTAGTGGGTACCCATATTTCTAGTATTCTGGGACTGGATAAACAACAATTACCTATTTCCTTTAGCCACGTTCTTGATGACTTTATAGACATCTATTATATCCTCCCTGTGGCAGTGTACCTTTGGTCCCTGCCACTTTAAGGCCAGAAAACAGGCAGCAGCCTGATGCCTGATGAGGGCAGCCATTTTGGACCCAGGGATGTAAGCTAGACTGAAGTTTGCTGCAGGAGGAGGGAAATAACATCAGGCTGAGAGGCTGATCCAGCCATAGTCAGGAGGTAAAGGCAGGGGCTAAGGGGTGGAGGTGACCCCTTGTCTTGGGTAAGATATAAAACTACACCCTGCCAGGGAAGGGTGGTCTGGTGGGGCTCCTAATAGTGCAGGAGCCCCCAGGAAATGCCAGACCAGTTACCTCCCTGGTGAAAGGTGGGTTGGGGTGCCTTATAACCCTAGTGCCACATCCTTGGTGGTGTTCTAATGAGCAAGGGGAGCCCAGGGCTTGCTAAGGAGCCCTGAGGCAGACCTCAGGCCAGAGGAGGGACCTGAGGAAGAGCCCAGGTGGCAGGGGAAGCCTTGGGGCATGAGCGAGATCCTGAGTCAGAGGAGTGATGATTAGAGTGGCCCCATGAGTGGGAGTGATTGAGGAGGCCCAATGGGGGCATAGTGGCCTCATGAGGGGCCAGGAGCAAAACAGGCCTTCGGTCATAGAATTGCTCAGTCACCGCTTAGGTGAGGGTGGTGGGAGACACCCAACAGACTGCGCCGGGGCTAAGCTTGAAGTTGGGTGAGGCCGGGCAGGATGAGTGTGGCCCTGAGAGAGGGCAGTATGGGTGAGAGCCAGCAGAATAAATGAGACCCCAGTGACAGAGGGATGGTATGTGAGTGGTTCTTTGGGTATGTACAAAAGAGCTACAACTGTGTACCCAGTTTTCTCCAGCCATAGGCCGGAGAAGTAACACCAGAGTAACATCTGTGAGGCATGGGACCCATGGAAGGGAGGCTGGAATGGGTTTTAGGTCCTTGTCAGCAGGACGAGTAATGGGTAGCCTCCCGCCTTAGTAACAACTTTCATATTTTTCCATCAAGGCAATGGCAGGAGAACAAAGTGGGTGATTACTTCAGGAGCAGGATAGCCAGTAGCAATGTGATGAGGAGGCCACTCTGTTACACCCCCCCTAATCTTGTTCTTTCCAAAATGAAGGCTCCTCACATTTTCAACTCTCCTAGTACAGCAGCTGCTCCATATTCCTGATCATCCTTGCTGACCTTCCCTGTGCTCTTCTAAGGTATTGGACTTAGCTTCTTCATTGGGCTTATCTCCTTTCCCTGGAGAATCTCTATGTATTTTGCAAACATTAGGTAATTGCAGGTAAATTTTGCAAATGGGAAAACAGACTTGTCTAAAGTCACACAAGTTAATAGTGGTGGATATGGGAATATAATTGATAAGTCCTGACTTCCAAGTCTCTGCTTTGACCATTATTCATCTTGGATAAATATTGTGCATCTTGCAGACGTACACACACACTATATCTCTGATTCTCTTACAGACTTCTGTATGATCAAAATATATAATTGAACTATGGGAAAAATGCTCAGGTTTATAAATTTTCACCTTGGCAGAAATATGTTTGGCTTTGTTTTCCTAAACATTAGAAAAAAGTGGGATTTTTTTAGTTTGTTTTTGATGTACTAGAAAAGAATGCAAATATAACCATTAGCATTATAAAACATGTTTCTTTAATCACACAATCACAAAAGCATCTGCATAACAAACTGCTATTTTCAAGTCAGGATCACTTGTAAAGACATTCCTGTTCCACTTAACGATACTTACTCTCAGTGCAACTCTCAGTATGATATTATAAATTAATACCTTTTTGTTCTATTCATGCTTTTATGAATATTAGATGCCTTTTTTAGTAAGTGTTAAATACAGGAATATGAGGTTTGTTTTAAAAACCTATTGCACTAAGCCAATTCATTTTTCTTTAAAATTAAGCACCATATTTACTCAAACACTAGACGAGGTCCCCACCCTCCACCCCCGTCCAAGCAGCATGAGGAAAAAAGGCCCCTTATCTTATATTCACATACAAGGCAACCTCATTAAACACTTTGAATATCATTAAGCTGCTGCCAGAAGCAGCATGTGCTCAGTAATGGAAACTAATTTTGAAGCTGATTAAATGCAGCCAACACTGAGTATGGCTATAAAACACATAGCCCATATTGTGCCCATTGAGTCCTGAACCTTGCTTTCCCAGTTTGAATTATTTGTGTTTCTTCACCGGTCTTAAATGTGTAGAAAACATCACCAAATAGAGCCGCAAAATATTTCTTCCAGAATCTCTGTCACCCCCTCTCTCAGCCTGTAACATGTTTAGTGTGTCCCTGCCCTCCATGAGGTTGCCCTGCCCCTCATCTTCATATAGATACTTGGAGGACCCCAAGACTCATGACAACAATGCTTGGTTCCAGTCACAAGTAGAGAGCTAATTAGCCCATGGATCCTTTGTGAGGGTATCTGAGGTACACACATGACTTGTGGGGTCACTGTGGCTTGAAGTACTGTTGGTCTGCTGCAGCCCAGCCTAATGAACTACTTGGTAAAACATGAACCTTTGGGCTTTGGACTAATATTATGCATAGTGCATGCTTCTATACAAGATGCTGACTGTACAGTAGTTCATTACTCCCGTGCAGTAGTGTCACATGGCATGAAGTCTGACGTGGTGCTACAGTGCAGTAGTAATAAGCTACTGCACAGTCAGTATCACCTTAAAGCCTTTCAGCAATGTTACTGCTCAGCAGAGATCCAGGCTTTCCATTTGCCATGGAAAAATGTGGTTAAATCTGGGTGTTCTCATTTTAAGGAGAAAAACCTGGATTATCCCCTTTAAAGGAGAAAAATACAGGAAAAGGTGCATTTCCCCTGGCAGGCTGGCAGAGTTCCAGTCTGCAAAGGGTTGAGGGAGTGGGAAGAGGGCAATCAGCAGGGGGCACTATGTGTATGTGTGCATGTACACATGCACACGGCTCCCAGGCAGCCTGGAAAGCAGCTCCTGAAATTAAGTCTGACAGGGTGGGGAAGGGAATTGAAGCCCCCATAGTGAGGGAGGGCAGAAGGAGGGAAAGAGCTGGGCAGGCCTGGGGCTGGGGCTGCTGCCCAGCCCAGGCAGTACATAGGGTTTGGGGCCTGGGGCCAGAATGCATGGCCACAGGGCCTGGGCAGGGAGTGGGATTGGGCCGTGCACAGTTCATCGGGGGTTGTGGGGTGTGGGGCGGGAACTGGTTCCCTGCCACTGCCAGAGGAACATTCCTGGAGGGTTATGCAGGCCACATTCCCCCCAGATTTGTGTGTGGGGTGGGGATCGGCTGCCCGCTGTGGGCTTGGGCTCCTTGCCCTGATGCCCTCCCCCCTGGGGCCTCCATGGCCTAGAAGATGAGACCCAGCACAACAGGGCAGAGTGGGACCAGGCAGAAAGGCTCATGTCACTGCTGAAAACTCCATGTTACCATGGCATAGTGACTCCTGCCTGCCCAATAGCATCAGGGGTGGTGGCACAGAGTTAGGCAGGTGGGGGACATCTGACCTGCTGGGCAGGCGGGGGACACCTTGCCATGGAACTCCCAACAGCAGCACCAGCCTTCCTGTCCAGCCCCATTCTTCCCAACTGCACTGGGTCCCACCTGCTATGCCACAGAGGCTGTGGGGGGAGGGCAGCAGGGTGAGGAGCCCCAGGCCCGCAGAGGGCAGCCTGCATCTGCCCCCCAACAAGCTCTGGCCATGCCACCAGTGGGGGAGGGGAAACCAGAGTCTGCTCTACCATTGCAGCCTCCCCCTTCCACAAGTGGCAGCTAGGGTTTGGGTGCTGTTGTGAGGGGCATGGGACTGTGGATCCACGTACCTGGCCCCTTGCCCTGGCAGCTGGGGAGGGGGTGGCAGGCTGTGGGTAGGGAGTGAGGGGCTAGTGCAAGGCCTAGGGGGCTGTGGGTGGGGAGTGATAAACACCTACAGGTTGGGGGGGCTGTGGGTGGGGAGTAAGGGGCACAAAAGGACCAGGGGGTTGTAGGTCAGGAGTGAGGGGCAATGGCATGGGAAGGGCACTGGCATATCAGGGCTGCTGAATACCACAAAGCAGTGTGGGATGGACAACTCAGCTGAACCTGCATCCTGGTAAGTGAAGGGGCCATGGCGAACTCTGATTTTCCATGAGAAAAAAACCCAAAGCCATACACCAAAATGTATAGGTATTTAGAATTTATTTTATTATAGCAACTGAGGCACTGGTAGGCTTCCAAGTAGTATTAAAATTGCAAATATGTCAATAAAACAGTGATACACACACATACACATACCCAAACACACACACACGGGCAGCCCTTGACTTACAATGCAACTGGTTCCTGAAAACTATCTTAAGTCGACATGTTGTAAGTCAGAATCAATTTTCCCATAGGAACAGTGTTACAAATGGGGGATTGGTTCCTTTACAATGGCCAATACATTCCCCACCCTGCTATGCCCTCCTGCCACTCACCCAGCCAGGGCAGGACAGGCATTGGGTGGAGCCACTGTGCTGCCTCCAGACAAGCATGCAGTGGCAGGAGCTGTCCCCCAGATGAGCCACAGATTTGAGGGCATGGGGGGGTGCCCCTGGATCAGAGCAGGGCATGCAGCAAAGCGGGAGCTATTGGGGGCCTGTAGCCACCTGAAAATTTGCTGTAGCCCCAGCTGCCCACCCAGAGCACAGCCTGGTGCAGCCCCGACCCCACTGTGAAGGACATACGGATACTCACCTGTGGTGTTCCCTCAGCCACAGGCATAGGTCTGGCCAGAATAACACCTCTATGCTACTGCGGGAGCTTCTGGTTTACCCCAAATCTGCTTTATCACCTCATCAGGTGAAGCAGATTGGTGGGAATCACTGGCTGGGGCAATATCCGGAGCTGAGCACAGAACAAGGGGTGAACGGGGAGGTGAAGATGGAAGATAGTGGGCAGGTAAGATGATTGGGATACCCAGCCCAATATTGACATCCCCAGGAGTGGAGTAAGAGACAGATTGGGTCTCAGAGGCTCAGAGGAAACTTCGCCAAAGAAAAGGAAAAAAAAAAAGAGGGAGAAGGAATGGATGTTTCCTAGCAGCTTGCTCTGTTCTTTGTTGTACATGCTGATTAACCGCCACAGACCACAAATTAAGCCGGGTGTGGCAGCAATCAAAGAGAAAAAGAGAGAAAAATGGAAAAGAAAACCCCATTTGCCGATGTCGTCACCAGTCAGGCAGCAGAGAGAAGGGGGTTAAAGCCCGAAGAAGAGAGAGGGCGGGGGGAAGAAACCGATGCTCTCCCTCAGCTTACTTTTTTTTTTGTATGCACTGATTAGCTGCTGTGGACAGCCAATTAAGCTGGGCATGGCAGCAATCAGTGAAGAAAAAGAAAACTCCCAGTATGCCAGTAGGCACTGAGAGTCAAATGCCTGTGAGGCAACAGGCAAAGCAAAGGGGTCATCCAGGTCCCAGCTACAGGAGAGGAACTTCGACATGCCCAATAAAAAAATCTTTTTTCGCCAACATGGACATCAGAGGCATGAACCAGTGGTCAGTCATGGTTGGGGGGGAAGTCACCACTTCTCCCTTTCATTAACAACTTCAAAACAAAGTCATGGCAAGAGGGAATAGACACAAAGAGCCCAATCCAGACTGACTGAGGGTCATGGCACCCTGGAGAAGACCTGTGAATGTCAACCAGATTAGCAAGGGCACACACCCATATCCAGTGACTCCTGACACCCAACCACCCAACCCTGCACAGATCTGGGGAAGCACACCCCGCCATGCGCTCCTGGACCAATAGTAGGAGCAGCAGTGGGAACTGCCCACTGAGCCACCAGACAAGTAACATACAGCAATGGGAGCTGCTGCCCTCCCCACTCCTGTGCCTGCTCGGCCCCATCTGGGCAGAGCTTGCCCCAGCCCTGGTCCCAGCTCCAGCCCCTCCCTCACCACAAGGGGCATTGATTTGTACCCCCATGCCCCTTCCCTTCCCCCAGCCCTTCCACCACTTACCAGCTGCACACAATAAAGATGAAATGCACATTGGAATGTCAAAATGGGATATCAATTTAGAAATGTTGTAAGTGACGTTCATTGCAACTCAAAGTCATAAGTCGAGGACTGCCTGGACACACACACACACACACACACACACACACATACACACACTGTGCAAAACAGCACCATTCTGCTTTGACTTCCATTTCAACAGAACAGTATTTCATTTTGAGTTTTGTTCAATTTCAAAAGAACTGTTCTGTTTTGTTTTGTCAAACTGTTTTGATGTTTTGCCCATAGGCTATAATGGGGAAGCATGAAACTGCCTATACCTTTATCATTTACATCTTGATTTGGATGAAACTTGCAGAGATGGTAGACCCTTCTAAGGACATAAACCCTGCTGTGTTTCAAAGAGATAAGTGCAGAGGTTTCTGGAAAACTGCACCTCAAGGTGCTGACAAGCAAAACTGTCACTTGCCAGCAGTGGCAGCCTCCTGTCATCCAGGGGAACAGGGATGCCCCAATCTGCTTGCCTGATGACAGGAGGCAGATGCTGCTGGCTTGGGCCAGCAGCAGCCCCAATCTTCCTGGCATTGGATGCAGGCTGTGCCCAACGCCGGTCCCAGGCAACAGGAGTAGCCTCCTGTGATCCAGCAGGCAGATCGGGCCCCTTGCACCCCCCATGAGTCTGGCAGAGCCCTGCATTCCTCCCAGAGGTGTTGGCCCCTGATATGCCTGGGCGCAGCCCACATCCAGCGTCAGGAAGATTGGTGCTGCTGCCTGTCCCAGGCCCCTGGATCTGTACAGGATGACAGGAGGCTGCTGTCAAAACTCAAAACATTCTGAAACTCTGAAAACTTTTTGAGTGCCCTAGTTTAGTTTTGAAGCTGTTTTGAAGGCTTTTGTATCAAATTCAGTTTCAAGCCAGAAGTGCATTGAAACAGCTTTGAAATGAAACACCCAGTGAAATTTCACACAGCCCTAATATTATATATATATAAAAAATACCACCCCCCCCCCACACACACACCCTTACATATATTAGTGGCATTTCATTTTAATCACAGAAAAACACAGATTTGGGGAGGTTAAATCAGAGAATTTGCTATTTTTAAATAGAGAAATATAGGTTCTCATGCTGCTTAGTAACTCCAGTTTCTGCAGTCATTTAGTACTTGTGTACTGTGCAATAAAAGCTGTGCAGTCAGTGTCTTGTGTAGAGGTGGTCACTTTGTATTATATATAAGTAGGTACAAAAGTTCTGCTTAAAAGTTAGTTATGGAGTACCTGTGCTAAAACTTGTAGTAGTTTTTTTTTTTAAAGGTAAAAATGCATCAATTCTAGATGAACAAAGTGTATGGGTAGGTACCTCTATTAATTAGCCTAAATGTGAACTGCTACATATATGTTTATTTCAAGGGCAGTGTTTTCAAATTTGCCTTTTACTTCCATGTTCTCAAGCATAGCAAGGCCTGATAGTAAGGAAGGTATTGAAGAGGCTGTAGTATGAGCAACTGGTACCTCTGGGTCAGGGAGGGCACTTGCCCCGCCCCCCCAGCAACCAGTCAGTGACTGGGGGAGGGTGGTCCAGCAGCACTTCCAGAAGTGTCAACAGCCTGGCATCCCCACTCCCCAACCAGTGCACTTGGGGGGGCACCAAAGCTCCTGCCTGCTACTCCAGCTTGTTACCTAAGTGGGGAACATTGGCTGTCAAGGGGTATATCAGCACTCTCAGGGGTTGCACATGCATCCCCATGCACCTCCTGCATGTCACCACTGGGCTGTAGGGGTAAGAGAATGAGGAAGGGAGAAGGCAAGGAGCTTCCTGATCCCCCAGATCTATTTTCCCTGTTGTGAAAGTGGGAGGGGGACATAGTCAAAGAAAACATCCAGTAATTGATTTCTATACCTGGAAAATGAAACAAATTTATAAATGGTCCATATATAGAATTTAATTATTCATGGGTTGTCTTATATTCAAATAAATATGGTAGATACATCATGTACAACAGTGTAGTGAATCTGTTTTACTAACAGGAAGCTATATAAAATGTCATGTACACTGAAGCTCACTGATATCCCTGTACACTAAAGTTCTTAATATCAAAAAGATGGGAGGACCTTATGCATTCCATATTTGATCAGTTAAAGCTATAAAAGGTCATAGTTAGGGTGAATCTACTGGATTATGGAAAATGCAAGTGTTAATCAAGCCCTTTATTCCTTTTCTTCAGTAAAAGTTTATGCCAGAATAGTCATATTAGTTGGACTTGTATCGATTAAGATACAGATACATCATCTATGGCTATTATATGCAGTATATACCATTTATTGCGGGAGTCTGCAAGTAGCTGAATTTTGCCCTTACTTACATCAATGAAACTCATGTATTGAATGTGTGAGGGCATAGCAGGCTAGTTAAAAGTTAAGATTTTCATTCTTTCTTAGTTCCTAGCCTCAAAACAGAATCTAATAGTATGAAAACTTATGTTCAAGTGCATTAAATACAGTTCAGCTAACATCAGTAAAACTCCATTCAGGCTGAAGGATCCATAATAATAGATCCAAGTGAAGAATTTAGGTCTTAAAATGTAAGTGACAATTGCAGTACAGATTCTGATGGGAACATCATCAAAATCTCATGCATTTCAATGAATATATTTTCATGAAATAGTAACAAGGTCTCAGGAATAATAATAATAAAAAAAAGATGTCAGTGTTCCCTCTTCGTACCATTTAACACTTACTGGGTGTGTCTACAAGTGCATTTATGCCATCTTAAATTTACTGTACAGTGAATTACTGCTCTGTAAGTGGGAATAGGCCGGTATCTACACATTCAGGCATTAAAGCACATTAATGCTGTGTGGATTGACTTTAGTCACAGTAAAATAAAGTCAGTCCACTAAAGTTTATCTCAAATCAGTGTCCCCCCACACACACTGTTATTGAATCTACATGAGCATTACTGCGCAGTAAGTAATTGGGCATAAGTTTGATAGCTGCCTGATGCACATATCACATTTCTGCTCACAACAGCATAAGTTCTCATATTTACTGCTCAGTACAGGCATGCACATGTAGAGGTTCTGCATCTACACATGGTTACTTTTGTTACTGTGCAGTAAATGTGCATGTGTAGACTCACCCACCATTTCATTCTTTTTTGCTTTTTGTACCACATGCTATTCTAAAATTAAGCTTAGCAGACTACACTTAGCTGCTAAGACACAACTTGATTACAGATAACATTAGCATCCTCATATAAGACTAGGTGTATGCAAACACACATTTTATAGAGAATGGGACTCACAGAAAAAAATCCCCCCCAAATAAACCCCCCAAAGAACTCTACACCCTTAATAAACTATTAAGTAATTTCCTTCAATGACGGAAAGGGACTTAGGATTCTCAACACCACTCTCAATCACATTTATTTGTTCCAGTTAAAAAATAATAAACAATAATGCTGACAGATATGAAGACCAGAGGAAAAAAAACAGTACATTTTGGTATAAACTGTGACCATTTTCACTTCAAAGAAGAAAAATCAGTTTCAGTATGTACTTTTAAATGCAGTTAACCTCTGAATTAAAAACAACTAAAACTAACTTAAGCAAACTTATCTCAGAGAACCAATTGCTCTCCCTCTGTCTTCCCCACCTCTCAAATTCTACCATTTCATTCAAATTCTACCATTGCATCCATTTCCTATACATTTCTCACCTTTTAAGCATTTTACTTCCTTATGTCTTTTGACAAGAGTTCTCCTTTTTTCACTGAGAAACATGTCTGTTTCTGTCACCAGCACTACAATTTACTCAATGAACAATGTGGCAAAGCATATATTTAATTTTCTAGTAATCTCTGTTTACATCTTTTATAAATAAATAGTATTTTTCCCCAAGTTATTTTTTATCACTGTATCATTAGATATCAATCCTCTGCTGAGAGTCAGAACCTGTGAATAGCAATGACTTTAAGAGGATGTTTGCAATAAATGAATAGTCACTGTCCACTCTTTTATTTTATATCTATTCAGCAGTGAATAAACCAACTATCCTTCTTCATTTTTAGAAATCTCTTCTTCATAAAAAATATTATACCCCCTTATAAAAATCAGTTTGGAATGTTTTTTTAAAACATTGGTTTATCATCATTTTGCTCCACTTCCTCTAATACAGTATGTCTAGTACACAGTATATTATTTGTCCTGTGTCGTTGCATTCTATTACTGCATAAGAAGTGAAGATTAATGATTACAAAAGAAGTTGCACATGCCGTATCCAAGTACATATATTTGGCATATTTTTTCTGTGAGGCAGTATGCCTGAAGGGATGAGAACAGGGGTCTGTCATAGCACAGACTTATACTCTTTTATCAGTCTATCACCAATACTACTACTTAGGGTAAGAAGCAATGAGGCATTGCTCAACAATAAAGATGCTGAAATGCACTACAATATAAACAGCAGTTAGCTAAAGTGAGTTTAGAATTCATGGTTTTTTGCCACTCTGAACACAGAGGTTTTATTAACTTACTGCAAAACCCAGGACAGTTTAAATCTTTTTCTTCCTAATACAGCTGATGAAAAAGCAGTGCTACTGTGTTCTGAGTGATTCATATGGAAGAGTTTCAGTTTAAATGACAAGGGATACTGAATTTAACATTTTTAAGAATTATTACAATCACCAAACCTTTGACAAGAACTCCAGAAAGTCACTATCCACCTCACATGGGAGAAATATGGAAGGCAGCATAAGACATTGCTAACACATTGATACAGACTAAGTAGACATCAAAGGTTAGATGTTTTCCTCCTGATCCCATCTAAAAGTACCTTGAGATATTCCCATCATATTCGAATCCCCTTAGATATAGAAAGCTAAACATAGCTAGCTCTAATCAATCTGCTCATGAATCTCGCATGATATAGGGCAGGACTGTTAACTTCTTAGCAGCCAGAGTTATATCTCCACAGGCCATGCCCCTCCGCCCCCAGCTGCAGAAGGACCTGGGCGCACCCCGTGCTCTCCTGTGCCCTGCTTCCCCCCATATCCCTTGCTCCCTCCCATCTGGTAGGGTTTTCCAGACCTCTGAGCCCTGGATTTCCTGGGCCGTGCTGTTCTGACCCCAGGGATGACTAGATGAAGTAAAGGGAGCCTAGAGACTCTGATGGTAGCAGCAACTGGAATAATAGAGGGACTGGCGACCAAGCAAGAGCTCAAGGGGCCATGCGTTACCCTCTTGTAGGCCACAAACAGTCTGTGGGCTACAAGTTGGACAGCTCTGGCATAGGGAACAGTTTAGTAGTGGGTGAGGACAGACCATACTGCATGCCTCTACATGCATGCTTTACTGCACAGTAGACTAATTTGCTACACAATAAAGTGCCACCGTCTACACTTGCATGGCAGTTAGGCTAATTTACTGCACTGTCAGATAGTGCCATCAAACACAAACACTATCCAATGATGGAGTAAATTACTGCGCTGAAATGTACATGTAGAAGGTGACATCTGAATTAATTTACTCTAGCTCATATTGTGCTAGAGTTTACTCAATTGCATTAATTGAGCATGTAGATGCACCCATTGACCTCCAGTAAGCCTAAGTTTGGAGACTAGCCTTTAGGAATAATTCCATGCAGTATAAACTAAAAGTAACTGTATAGGATCAATTCTATTTTTAATATACTCCAGCTTTCTGTATTAAAAGATCAACTTTTTTCCAGTTCTACTGATGATGCATGTGATGACCTGCATAATTGTGCAAGGTAATGTAGAAGTAGGTGGTTAAAAAAAAAAAAAAAAATCAAGCATATATTAATATTTAAAATGCAGACTATAAAAATATCAATTTTAATTAGTGCATTTGACATATTAAAAATCAATACTTAAGTGGTGAAAGATTCTGCTGTTTAGGTTGTACTCCACATGGAAGATCATTTCTAAATTAAGAGATGCAAATTTAATCAATAGATTTAAAACCTTACATCACTTGAGGCACTTGAATTGCTTCTAATCAGCCTAGGAAAGTGAATGCATCATTTAATTGTTGGGTTCCCCCCTTCCCTCCTCCCTTTCAAAGACAAAAAGTACCTCCAGGGTGGTTTTCACTTGAAATAAGCAATATATTATCTACAGCTTCTGTTACCATGTAACTGTTTCCAATTAAAAGCATACTTTAAATCCCCAAAAAAGTTTAAAAACCTAGAGGTTACTTTATCAAAAAATGTAATACCCAACAATTAAAAGACAATTTATAGTAAATACTTTCTTCAAATAAAGATAAGCCATCATCTTATTACAAGATGTGCAACAAAGCAGAAGGATTTTGACTTTGATGTAAAAATAGGGCCTGTGTGCAGTTTTATTGTGCTTACATTTCACTGCAGTAGTTGGAGATTTAGCTTGAAGCTGCCCTTTTTATTAAATAGTTTGTTAAGTATCTATCTCTTCCTATTATAAATCAAACTAGTGATGAATTGTCTAGGTCGGCAAGATTGTACCCATTTATAATCCTCACACTTGAATCTGCCCTCTTTCCACGCACTCCACTTTTTTTTTTTTTATTTAAACAAGAGTGAAGAAGGCTCTTACATAAATATGCCCTGAACCTATTGGAGTTCCAATCCTAAAAAATAATAACAAAACAAAAATACCTTGCACCTTTTATCAAAGCATACATTTCATGTTCCTAGGTAGAATAAAGGAATAGTTCAAAGGCCCAGGTATTTCCAACCTAGCATACCACTAGGCCTACTCCACAATTCAATTAAATGTATGTATGTATGCTGATACTTATTATTCATGGACCTAATCCTACAGTCTGAGGTCAGTAGGGATTTTTTTCATTGAATTGTGCAGTAGTATGCTTGACTACATATAGTAGATGGGGGTTACTGCTAGGGTAAGACCAACTCAGAGCTGCTGGGAGGGCAGGAAGGGGGGGGCAGGACGGGAAGGGGGAGAAAGAGACATTTAAAAAGCATTAGTCTATCTTTTTTTCCTAACCTAAAATCATTACATCCTGTAAACTTAAGGCCAGATTCTCATTTTGCATTGGTGTGTGTATTGAAGATAGAGATGTGCCAGTCACAGCAAGGAATCCATCCCTTTTCTTGTGTTAATTTTAGAAAGTTGTGTGTGGAGTATAAGTATGCACGAAGAGTTGTATGTTCAAATGAACATTAAATTTGTGTATCACCTTTAAGTGCAATGCATGCATAATTGCTGCAATTACCTATGTCCAATTCACCCAGATCTTGCATCACATCTACCATGCAATATCAGCAGTAAAAGGTAGGACAAACCCAAGAGCATGGATCCAAATGCAGATGTAGGCTTATTTTCAATTCATCATTCAGGGTAAAAACATTGGTTTTCTTCACTTCCTCTGAAGGCAGTGTTTTTTAAGGCATAAATATGCCACACTCCTTGTGCCTACCAGGGGAGGGAAGAAACATGCTTGGTACCTCTGCCACCAGTTATTCACAGCACAATTTCATCCCTTCATTATTTGCCAATATACCTCCATTGTCTTAGACACTCTCTTAAAATCTTCCAGCTGGAACTCATCCCTATCACCTGCTAGCCAGAAGAGAGCTAGCAAGCCCTATTTCTTAAAATAACAGACCATGCTGTTACAAACCCCTTCTGTCTACACATAATAGACACAAAGAGAGGGATGGAGGGGAAAAAAACCCAAGAGCATCCTACATAAAGGTAGAGAGATGAGAAAAGCACAGAATACCTTAAAATATGTCAGCTACTTCTCCCTTAGAAGTAGCAGTTATCTAGCAGTTGTTTTCAATGCTCCTCCTAAAGAAACAAGCATTATGGCACCCAGTATTTTTACTTTTTTCCTTGATTGCCTCTACATTTTTCAGTTAAAATAATTTTACAACCATATGACTTTTAATGTGATAAGGGAAATAAACTTTCAGGATCATTTTGGCTCTGATCTAGATGCCTGTTTCTCACGCAGAAGATCCCTCCTTTTTTTAAATCCACTTAACTAAAACCATTCTCCACAGAACATTTTTTTTTCTACTTTCCTATTTCATATATCACATAGACATCTATAAGAGACAGAAAATCACATAAGAAAATCATCCAAAGAGAATCCCACCACTTTTAAAAAAATTATCTTATTACTCTCTTGTTGTAAGTTGTGTTTAATTTTTTTAAATTTTCCACTCATAGTTTATTGTTCCAATTGTATATTCTAGGTACAATTACCTATTTAGTTTTCTGTAAAAATCAGTGGACTATTAAATCTAAACAATCCTGCTAAATTGATCTGAATTTCTCTTTTAAAGTCATTACATGTATCTATCATTTGGTTTGATCTTAATAATTGCACAATGTTGCTTGCACACTATATATACTCAACAGCAAGTATAATACAAACTGCTGATTTCTAGAGACTAAAGTTTTACTTGTTTATTTCTCTTCATTGGTAGTGTATGAAGAATAAGATATCCTCTGACCTCAGGTCCCTCAGGCACTTCCCATCTGTCAGATGTTTCTGTAAATACATGTGTTCCTTCTGTACATTGGTCTAATGCACTAAACTTGTACATGCCCTTCCCGATTTAAAAAAAAAGAAAGAAAAAAGCACAACTGAGTGATTTAACTCCATGTATATCCTAAGTCCCCAAAATAATACAGTATGAGCATCCTGATGGACACAGGTAATAAATGGAGATGAGGCCATAATATTTTTTCAAAGCTGAAATGAAAATTTTGAACCTAATTCACAAAGAAATAACTATTTTTTGACTGCTAAGGAGTCTTTAATTTACAAATGGCTTTGCCTGAAGCACACATACCATAAACGTTATCCCTTAACTTTTTTTTCCCCTTAATTCTTTCAGTAGCTAATCTTATTGAAAAGTTAATTAATTGAGCCTCTTAAGAAGGATAGACCACTAACCAGAGAGCTTCCTGGGATCCTTTTCATTATTTATTTATATAAGATCATTTCACAAGTACTATTATGATCCCTAGCTAACTGTTTCTCATTTATATTTGAAATATAAATTGTAAAGCGTTTAATCGTGGGACAGATTTTAAGCTGTTGCCTACATTGAAAACACAGCTCCACTGAAATCAGTGAAGCCACATCAGTCTGCACCAATTACAGATATATCATAGTGTCTATAAAAAATTATGACAACCAACCAGGAAGCATATTAAGGCTTCATGGGGTGAGGGTACTATTATGTGAGTATATAATGGTCTTTCTCTAAAAGGGGTGCCCTCTTGAATGCACTTAGAAAACAGGAGGTGATAGCAATCCATAAAAAGATGCAGAAGTATGATTATAGCATTAAAGCATGACAAGATTTGTACTGATAGCCTACTGATAAATACCACAGGTTCATTGTGAGGTCCATTTCTGAACACTAGTACCTTCAGCCATCTGAGATATATACCAATAGCCATGCAATTAGAATAATTTTGCATTTCATTTCAAATAAATTAGAACTATTTTATGTATATGTGACAAGGCAAAAATCTGAAAAAAGTGAATGGCTCTTAGCCATGGGTGTTCATGGGTATGTTCACATGAGTGTGCATGTGCAATTTGTAGTGCTTCACACCTGTCGGTGGTGCTGCAGACTACATGTGGCAAACATGCAACTGTGTGCTGTAAGGCAAATTTGCAGCAAATGTCCCAGTATCAAAAACACAAAAAGTTACAATAATAAAAAGCTCCATCACAAAAAGGGACACACACACAGCAGCAGCAGCAGTATGTGCTTACAAAAAATGGAGCCTAACCATCCAGAGCTATGCTCTGGCTGCCAACCATCCTCCAAGCAGTCCGATCAGTGCTGCTGCTGCCCAGGAAGCCCCCAGGATCCCAGGCAATACTTCTGGGGTCAGCACTATGCTGGCCCCAGACCCCCCTACCCCACCCAGGACAATTTGGTGCGTGCCAATGCAGGCAGGGGCAGATTAAGATTCATTGGGACCCTGAACCTTGGGCCCCGCTTCCCGCAGCCCACCCCCCGACCCACACCCTGCACCCGCGGGTGCAGCAGGAGCAACAGCCAGATCAGGATGTGCTGCCCCCCAGGCCCAGGGCGGGAGCTGCAGCCACCTGTGCCATCAGGTCCACACTGGAGATGGCACCAGGGGTACAAAGCTGCTGCCTGCTAAGTGCATGTGACACAGACCGAGCCCTTGTCCCTCCAAGACTCAGTCCAGCTGCAGTGCGCACACCTGACTCTACCTGGCCCGACTGCCAGTTTTGCCTGCACCAAGCCCAGGCAAAGCTGGCCCATGCAGTAATCTGCTGATGCATGCATGGGCGTATCCTGAGGCACAAAGCAGCTGCACAAATGTGTGCTGCTTTGTGCCTCTAGAAGCGCAAGCCTCTGCATGTGGGGACACGCCCTGTGGGCAGAATATAACAGGAAAGGGAAGCTTGGTTAAAAGACATCGTCATGCTTTCCCCTCTCAGCTAACACTGTCCATTTCGGATTCACTTTTCATTTCTCAGTGTCTGATGGACAATTAAATGACCCCTAAGAAACAAATCTTAAAAGAAAAGATGATTCAAAACTTATTTCCATACCAGAATATTTATGTTATAGCTTTCCACTATGAAAAAGAAATCCTTGCAATTAGGGAAAAAATAATAAATGCAAGCTCCTAAGCACTTTTCTCTGTTACTTTGAATATTTTTGCTTTTTTGTTTGTTATTCCTTTTTGACCTTGTACTTCAAACACAAGTGCCTTTTCAGCAAGACTTCTTCACCCAAGAGCCATTTCTTCAATATATGTGTGTATGTGTGTCTTCCAATTTAGCTTTTACACTAGAAAATAACGAAAATGCCTAAAAGCTACCTTGTAGCTTACTATTCAGTACTTTTTCTAAAATGGGAGACACTTTATAACATTCACCTTTTCTCCTTCAGCCCCATAAGTCTCTCTAATCTCATTTCCAAAATAACGCCTTCTACCTTCATCCCATAGCATGTTTCATTTTCTTTTACAAAGTACAAGGAAATAGTATAGTTTGGAGAAGCAGGATTTTTTTCATTAGTGCTGAGACTATGTTTCTATACTTTGCCCCATGAAAATAAAAAATGAGTTGTGGGAAACTGTTCCTATTTGGATACAACATATTTGTTTGAGAGGGATGGGGGTTGCTGTTGCTGCTCTTTTTTCATGGTTACTTCATGTCTTTTTGATATTTCAGGATACTTTACCAAGAATTGCTGAATGGCATGTATAGTTTCTTGATGGGCAAACAGGAGACGTGACTGGTACAAGCTGCAAGTGAAAGGAACATTCCTTCAGCTTTGACTAAAAATGGGGGGATTACTTTTTGTTTTGTTTTTTTTATAAAACAATACAACAAATGAAAAAGTAAAAGAAAGCACATTATATTACAACAGACTTTTGTTTGGAGGTTTTTTCATCTGAATTTTAAAGAACCAAGACGGTATGCTTCATGTAGCTTATCAGGGAGAGAATTCAACCAAATTAGGCTGAGTGAGCATTATTAGGAATGAAAATAAAGCAGGAAAGGAAACATAATGTAGGTTACATTAGGGAACTAACAAACCATCTTGAGAAGAAGTTATTCTGAGATTCCTTCAACTTCATGTTTTTTAAAAGGGTTCCAGAGAGAAAAAGAACAGTATATGGAAATATGAATTACTATATTGAAATTGAGCTGTAGAACTAATACATACTTGTCTGTCTCCCACATGACAGTTACATCACAAAATCAGAGGTTACTTTTTTGTCATTTAAAGCGCTTTATTGCTATGACTTAACAGAAGGGCATAGCTTTACAGCACTTTAAATTAACCCCTGTTAAATGATATATTAAATTTGAAGTCCTGTATTGTATAGTACTTTAGCAACCTACAGCACTTTAAATAAATTTTGTATGGTGGTCATATTTCTGACCAGTGGAGAAACCCCAGGAGGCTAAGGAGTGGCCCCTGCCTCCTAACCTGAAAAGTGACAGGAAGGCTCAGACCCCCCCCCCCACGCCAACGCTTAAACACTGCCCTTCTGTCATATTTAAGACTGCTGTAAGTTTATAGTGCTATAAGTGCTCTAAATTACAGCGCTGTAAAACATGCACAGAGCACTTCTGTACACACCCCAAATTTTCACTCCCTGATTCATGATGTTTTGAAGTTTCATTTAAATATAGAAATATCCAAATTCCTGCTAGTAATTTAAACTAGAAGCTAAATTGAAAAGCAGCAAAACACGACATAAAACAGTGTTGTACTTTCAAAATTCAGATACAAGTTGTCCTGACATTAAATGCATAAATATGTTTTAATCAGTATATGAAGAAACAGGGGTAATAAATAAAACACTCACCACAGAAAAAGGGTCCAAAGAAGACAGGGAAGGGAGAACAGGAGGAGGGTGGAGCTTCTGGAGCAGCTGTTCCATGAGGATTCAGCAATCCGGAGAAGAGAGGGATGGAGCCCAGGAAAAAACAGATGCCAGAAGAGGGCAGGGAAGAAAAGGCTGGGAAAAAGTTGTGGAGAAAAAAGACTCCCAGAGGACCAGGCTCAAGGAGAGTGAAAAAATCAAGCGGAGTTAATTAAACTGGGAATCACCAGTGAGAAATCCTGGAAAGGTAATACTCCATGGGAGAGAGAAAGGGGCAGAGGAACCCTGCTCTCATTGAGGATGCTGGGACCGGGGGTTTTGTTGTTGTTTATTGTTGGACTTTGTTGTGAGCCAGTTGGGATCTAGATAAAAGGGATAGACAAATGAGACTTGTAGAAGATGCTGCAAGTTCTTGGGAAGAGGGACCATGCCCAAAGACAAAATAAATAAATAAAACCCTGTATGAAATAAACCAGACTGAATAAGAGTGTTACATAAGCAGTGGAGCTGTTCAATTAAAATCATATCCAAGTTGGATTCTGTTTAAGTTGATAGTAATACTTAATTGATGTAAAGTAGTAACGACAGTCTTGCAAACAGTAAGTTGATTATGGATGTAAGTTCAAGTATGGATAAATAAAGAAAATTGTTAATCTAAACAAAGTAAGACTGTGATTTCAACTTGATAGTCAGAATTAGTTATCCTACACAAGAATTACCAAAAAAAGGATAATTCATGAAAATCCTCTTCACCCTATAGATAGCCAGATTTTTACTGCAGTTGATAACAAATAACACTTCCCGACTAATAACATCATATACTAATCAAGACATGGCAGGAAAGCATCGGAAAATACCGTAATTATTCTAGACCGAGCAATCTGAGAAAAGAGAGGCTAGAATACTTCATTAGGTTAGATGCAGCATTTTCACACACTGTTTTCAAACCAAAATCACGTTCTTTATCACTACACCTGAGTTTCTAAGTATAAGAACATAGTGTTTTCTATGCATGTGTAGCTTGACTGTTCTAAATGATTTTTCTATCATTAAATAAATCCAGACTGAATTTGATGTTATAATGTGATTAATATAGCTACATTAATTAAAATGTACTATACACTCACATATGTAATGAAATACTTAAAACGTGCTTGACTAAAGCACAAAAGAATCTGCTTATGTTTAAGATCACTTAGTAAAAATCTTAAATCTGAATTCTGGAAGTTGAGAAACCGTATGTCCATTAACTGAGTGCTCCAACTTGCCACCTTCTGTCACTGATAGTAGGCCCAATTGGTAGGATTTTCCCCCCATTATATAATAACATTCTAGCTGTGCTTATTAAAGTGTCATCTGCCAGTGAAAGCAAATATGTAAAGACCGGGAGATATTCAGGTCCAGATCCTAACTGACCTGGGTTTTAGATTGAATTTAGTGCCTAAGTTGATCAAAAAAAAACCTAACTGACAAGCTCAGTGGCCACTAAACTACTTAGTCTTCTAAGGTATTTCCATTTTGGTCTGAAAAGATAACTAGACTCAGGCTCAAAAACAGTCTGAACTAGCCACCTAGACAACTAACTACTATCTAAGCCTGCTTTATGCCAGTCAGTGCTAGGAAGTGACTAAGTTGTGCTTAAGCCCCTGATTCCTTAGACAGAGCATGATGTTGCAGACTATAAATTCTGGATCCTGTGGATACTGCCAGGACTAGAACTTAGGAATGGCCATGTTGGTTACACTAAAAGTCCATCTAACTCAGTATCTAATCTCTGACAGTGGCAAGTAGAGGATGTTGTAGGGAGAGAATGTAAGAAAGAAGACAGAACAAAATGATTCCACCCATTATGTCCTTCATCTTTATGTGCACCTTTGTATACACTTAACACTAGAAACTTACTGCTTAAAAAACAGAAATATTCTTCACAATAGGGCCCAGGATTCCTTCTTACCTTCTCAAGGAAGTATCTCTCACTAAGGTTCAGTCTTGTCTGCTCTACATCTGAACCTATGAACCCTGTACTTCTAGCTACCTATTAGGTCACCCTATTAGGATGGATGCTCCTCCTTCAGCCTATCCCATAGAGATGAGAGATGTGGGTGTTAGTATTTTCAGGCTGAGTACAGCTTAGAATTCAGGTCTTCAGAGCCCTGGGTTCCTGCTGCTCTTACTGGTAAGTTATTGGACACAAAACTGTTTATACCTTCACAACGATTCAGGTAGGTGCCTGCTATCTGAGAAACCTAGATCCTGACATAATGCACAACTCTCCCTTGAAGTCCTTTATCAGATGCCTAGCATCTGAGGATGAGCAGGAATTTGGATACACCTCTAGGTCAAGCATTTCTACTAGTTACTGGTCTTTTGAGAAAGATGATTTGGATCATCTTGAGTTGCACCTACGTTTCCCAATTCATAGGAGGCTCAGGGGCTTTACTGTCAATTAGGTTTGCTCTCCTGGGGCATGATGTCTCAATTTTTGGCATTATGAAGTCTAACTGGAAGTGCCTTTGAGGTCACCTAGGATGTAGTCCTCAGACACTCTGAAAGAAGCACGGTTATATATTTGGTTTGTAACTTTTAAGAAGTCAATAATTACCGAGATGTTTTTGTGTGTAGAAACTATTTTTGAAGGGAAAAGCCACATTCTGATATATCATTTTTCTATATACTTCATTGCAGAGTGACTGTAAACTGTAAGAAAAGGTAAATGGATAAAGATGTAAGAGGCAAGGATTTATTTGGGATGATATCTTTAGTGGGATGAACTTAATAGTTGGAATAAAGTTAGACAAGCTTTTGAATGTAAGACCTTCTTCATCATCCCAAATAAGCCCTTGCCTTATTTTAACACTACCATAACAATGGATAAAGATAAAACGTTGACTAAAATTTAAGATAAGATATATTAACAAAAAACCCCCAAAACTTATAACAATTATTTCTGCCTTTTGAGTTTACTAAAGTGCCACTTAGCAAGAGTTGAATATTTTCATCCAGATCATTGGCACAAAATAGTTTGATATTTGATCTATCGGTAACGAAGAACCAGCTTGAAATACATTTTTTTACTCCTGCAAAAATGAATCACCGTTGTAATATCTCATGAATGAGATGATCAATTTATGAATATAATACAAATGTTAATTTGTATTGTTTTCAGCCATATTCATTGACCATTGACAGTGTATTTTTCTTTTCATTTTTCTCTATTTGTATTTTATTTTAACCATTTACATTAGTTTGTCTTATATTATTTATTTACTATTTAAGATAAAATGAAACAAGGAGACAAACTCTTTCTACTTCTGATTTTCTTCTGTATTCTCAATTGCAGTTTTTGACTGCATGCAGTTTTTGACAACCATCTGCTTAGATTAGACCTCAATTCTGTCTCCCATTCATCTCTGTCATAATAAAATATTGACAGAAACAATTTCTTCAGGGAAAACAGAAAATTAATAGCTAAATTGAATCTCTACATTTTTTCATTAGTTCTGATTTATTCTCATACCTTGGCTTGTATTCATGTATATACTCATGTATATAATCATTGTAAAGTGTGGGAAATTAAAAAACAAAAGCTGCAGCCCCACAACTCAAGAGTAAAGAGGGCCACATCCCATATCTAAAGTTTATGTTTTACAAATTACTGTAGAGTCATAGCAGATATTAAGTGGTATGTGAGAATTAAAGCCCACTTTTCATGCAATATTTGATAGAGTAATAGTATCTAGTTACCTGGGTCAAAAGGCAGGATTATTCTCTTCTGTTCATGCAGGTCTTGTTTAATCTCAGAGACTTTTGTTCGGGACTATGAAACACCTCACATTTTTACATCATTGGAATGCATCTAAATCACTATAGTCAACATCAGTTTAGCTACATGAAAACAAAAATCACAAATGCAGACAAGTTTTAACAAACACTTATCTTTTTTACATTATTATTTCTCTATCTTTTCTTGTTCAATAACCTGAATTATTCAAGGTTACATATTCTGCAGAGGGCAAGGCATAACTCAAGATCCCTAATATAACATATTTCCCTTCTAAAATCCTCCATTAGGCCCCTTCTATACATGCAGATAAAGGCTCGTTTGGATCTAATACATGATTGACATAATGGCACTTCCTGCCATGCCACACATGCATGGCAGGAGGTGTGATTGTGAGATCATGCATTAAATCCAACTGTGTATAGCTGGTGTATGGAGAGCCTGATCCTGGGTTCCCCTTGTATCAGCAAGAAGCAGGCTCCCATATGTGGAAGCCCTGCTTACTGAGGGAGTTCCCAGTTGTGGAGGCCATGCACAACCAAGACCAAGAGTCCCACATCTGACAGGGCCCTTGGTTCCAAGCTGTGCCCGTGGGTCCAGGGGTTCCACGCACACCTGGGTGTTAGGGATCATGGCAGTGGCAATCCCCTAGGCCCAAGGGTTTCATGCTGAATATGGTACACTTCTGTGGCTTGGAGCCCCATCAGGGAGACCCTTCTACATGTGCAAAGTAAAGCTTGAAAGCAGCAAGTGAAAAAGATAGTACATATTTTGAGGTCTAACTACATAGTTGGTTGGAGCTTTTTATCATGTGATAGCTATTTTGCATATGTAGCTAGTCTCAAGGTAATTATGCAGTTAACCACTTAGTTGCATGATACCTACATGTAGAGGGGCCCTTAGTTACTCATTGCATTTATTAATTTGTTGGGTGGGGTTTAAGTATTGCTTACAGCCTAGTGAACTGGCGACATCTTTTTTGTTTCTAAATGTTTCTTTTATTTTCAATTGGCTACTCTGATCCTGGCATTCTTGTCTAATTTCCATTTATCAGTGTAAAATGGCAACTCATCCCTTTAAAGTTCTATTTTATTAGCTTTACATAAGAGATTTTGAATTAAAAAAAAAAACAAACAAAAACAGTAGAAAGATTTCTGGAATGGGTAGGCTACTCCTAGAATAAATAAGAAACTTGGCAAATTAAGAATAGTTTGGCCTGTGAAAGGCCTCTGGTGGAAAGGTTGGTCTGATTATAGTTGGTGAAGTGAGCTAAAACCCAAGAACTATGATGAAACTTCAGAAAAGGATGTTGCAGCTAGGATCTAGCTACAGAGAAGTGGATCCAAAACTTCAGCTTAGAGAGACAGGGGATTTTCCTATGTGCACATGCTTTGAGAGGGTTACCCTTGCACCTGAAGAAAAGGAGGACAGGAAATAGATGGGAAGAACCGGAGAGAAGAAAGAGAGAAAGTGACATGAGAAAGCTTCCAGAAAACACAGAAAAGCAATGTTATGATTTATAGAGGATTCCTGGTTTGTAATCAGACTGGAATCCCTTTCCAACCTAGTAGAACATTTGCTAAATATCAAAAAGATCTACCTTATAAGACCATTAGAGTTCTAAGGCTGCAAGCAAGCCACCATTAGGAGAATAGCATCTGGAGATTTTAAATTTGAAGCAAGTTCACCACAAGTCTTTATTGACTCCAAGATGAACATGAGCTGCCAATGCCAGACCGCAGCCAGCAAGGCCAGCCATACCTTGTCATGCATCCAAAGGTGCATCTCAAGCTGGTCCAGAGAGGTGATCCTCCCCCTCTATGCACCTTTGGTCAGGCCGCAGTTGGAGTACTGCTTCCAGTACTGGGCACTGTACTTCAAAAGGGATGTGGCCAGCCTGGAGAGGGTTCAGAGAAGGGCCACCTGCTTGGTGAGAGGGCAGCAGGGCAGGCCCTATGAGGAGAGACTGAGGGACCTGAACCTGTTCAGCCTCCAAAAGAGGAGGCTGAGGAGGGACCTGGTGGCTGCCTACAAACTCATCAGGGGAGATCAACAGCAAACAGGTAGAGCCCTTTTCTCCCCGGCACCACCTGGGATGACAAGGAACAATGGTAATAAGCTGATGGAGAATAGGTTTAGGTTAGAGATCAGAAGGCAATATTTTACAGTTAGGGTGATGAAAATCTGGAACCAGCTTCCCGGGGAAGTGGTCCTCGCCCCTACCTTGGGCAAATTCAGGAGGAGGTTGGATGATCACCTGTCTGGGGTCTTGTGAACACAGCATTCATTCCTGCCTGTGGCAGGGGGTCAGGCTAGATGATCTGTTCTGGTCCCTCCTGGCCCTAGCTATTATGAAACTATGAAGCCCCTGCATAACTGAAAGGTGTGATAACAGGTAAGAAAATAAGTGTTGATAACCAGTTTTAATCCATTTATTTTGGAATATATTGATTTTGGAAAATGTCAAATGTTTTATCAGAATATAATGAGGTACTTAAGTCAGATACTTACATCTTCCCAGTCCATATTAAACTAGGATGCAAGTGATATAAACACAATTAATATGAAAATTTATTAATATCAAAATAAAATGTAAATGAGTTGCCCTGCTACTCAAATTATGGAAATTAGGGTAGGCCAAATAGAGTACGAGAATCATTCTTTTATTGAAATAGAGAAGGAAAAAAAGCAGAAAACTCATAGAGAAGATGGTGAGGCATGGAACCCAAGTAAAAAATATATCATGGGCTGGGGCGGGGGGGAAGAGTGATAGTTGTTGAGAGATCTGTTAAAGGGAAACTATGAGCTTCTGGAATGTAAATATTTAATAGGAAGATGCTAGTAAATATGAAGACTTAATAACAAAAAGTTTAAAGTCCCTTAAGTACAAAAATCTCCAAATGTATATCACTGTGGAACTTCTGTGGCATCTCCACAATATTTTTTCCTCTCTGGAAAAGGAGGAGTTCTAATAACTTATTTAATTAAGCCACAAAGATTACTGGTCCAATTCAAAAGGAAATGACAACTTGGAGATTGTGAACTGTATGCAGCCATCTCACCTCATTACTATTTTTGTCATGAAAATAAATTAATTTTGTACATTTTGTCCTCATTACCATACTTGTCATCAGAGGGAACTATCAAAATTCTAATAATACCTGATGTACTTTGGTAATTATGGTACTATGCTCTACAACTTTGACATTTTCAATTCTGTACTTGATATGCTGGCTATTCCACTCCTCCCTGTCAGGTTAATAAGGCTGTAAATATGGAATCAGCTATTTGATGTGTACACAAAGCAGCAATTTCCTCATTTTTCCCCTTCCAGTTTAAGCCATGGCATACAGAAAAATTAATGAAAAAATTCAGCTGAACTGCATCAATGTAAGTGCATTAGTAGGAGTGGTCATGTCTGTACACTGAAAAAGTGGTATAATAAATAGTAGGTAGTGTTGGAGATCAAATTTGAGTTTACATCTGAAAAAATCTTTTTTTTTTCCTGGAAAAACATAGGTTTTGTTTAAAAAAAAATCTATTAAAGCCTGCATGCCAAAATGCAGCCACATAAAAAACTTCAATTAACTGTAAAGAAGATTTATACAATTTTAAATTTCCATGAATGGCAAAATATAATCTTTACAAGTAAAGGTACTAGGAACTGGTCTCATTTCCAGCTTCACATTCCCAGGCAAAATAACAGAGGAAATACGAACCAATAAGTTCAACAAAATATTGTTTTAGTAGACCACTTAGATACTTCACAATCAGGGTTTACACTAGGACACAGTACAGAAATGGCTCTAGTACACTAAAAATGTCCCCTTGAAGACCACAGGGAATTTCTCCATGTTCATATTGCTAGACTTGTCTGCAGCCTTTGGTATGACAGAGAACAACGTACTTTTAACACAGGTAATAGTATATAGTACACAGATCAGCACTTTGTCACTCAGATCATGCCTCTCCAGAAGACCACAAAGTGTGGTCAATAGGTAACTGTTTCTTCTTTCCAAAACACTTTCCCTGAAGTGATCATATTATTTCAATTTCTTTTCTTGATATCAGTGGGAGAGGTGGTGATATGCCATTGGCATAGCTGCCAACACTCCTTTACGTTCCAATGATGCTCCGCTATATATAGCTTTGATGACACTTCACATTTATACCTCAGTTCTCAATTAATGCAACTACAGTCACTTCTAAAACACTTCTAGAAAGTTAACTCTTGAATAAAGGGTTCAAGCTGAATTTAAGTAAGACCAAAATACACTTATTAGAAAACAAAAATGCTTCAAAAAGTTTTCCAGAATCATTGCTTGCACTTTTATGAGGGGTGTAGACAGCCTTCTTTCACCTCCACCTTGCTAGAAAACTCTTCCTTTTTGCCCTGATGAGGATCTGGCTACAATGATCACTTGTCACCTTCAGACTCGGTTACTGAGATTTACTGCATATAAAGATGAATGTCAAGACTGCATAGGCTCTGGCCAGTGCATAATGTGGCTACATACCTTCTCCCTAGCTTGGTCAGTTACAAATACTTCTTTACACCTGTGCTCAATTTTTTCCATGGCTCTCAGTAACCTTCAATATCAGCTTCAAGCCTAATATTCAGAGCAGTTAATGGATTATGGCCCAACTACATCAAAGACTGAATTTCAATCCCTGAACAAGAGCTGTGTGATTTGCAAAGGGGGGAGGGGGATATAGATCATAAAAGGAAGCATTTGAGAAATGGGAGCAAAGTATTCATGCAGCAGTCTCCCAAAAATGATGAGGTGAATCCAGAGTCTGACCACCTTTAGGAACTAATATAAGTTTTCCTTTTTAAAGAAAACCTCCCACCATAAGTGATGGTTACTGTCCCCATTTGTGGGGAACCCCCCAGAACCCTGAGTTTCTCCCCCCTCCCCCGGGCTGTCATATAGCCCAAGGAACAGTTAAGATTGCCTTGGGATAATTTCTTGCCTTAAGAAGCCTGTTTCATTGCCCTTCCAGCTGCTGCACCTTCCAGCTGCTGACCCCAGGAGGCCTCCCTGTTGTGTTGTGAATGACATTTTAGGTCTCCCTTTTTGTAGAAAAGGATAGTTTGGAGTATAACTCCCTAGAAATCATTCTTTCAACTGGAAATCAGTAAAGAGACAAAACAACAAAAGTATATATTATATAACAAAAAGGAATAAACTAAACAAAGTAGATCATAGACCAAAAAAAAAAATTAAAACCCTTTCAAAAAAGTACAGATGCTTATCCTCTCATCTGGCTACATCCTAGAGTCACATTTATACCTCCCAAGAATCCTGCCAGTGTTTCCAGAATACAGCTGTCTTGCTGATTCTGCCTACCCTGACCACTGCAGACCTTAAATCTTCAAAGCCTGCGATTCAAAAAACAGGATTTTCTTGTAGCTACACTCTAAAAAGCCTCCAAAGCCACTCTTTCCCCCACCCCAACATTATACTAATTGTTCATGAGTCACCAGAGTCCTTTACAAAGGTCATATCTCTGAGTACCCTGGAGCCCCTCTAGCTAAAGAGTCATTTATCTCAGTTGCCTCTCTATTATGGAGTTATTTTCTCACTTTTTTCAACAACATGATCAAGATCCAAAATGGTAAAATACAAACCACCATATACAAGAAACCCATGGGTCAACATACATATCTATACAGAACCAGAAATCACCCTAAACACACCACAAAAAGATGCAATTTACAGCCAAGTTCTCCAATACCACCAAATTTGCACTGAGGAGAATACCCATGATCGTCATCTCACAAATCTCAAAAGACCGTTCCTCCTACAACTAACAACCTTTTCTCCCTGGCAGGCAGACAATGCTTGAGGGTGCCCACCCATAACGTTTCCTTCTGCCTGTGCCTGCGAGTGGCAACTATCTTCACGTATACATACCCCACTCCCTGGACTGAAACCAATAAAAACTATAAATATATACATAGACTGCATAACAATCTACACAGCAATAAAAGTGACATAAATGGACGCAACATAACATGGGCTTACCAACAAGACCACGTATGCCATATCAGTACAAAAACATGACACACCATGAACCCCCAAAGGACAATAAGGTTCATGACAGTCATATTTAGAATACAGTTTAGTTTCGATCCTCAAGAAATTCCTATCCCTTACCACAAACAGTTTTGACCTCAAAAGGGAGATATTACAAATACTTCATGAAATCTACTAGAGACTATTGCTATTAATTATTTAGAAGCTGCTCAGCTACTATGGCAATGGAGACCAGTGTAAAATCCAAAGAGAAATTAAATAGGAAGGGAAACACAGAAGTGAAAAGCCATGGAAATCATCCTTATTTATAGCTTTAAAATCTGGTACTATAATTTACAAACTAATGGGAAGGTATAAGAGAAGAGTTAAACATGCTGCATGGTAGACATACCTAACATATTTAAAGTCTGGAGAGAAGAGCTATAATCATAATAGATGCAAGGAATACACTGGATGTATTAATTTACGTTTGGTATTAGAAATACCAAACATTATCCCAAATCTTGGATAAATTACAGATGACCTAAAGCTGTCATAAACTCAAATGCCAATGTGGGAGCTTGCAATGATCAGCTTAGATGGAAGAAATATGAAGATATGGATATGAAGTTGAAAGTAGTAAAAAGGAATAGGCAGTGTTTATAAAAGGCCAGATTTTTAAAGAGTGGAAAATCCAACAACTCTTATTGTCCTTCACTGTAAATATGAATGCTGAGCACCTTAAAGAATCAGTTATCTGAATATTAGATAGCCCCTTGAAAAAGTTGAGCCTTTAATGGGTACTGTATGGTACAAAAATATCACTATTAGACAAAGCAATCATATTTTCAAGGCATTCGCTAATTGAGTGTGCGTTATGGAGTCACAAAG
Organism: Crocodylus porosus; assembly: GCF_001723895.1. Taxonomy (NCBI): domain Eukaryota; kingdom Metazoa; phylum Chordata; order Crocodylia; family Crocodylidae; genus Crocodylus; species Crocodylus porosus. Next base: position 2,622,621 of record NW_017728912.1, on the reverse strand, counting down.
CTCCTTGGGGAGTCTGGGGACAGATTGCAGATTAAAGACTTACAGTTTCTCCTAGGCACAAGTACAAGAGAGATGTGGACAATTTTCCATCCAGTAAAACTGGCTTCCAGAATTCCTGGACCCCAGAACCATTCAGCTGGTAATTTATATCATTAGTAATATACAACATACCAGCTCTACTGACAATCGAGCTTTGTCCCAGAGGCATAGGGAAATTCAAATGATCAAGATTAAATTCTGTTATTAGTTTAGGAATTCCAAATAATCATAAATTCTATTATATGGACATTGATACTTTTCTCCCCCTCCATCTCTACATATCAGAATTTAACATTATTATTAGCCTATTCAAACTAGATGCAGTTTTTATATTATGCCATAGAATGTTCCTCATTTACTTACCAATTTACTAATCTTTGTTGGTGTGGGGGCTGTGGGGTTTGGAGAATTCCTGAAATGCAAATAACAGTATTAGATACTGCTAAGTGGAGCTCTTCTAATGCAAAATCATTTAAACAACTCAATAAAAAACATTCAAAGAACTGAATAAAAATTAACCTGTTATGCCTAAGTAATATCACTTTACAGAGAGGCACTGAAATCTAATTCTTTCTGAGAGATCAGAGGAAGCCTCAGGCTGTTTTTCCAGACAGTATATATCAGGAAAAAATAACAGTTTCATAAATATGTGTAGATTATTAGTGGTTGCCAAATAGATTCATTTGATTTTTTTTATGATCCAGCTGTTTTCCATTTAGCCAGAAGACAGTGATGTTTTGTTCTGCAAGGAAAACCATGGCAGACCAAATAAAATATGTTATACAGTAAGACTGGTTTTCTATTCCCTTGAGGCAGAGAGTTTATTTTACATTGTTTTCATAAAATACCTTATTCAAATTATGAAACCCCCGTTTCTACTGCTATCCCCCCTTACTCCCCCCACTACACACACTCTTGAGCTAAATAGTTGGGTCAGCAGTTATACTTCTACCTTGATTATGTGAAAACCCCTGCGGAAAGATAGAGTATGTACTAAAATATGTACTAGCATATTTTTAGTTTATGATATTCTTCAGCTTATACATTTGATTTAAAGAAAAGGGAAGGAAAGCATTGAAACAGGTCAAAATACAGAACACTATGACTACATTTCCATACTTTTATGTGAAAAAGTAAGAATAGATTATATGTATCTTTAATTTAACTTTAAAAATATTTAACTGTTTGCTTGGCTCTATCTTGGCTTCTTCAGTATAATTTTTATTACTAATGGGTTCAGAATACTGAATACAATTGGGTGCCCCCCTCCAAATTCCTGGACCACTCTACAGCAGGGGTCGGCAAAATGCAGCCCAGAGGCCAGATGTGACCTGCCAGGCCATTTTATCCAGCCCATGGGCCCCTAAAAAAATTTAGAAAATTAATATTTATCTGTCCCTGGCTGCCTATCATGAGGCCCTCGATGGCTTGTCAAAACTCAGTAAGTAGCCCTCCGCCAAAAATAATTCCCCACCCTTGCTCTACAGAGTAAGTCCTGCCCATTTACTTCTACTTAGATATGGAGATTGTCTGATATTTGGTTGAAAAGCAGATATAAATAACTCATAGTAGACTGGGTAACCCTCTGTTTCCTTCTCCTTCCCAACTCTAGTTTTAGAAATTCCTGAGGCTGAAAGTCTGAGTGCAGATGTGGACATGCACTCGGGGTTGCTCTGAGCGACTCTGAGCTTCCTTTTCATTTTATTTTATTACCGGTTTATAGTATTAAAATGTGCTAGAATTTGAGTGAGTGGGATGTTAATGATGGTCTAAGCCTGAGGCTGAATCAATTCAGTCTTCACAGGTTAGTCAAAGATGTGTAGATTGAATCAATAAGCAAGTGAAGAGACATTCACCTTCGATTCCAGAAATGCAGCCACATGCCAGCAGTGGCCCAGCCTAGAATCTGGGGAGTGCTAGATCAGACCTCCCTGCTTGACTGGAGCAGACAGGTTGGGCCAAGGCTAGGTCACTCACCCTGTGAGAGGAGCTTGCAGGGGGGAGGTATAGAGCATCTTGGAATGCTGGGGCACTGTGCATTAACCTGAATCTGGAGGGGATCTGGGACAGAAGTTCAATAAACTGACTTAAATCAGTTAAGTCTGATAGTACATCCATCCAGGTTTATCTTAAACTGGTTTTGGCCATTTTGAAAACTGTTCATGTGCACTGAACTTCTGCTGTGTTACAGATTTGAATCATTTTCCAATCACTTACGCTATTTTATGTGTAATCCTGTCCTATGATTGCTTATTGTACTGTACATATAGGACTATAAATACAGAGATTGAGCTGTTTTACCTGGGTTCAAATACAGCTCAGTTAATCATGATTCATTGCTGAAAAGAGCTTGGGAGAAGCTCTGCCTGAACAGGGACCTGAAATCAGTAGAGAAATAAACATTATCCTCCCCAGAAGCTTATTCTCTCCAGAACGTTGTTTACCTGTTATATTGTCATTACATAGAGATACATAGGACCTATCCAAACATGCATGGATGTTTGATTCTCCAGGGACAAGTAATAGCGGTGTACTTTGCACCACTGCTACTTGTCCTCGGGTAACATCTGTGCCACACATGCTTTGGTATGTAGCAAGTTACCCTGGATGGAGTAGGAGAGGCTGAGGCCAGCACTAGGATGTCCCCAGCAGCCTCACCTGAGGTCCTGGGGGCCTCCCTAGGCTGCAGCCATGGTGATTTTCCCATCAACCCACCACAGACCTGACCCCTAGGAAGAGGCAGGACTCCAAGTGAAGTTCACAACTTCCCTGAAAATGTATACATAGACTGTTTTTGCCTCCATGGTTAAATTGGGTGTGCATACACAAGATGGTAGATGCACAATAGACTAATTCTACTGCACATTAGTGCATCATGGCAAAAACCATACTATCAAGCAGTAGAATTAGTCTACTGCTCATTAACATCAATAAAAAGGCATGTAAAGGTGCTACTGCATAGTAGTGTCTGTTATTGCATATTGAGTACATGGGCAACTGGTGCCCCCCCTGACTGGAGGTCCCTTGGCAGGTAATTGCACTGACCAGGGGGTCATCCCCCCCACAGCCAATTTCACTCTTTAAAAAGCAGCCAAGCCACTTCCAGAAGTCCCACAGCCACTTCTGGAAGCGGTATGGCCACTTTTGCTGGTGGCCCCACACCCCGGCCGGCACTCACAGCAAAGGCACTGGCACTCCTGCCTGCCCCTGTGCTTGTTGCCTAAACAGGGAGTGTGGCCTGACAGGGGGTGCACCAGTGCTATCAAGAGGTGTATGCGTACACCTGTGGATCACCACTGTTGAGTTAGTACCTGTTTGTGACAGGAGGCCATCATGAGACCAGTCCTACCTACCCAACATTGGTCTGCCCACCTGTCTAGGTCAGTCTAACATCATTGGCCTGCTACATCTTGCTGTTACATTAATTGCTGTAAAGTGCAAAAGGCTGCCCATTATGTGCCCTGATGCCTGGGGCATTATACACAGGTCCGACTACCCCTATACCCTCAGATGGCACGCAAAGTTGGTAACTGCTCTGGGCCAAGGCCAGGGCAAACTCTGCCCCTTGCTGGACCTCTGGCACTCTACCTTACACTTTGTCCTTCCCAGGGCCTCAAACACACTGCCCGTTTCTTGGCCTCATTCATACTGCCCTTCACTAAACCATTCTCAACCCACCCTACTGTGCACACATTTTGGGTCCCCCATGGGCTCTACTCTACAAGGCCCTTTAGGCTTTCTGACTCATACTCCAGCCAGCCTGAACATAGCTCTTCAGGCTGCTCTCATGCAGACCCTACTGTATGCAGCCACTGACCTTATGCCTCACACTGGGCTGAACTCAGCCACTAGCTCCTCTCTGAGCCACTATCTTATGTTCACACTCTTGTGGGGGGTGGCCCATATTTAGCCCTTCAGGTCACCCCTGCGACCCTACTCAGCACACCCCTGGTGCAGCCTTTCAGGCCCATCTCAACAGACCCAACTGTACACCCTTTCACACACAGCCCTTCAGGCCACCACCATGCACCCTACTCTGTGTGGGCCTCTGTCCATACTTCTGTCCCTCACTGGGGTCTCCAGGGTCATAAACCAAAGTGAGGCTCAGATGTCCACAGACATACCTGGCCCCTGTGCCTGTCCCTACATCTGGGTAACCCACCAAAATGTGGGTGCTGGGGCTTTAAGGCACCCCTTACTCATCTTTCACTGGGGAAGCAATTGGCTTGGCATTTCCAAAGGTCTACCCTGCCATGGGTGGACCCACCAAACTATCCTACCCCAGCAGGGTGTAGTTTTCAGTCATTCCCCAGGACCAGGAGCCTCCTGTCATCTCCATAGCTCTTTCCGTTACCTCCAAGGATGTTCTGAGCAGCAACTCAGCCAGGTGGTGTTCTTGTAGCTGTCAGTAGCAGACTGCTGGCTTAGCCCTGAGGGCCTGAGTTAAAATGGAGGCTGCTCAGCCCCCTCCTTCAATCACAAGGCCCTCCTACAGTAACATGACTGCCTCATCAGGGCTGTCTTGCCCCTGCCAGCTGCTCTGCTGCCACTTGAAGCCCTTACAGTGGCAGGCACCAAAGGTTTTCTGCCACACTTATTACAGGTACTAAATTTAATGTGCTGTAGTTACAGTGCATTAATGCACATGTAGATGCACCCACTGAGATTGTCAAAATCCAACAAAGCTTACATTACAACCTCAGTCCTGTGGAACATACTTGCCTTAAAAACACCCTTGATACAACCAGCTGATAAGGAGGATGTCACTGAAATCATGTACAAAACAACATAGATACAGGAAGCAAAGACACAACTTTCCATTATGGAGTTTTACAAACCCCTGACCAAAGACCACAGAGAACTAGGAAATGTCTTAAAAAACACTACCTCCAAAGCCCAGGAGATGATTTATGATTCAAATCCTTGAGAATCCAGGCCAAGTACCTTTTGCTTATTATCCAACATCCATTAACCTGGCAACCCCATTGGTTCTGGCATCTCCCTACATTATAGAGGGTTTCTAGCTACATTGACTCTCACCAATTCCTATATGTAGGTTGGCTAGATTCCATTTTTTAATCAATAAACTATTTTACCTCACACTCACAGACTGACAAAAAATATTTCCATTGTTAATTATTATTATTATTTTTTATAAAGGGAATGTAAAAATAGGCTTCTGCCACAGTGCCAGGTGAACTTGTGCTGACCAGCAGCTGGAGGTGGGGGGTGGGCTGGGCTCTGTGTGTTTATAAGTGTGTGTCTGTTCCCACCCCCACCTCCACATTTTGGGCCCTGCAGGGTGCTAGCCAGCTGGGCCCTCCCTTAAAAACTTAGGTGGAAGCTGGTGAGCAGAGTGAGCCACTCACTGTACATGGCAGAGACTGCTGCAGCAGCCAGAGGTGCCCTTGCAGTGGAGTCTCCATTGACATCTCCCAGAAAACATCATATTAACTACCATGGATATCACATCCCCATGTATCAGTGATGCTCAGCCTTCGGTCTGTGTCCCAAACCTGGCCCCTGGGGTCATCGTATCAGACCATGACTTCCAGAGATGCAGTAGTTAATGTTTCATCACTCAGCTACCACTAAATTTCCAGACCCATGGGGAATCCCATGGGCCAAATGACATGGCCCCATGCATCAGATTACATGGGGCACTCCACTTCCATAGCCAGTGTTCAGGGTGGGGCCAGCAGGTAGGGACACTCCCCAGCCAGCTCTAGTGCCCAAACTAGCCCCATGCCACTCATCCAGTCAATAGAACCACAAGGTTGAGCACCATTGCTATACACCAACATCCCCTAGAAGGATGGATTAATAGTAAATAAAGGTTTAATGAAGGAGAATCATTGTGTTGGAATTACCTAACAGTTTCAGGGATTGGTTTAGGCTGGATTTCTAGAAGGATCTAATAGCTGCTCTAATGCCGTTGCATAAAGTAAAAGAGTATTTTACCTTGTACCTTACAGATTTTTACTCTTTATATTGTTTACTGTTTAAATAGAATTCTTGGACTTGAAAATGGCAGCATTCAGGTGTTTGGTGACCAAATACATGATGTACTAGCCAACCGTGCACGATCCCAACCTGAAAACTGAACGGCTTTAGTTCCATTCATTTCAACAGTAACATGAATTAAAAATGTGTAAATCTCAAACTCTCTTAATAATCCATGGAAGAATAATAGTGAACTGTCCAAAACATACACTCAATTTTTTTAAACAAACAAAAAAATCAATGGTTTTTATTTTTATAAAATGCACATTCAGGCTTAAAGAAGCTAGGGGGCTCTTAGATCTAGCAGAGGTCCAGTCGCTTGAAGATGAACTTCACATTTTTGTAACTGAGAATAACACAGGTTTTTAACTTTGAGGACAGATGTGGTAAAATAAAAAATAAAAAAAAAAGGGTGATAAATTCTTCATTACTTATGAGGTTTTTTTATTTTAAATTGAGGTATCACTGTAAAAGATATATTGTAGCCCAAATACAGTTTGATTTTGCACAAGAATTAGTTGGTGCCGTTTTATAATTTATATGTATAGATTATCACAATAGTCTTCTCTGACTTAAAATATATGTATTTTAAAAACAGCTATAAAGTATAAGAATATATACTAGCTACAGTGACACTACTGAAGGAAGTGGTGGTAAAAGAGTAACTCAGGTGTATTGCTATAAAACTGATGAAAAAAGTGAGTCTTGCTCCAGATTCATGTTAAAGACTGCTATCTGACAAACTATTTGTAAATAAGTGCATGATTATTCAACTGGGGAGTCAAAAGCAGCCAGGTACAATACTAGCGATATCACTCCTTTCTGCTTTCAGCTAGAAAAGTGACGTGCCTTAGCCATGCAAGCCTTATAGTCATCTGGGCTTAGGCAGACCTTTACCTTTTTTTTTTCCATTTTCTTACATTCAGTAAAGTGATTTCAGTATTTTCAGACAGAAGAAAGAAAAAGCAAACAGAAAGCCTGTTCCAAAATCCTTTGAGAGCTTTTCCACTGACTTCAGTGGCACTGCATGTATTATGTATGCTTCTTTGTTAGTAGTTGGTTCTAGTTTAGAGCAAGTTTCAAATTTACTGGAAATGAGCAAGCATTAAAAGATGCTTCTATTGGTGCCAAGGTTAAATATAATGTGCTGAAGAAAATGTCAAAGAATAGACTGGGGACTGAAAAGATCATTACATGGGAAGATTATTTTTTTTAAATAATCTTATGCCAAAATGGGTGACAATACAAAATAAAAATATTCTTCTAAAACTTGGTTATAATTTGCTGGTCTTCAAGATATTCAACTTGCAAAAGAAACCCAAGGTAGATTCTAAAAGAAACTCATGATGGGTTTGATCCAAATGCTTTTCTCAGCAAGGGGTAGGTTGGCTGGACCAATAGGAAGGTAGAAAGTGGATGGGACAGTATAAAATGCAATTTCTGGAGTGGGGAGGGGAGACTTATAGGCATGAACTAGCATTTGTGAGACCCAGCTCAGGTTTGGGCAGCTTAATTTAAGCTGCATAAACTGGAGTTGGGAGTGGGATGTGTGAGTGCTTGCCATCTTCTGGGTGGAGGTGCAGGCCGTTGGATGCTAATAATTTGGAGGTGAGGATGTGGCAAGTCCAGGGTAAGGTTGAAAAGTCTGTGGAGGGAATTTAGCAGGTCTGGGGCAGGGTTGGTGAGTTTTGGGGGAGCAGTGTGTTTATGGGAAGGGGGAGGGAGGTTGACAGGTCTGCCAGGATGGCTGGCCATTACAAAGGTGGGCAGAGTAAGATTAAGGGTGTCCAGTTAGGGTGGTAAAAATCTCACAGCCCCAGGACTGCGGAGAGAGTGGCAGGGATTTCCCAACCATGGGGCTGTTCTGTGAATGCATGCAAACATTCACTATGCTGTGTTACCTCTTGTTGATCTAAAGTTAGTATTCATGCCAGATGAGAACTAGCTTTTGTTTGGGCATGCCATTGTCAGGTTGACCTAAACCCTATGAATGCTTGCACACCAAAGCACTTTGATTGTTCTAACCTGAACCTGCTGTGGCCAATTCTTGTGCTTCAAAGTGTTCATAGATTTTCCTTAGGGAAGAAAAGCAGTTTCTTGCCTCTTATTGGCCAGGCACAAGTGGAGAGGAGAATTCTTACTGGAATTTCTGCTCTGCTTTGTAGCATATTTATATAAACTCATGTTCTCAGAATGCTGTGGATCATATGGATCTCCATTTAGGGTTTTAATATAGATCCCCCCCACACACACGTTTTGGGCTAAATGACTGGTGGCTAAGGATTATTATTTGCCTTCCTCCCAGCATTATGAAAACATAGTTTTATTTTTTAAAAGATAAACAATAAGAAATTCATAAAATTAGAGAGTTTCCTTTGGGGGACAGTGCAAGTCAAAGAGGGAATCAGAAGTCTTTGCAGACTAATATTCTCCCTTAGTAATTTCTATTCCCCACAGGAGTTGCCGAGGGAATAAGAAGGACAGAGTTCAAGAATTAGGTTGCAGAGGGTCTACTGAGAGAATAAGTGATTGTATGTTGGAAGCCTTGCAATCCCACTGGACACACTGGTATATGAAAGGCATGAATACTGTCTTTTCCCTGTGGCTAAATTAGTGAAGTTGCAGCCTAACACATCATAATAAAATACAGTGAAATCAATGGAAAAACATACATTGACATCAAACACACAGAGCCTGCCCCAAAGCTCACTAGAGTTCACAAACAGAACAGGTCTCCTAGGCCTCTACTTTCTTGGGTTGTTTTTTCTTTTTAAGCATGCTGCAGAACTTGTTACAGGTTAGCACCCAAGCACCACCTAACTTCTTCATTGGCAACAATTATGAGCTTTATAAATGTTCTGTCAGAAATTAGCAGGCAACCTGAATGTTATTATACTTTTGTTTCTAACTGCAATTTAAAATAAATCAAGATACATATTGTTCTCTAAATGAAGGCCTTCTTAACTTTTTAGCTTATTTTTAGTTTCAAGAATCAATGGCAGCCCAAAGGGGAAAAGCAATAGCAATCTGTACAAATCTTTATGACATAATTTGCCTGCTTTTGGCATGGTATAGATGCATTACATGACACCAGAGAGATAAGTTCTCAGACGATGTCCCTTAATTCTTGGCAATTCTCCTTTTCCTGGTATAAAGCTGCAGACAGTATGTCTGCCCTTCTGTATACTTATTCCTCACTGACTCATTAGGTCATGCAATACGCATCCACTAGGCAACATGAATGACTCTGTTGTACAGCCGGTGTACTTAAGAAGTTAAAGAAATCAGTCACTTTTTATTGTTATTATTAAAACAAAATCAATTTACTTTCATTTTAAAGCCCTATTGGACCAGAAACAACCATTACTATAGCCTATCATTTGCCAAAGACATATCAAAAATATCATTTAAAATTCTAATGGATGCTGAATACTTTGGCAGAGGACCAGGAATCTCTAAACAACCTACTTACTCTCTTACAATAGCAACGGGTTTTGAAGGAAATCTATTAAATATACAATTACTTTCAAATACCTTTAAAACTCTGACTTAAACCCTTAGAAGCATTACATTTTGGACTTAAAGATGCATAGCCAAAAGAGGCCTTAGAACATATGACCATTATCACAGTACCCGAGACACCTCTTCATGGCACAGGACCCCATTTTCTTAGATGCCGTATTAACTCAGAGCAAGAAGATGGTCCTTGTCTGAGACCTCGATCTGTCACACTTCCTTCTTTCTGTTACAGCTGTTACATTTCAAGGCTAAGACCAACAATTTTTGCAGCACTTCGGTATTACCGTCTCACTGATTTCTGATAGAAAACTGTTTCTTAGCAGAGAGGTCAGGGAATAAAGAACCATCTGCTTTATTCTTTATTATATCAGTGAAACTCTATGTATTCATAGAGTCTCTTAATCTCAAGGGCCTCAGTTTCCCCGCCAATAAAAAGAGGATAATGAAACTTGCTACCCTTTTAAGTGCTATCAGAGTAACGTATGAAAAACACTCTATATAAATGTTCATTATTGTAAGTGGCATCATAGGCTTTCCAAAAAAGCTGGGAGTTTCTGAGGTGGATTTTTTTTTCCAGGCTCTATTTCTATCTATCCTCCTCAACTGATATTAAGGGTGTAATTGAGGAGAGATTGTTCCCAAAGTACAAAAACACCTTACCTATCATTTCCTCTGTCTCTTTCCATCTGCTTTCCTCTAACTTCTCTATTCCTTTCTGTCAGCTTTTTACCTTCTTTTTTTTATTTTTTTTTATTTTTATTTACTACCATCTTTTTCTTCCCTTTAATCTTTTTCTCCTTGTCACAATCTTTTTCTTTGCAATAAAGGAGGCCAAAATTAGGACCTATGTATTCAGATAAGAATGAAATAAAATCCAATAAAAGCTATAGTGAAAACCACCTCTGTGACAGTGTTGCTTTAAAGAACGCACCAGCAAAATTCCCTAAGATTTTATTGCCAGGTATTAATAAGGGAGTTCTGCCAGAAGAACTACTGAATCATCACATGCTTCACATAAGGCAGAATATGTTTGGAGTTTAATTTGATACAAAGCCATTGTCATGCTGTTCAGTTAGTAAGTAGGCCTCAGCTCCACCAAAGGGCAGTTCAAAAAAATATGCCCCTTATCAGAATAGGCTGGGGCCAGTACAATCTGATAGACCTGATAAAATTCTGGTACTATCAAGAAGACGCATTTTTCTCCTCGGCATCAGGAACCTCAGGCCTTGTGTAACATATGGACTCAGTGATTCAGAGGAATGGCAAGGGAGAGACTATTTACTTAGGGCAATAATCAAAGGAAGCAGATAATCTCTCTCTCTGGAATTCATTCACCTTTCCACTCTGCTCCAGAAACCTGTTGTGCTGGACAAAGAAAAACTGCTAGCATGAACATCAGAAAAGAAGCAGAGACTTTGTGTTTTTCTGTTAAAAAACAAACAGTATTCCTCTCACCCCCTGCCACCTCTATTTAATAAACTTTGCTACAGCTCCTTTGTAGCCATGCACTTATCCTGTCACTACACAGCTAATGGGAGGTGCAAATAACAACTTCAGCACCTGGGGGTAGAAGTGCTCCTGAGTTATGTAGTATGTGTGTGGGAGGGGGTTTTGGGGGGGGGGAGAGAGATGGACACCCAAGTGTAGAAGACTGAGGGTGTGCATTGTGGGTTTTTCCTGGTGCCTCCCCTAAATCAGAGCTTGGGATTGGTGCCCCACATGCCTCACCTGTTATGCTGTTGTACCTCTAATCCCCATTTTTGCCCAAGAGGCCATGAGTGTTTGTTTCTTGGGGTTTTGTTAGCCGTAGTTACTAGGCCTGTGTGAAGCGGCTAGTATTCGCTTTGGATTCGGCTGATTTGGGGGACAGTAATTCAATTCGCTGCTGCCAAATCTCTGAATCTCCAAATCAACCAGGCCCATCTCCCCCAGCCTGGCAATGGTTCCCCTGCCCACCCCAGCTCCTGGCATTTGTTAAAAAAAAAAAAGCCCTGACTCAGAGGCTACTGTCAGGCAGAGGAATGATGTCCATTGCATGGGAGGCTCTGCATGAGCCCCGCGACACCCCCTGTTGCCCCAGTCCCCCCTCTCATGGCTGTCCCACTCACCGCAACTCCAGCCCTTTAAGAACAAAAAACAAACCAAAGAACCCCTGGACTCACCATTCCTATCAGCGGGGGGGGTGATCCCCACTGCCCCATGCCATGTTGGGAGCTCTTCCATGACACCCCAAAACACTGAGGATGCTGCAGGGACACTGAGTCCCAGGGCTTTTCTCTGGGTTTTTTTTTCTTAAAGGGCTGGAACCATGTCAGGTGGGGCAGCTATGGGGATGCTGGGGGAGTGGGGGGGTCAGGGGCTCATGCAGAGTCCCCCACAGAGGGTGAGGCAGTAGGGAATTGCTTCCCCTCACCCAGCAGCACCTGGTGAGCACTGGGGCTTTTCTTTAATTGCTGGGAGCTGGGGCAAGCGGGAGGACTGGGGGAATGGGCAGGGGTCCCCCCATGGTCCACTCCTCCCTCCCCCAGCCCCTAGTACTTACCAGCTTGGGGTCAGCTGCAGCCCTGCTGCAGCCACCAGGGACTGCCCAAATCAAAGCTCTCTAAATCTTTTCCAAAGATTCAGAAAACTTTGAATTGATTCAGACCTTTTATTTGGTCCCGATTCTATTTGGATTCAAAGATTCAGCCACCGAGTTGGGCCAAATCTCCTTCGAATCAAATCACCACCTGAAGCTTCGCACAGCCCTAATAGTTACTAAAGGCTATGATACAGGTTACCTGTATAACATCAGAAATCTGTGGAATGCTGTGTTGTCATAACATTATGCCACTTTCAGCAATCTCCACTGAAGACTTAGGTTGTTTCAAATCTGCATGACTGACTTGCTACTAGAGGGCTGGTGACCAGGGGCATGGACAGGAGCCAGGACAGTATTTCTCCCCTGTTTGGGGGGAGGAAGGGGAGGGTGGAACACAGCTGGGAGGCAGAGAAAGCAGCGTGGGGTCTTCCCTCACTTCACATCTCACAGGAGCCCAGCCAGAGTGGAGGAAAGGGTGGGGGGACTGTCCCAGGTGCTGAGGCAAAGGGGCACCAAAAAGTACTGCCCAGCTGGGGTGGGACATGAGACGAAGTCTTGAGCAGCTTATTGTGGGGGGGAAGGGGGACAGTAACTCCCACTACTGTGTGCACTCCTGGGCAAGCATGGTGGGGGTGTGCCCCCCAGATATGTGCATGGGGAAAGGGCAAGCTGCTCCTGTGGGCTTTGCCCTGGGTACCAAACTTTGTTGCTACAGTACTGGTGGCAGGGGAAAAATGTTGCAAGACTGTTTGAAATGAGACAGGGAGAATAAAGAGAAAGTAAAAAAAGTATTTTTTAAAAACTCAAGGACTAAAATCTTGCATGTGTGTCAGTGAATGGTGATTGGGATTCAGGGATCAGTGGAGTTAGGAGCATCAGGAGTTGTGCTGGCTGGGAGTGGGGAGCTGTCCTGGCCCAAGTAGCAAGACCCTGGGACTGGAAAAGCATGCTTCCTCCCACTCCAGGGTCCTGAAGCTGTTAAGCTGCTCTCTGAGCAGCTGCATCAGTTTCAGTCTGAGCACACAGCCTCAGTGATGCTGCTTCTCTGGGGCTCTATGCTCAGGCTGAATCTGATAAAGCCACTCTGTGCTTAGAGCAGACACAGGAGCCCAGCCAGAGTCAGCACAAAGTCCTTGAGAAGCAGCTTCCCCAAAGCCCCATGCATGAGCTGAAATTGATCCTCCTGTAGCCAGACCATGCAGCTGTGGGGGAGCAGGCTTCCCTGGCTCCATAGTCTCTCTCATTAACCTCAGAACAGTTGATCTCAGCAGAGAGTAGGATGATTGATCACAGCAGGGGGAAGGGGAGAACCACTAGAATTTTGAAGTGTAGAAAGGGGTAAAGTAGCTGGGAGTTGTGCAGCTTGGGATGCTGGAGGAAGGAAAGTAAAGCATTTTACCTACCCTGACCATTCAAACAAACAATACCCTGGAATGGCATAGGTAACACATTTCCAAGATAGGCTGCACCAAGGCCCAGAGAGACAAGAGACAGAGTTAAAAAACAAGTAAACAAAAGAAAAAAAAGCATTATATGCTGAAACAGAAAGGTATTTGTATGTGGACATGGACAATGGGGGATGCAAAACAATACACTTATTATGGCAAAACCATTGCTACTTCATACATTCAGCTGGATTGAGACAATGAAAACTAAGTTTAATGTATTTTCTCTGTGTTTGCAGGAGTCTGTTGTGATACCTTTCATACTTGCATTACCAATTTCCCATGCCTTATAGTAAAAAGTGGGGTAAGCTACTGTGTGATAAAAGTTTATACCTTTGTTACAATAATGCAGTTGATAAGCCAAGAAATAAGTATTGGCCTCTTACCAGAAATTCTGTCACAGTACCATTCCACCAGATGATAATATTGCTGTGAGAATATTGAAAGAAAAAAAGCAATGTTACCCTTTGGTTGAATTTCAGATTTGAATTGTGTTGATATGCATCCTTTTGTTGAGTCAAGGACTATATTTATAAGTAGGGCTGTGCAAAGCTTCGACTTAATATTTGAGTCAACAAATATTCAACATATTCGACCTTGAAAAAAGTGAGAGTTGAGTCAAATAGCAACTGGTTGAATAGCTGTCGAATATTCGACTTATGCTGTTAATATTTGACAAGGGTCCAATATTCAACTTGCCTATACTGGATTCCCTGTTGGGGGGTGGGGGGAAGGAAAGTAAGGGGAGGGAGGGGGAGAGGGGGAAGGAGTGCTTTCATGACTGATGTGTGGCTGGCCAGTGACCCGTCAACATTCCATACGCTCAAACAGAAAGGTATTTGTCTGTGGGCAAGGACAATGGGGGATGCAAAACAATAGGTCCCTTCCAATCCCAGTGCTCTGGGGAGGGCCAGAGAAAATGCATAAAAGGCAGCAGTTTTTCAGCTCCTGTGCTTTCTGCCTTGGGGTCAGTTTGAGCTGCTGGTGTTCTCCAGCACCTCTGCTGGACAGTGGTGCCCTCCCTATACGAAGCATGCAGGGAGCACTTGAGGGAGGAGCTGCACAAGGCAGGTCTGCAGGTGACTGTACAATTCACCTCAGACATCTGGAGCAGCTGGTGTGGAGATCATGCATACCTCTCTCTCACAGGGCACTGGTGTGGCCAGTCAGGCCATTGGTGGGCTCTCTTTCATGCCAAGGTGATGGATGAGTCCCACACAGCAGCAGAGATAAGGGGGGCCATGAACCGCATAGTACAGGGGTGGCTGGGCATTGGACAGGCTGAGCTCACACGCGGCCTTATGGTCACTGACAATGGGGCCAATATGGTCAAGGCAGTCCATGATGCCAACTTTGCTGGTATTTGCTGTGTGGCACACAATTTACATCTGATTGTGAGGGATGCCTTGGAGGGGGACAGAACTGCCGGTGATGGCACCAGCAACACCAGCAGGCTCATTTCCAGATGCAGGAAGGTGGCAGGCTACTTCCACCAGAGCATCAAGGGGGCAAGATGCTGTGGGACAAACAAGCAGAGCTAAATGTCCCGCAGTACAGAATCATCCAGGATGTGGAGACTCAGTAGAACTCCACATACCTGATGCTTGAGAGGCCGGTGGAGCAACAGAAGGCCATCCATGAGCTGGCCTTGCTTGGAGAGATTGGGATTGGCCCCTGACCAAAGTTGAGTGGGATGCCATCTCCCAGATCTTGCTGGTCCTCAAGCCCTTCAAGGCCACTGAGACCCTCAGTGCTGCTGCTGCCGCCTTCCTCAGCCAGGTGGTCCCCATAGTGAAGGAGCTTCTCAGCCAAATGGAGAGCTTCCTGGGGGCCAATGTTCCTGGCTGGGGCAGGCCACTTTCACCAGATGTGCAGGCACTGGTAAGGCAGCTGAGGGAGGGCCTTAGGAAAAGGCTTGAACCCTTGGGGTCCAACACAGTGCATATGATGGCTGCCATCTGTGACCCAAGTGTGAAGGGTACCATATGTGGCAGCGAGACACTGAGTCACTGGAGGGAGGTACTTGTTAAGAAAGTGATGGAGGTGGAACAACAGAGGTGTAGCAGGGGGATCCACTGCCTGAACCGAGCCTGCCATCCACAAGCCAATCTTCCCCTCCACTACAGGCATTGCCAATATGGGCTAAGGCCATTACAAACATTAAGGGGTCCAGACCCACCAGACCCCAGGATCAGGCAGACAGAACTCACACTGTGGTGTCTGCCTATCTTGCTGAGCCTGTGGAGCCTCTAGACTGTGACCCTTTGGCCTACTGGGCAACCCGCAGCCTGATGTGGTCAGATCTGGCCGCAGTTGCCCAGGAATACCCGTCCTGTCCACCAACCAGTATGCCAAATGAGAGGCCACCCCACCGCACCCACACAGATCCTGGTTTGGCGGAGCATCTGGTGTTCCTCAAGATGAACCTCCCACTGCTGGGGTTTCCCAAGCTGCAGGTGCAGACGGAGGGAACACCACCCTCCTCACTCCATCTGTATCATGAGTTTTGTCTGTCAGCAACCTAAGGTGCAGCTTCCCACAAACCCCTGCACCTATCACCATGAAAGTTGGCAGGCATTGTGGGCTCCTCATGAGCTACTATTCCTGCAAGTTTCATCAAGATAAGACAAGAAATGCCAAACTTGTAGCCTATGGGGAAGTCAAAGCAGCTCGAATATTCGACTGAGCTTCGACCTCAAGTCGAAGTGGACCCGTTTTGACTTGAAGTGAATGGCAAATCGAAGCAGGACCCAGTTTAATATTTGAGATGGCTGTTGAATTGAATATTACCTGCTCTGAAAAGCCCTAATTATAAGCCAGGTTTCATTTTTCTTAGATCAGTAGGCCATGGGCCCATACAAATTCTTGTCTAAACTCTTACGATAACTACACAACCAGCCCTGTCACAAAATCCAAACTGTTTCAACAGGAACTTCCAGGTTTTACTCTCAAGAGCATTGGCATATCTCAGGCAAAATTTGCAGCCAAAACCCAGTACTTCTGAAAAAAGTGAAAACAAACCCCTGGCTCCTCTACAACAGGAAGAGAAAAAAAATTCCTTCTGGCTTCAGAAGGCAATAAAGAAAACCCAGATGCAAGGAAAAAACTAAACACCCTCACTGTGCTCTGCAACCTGGGGACAGCAAGCATAACTCCACACAATATGCATTCTTACTGGACAGCTAGAACCTCCATAAACTTACTTTAGCTCCTTTAATCTTCCTTCATAACCAAGACATTTAGAGCTCTGCTTCATTTTCCTATTCCTGAATACAGCCCTCTCCACTATATATCATCTTTAGGCTGCAGAGCTCTTCTCCTTATCTCCCACCAATTCTTGCCTGGGGGGCTTCTGGGCTTCCAGCTGTTGCTGTACAGAGCTCTCCAGGCATATTTTATGTGTGGTCGTATCACTATTTAGTGGGGGTTCCCTTCACTAAACAGAATGAAGATGTACTGATGAACCATTGTAAGGAACACTGCATAGGTGTTCTTCATTCACTCACCATCACTACATTTTTTTAAAAACCCTGTTTTTTATGCTAGATGTCACAAATCCAATATACCATGTCAAAATGTATGCAGTACTATGACAATACATATAAAAAGCATATAATTCATTTTCTAAATTTGTTTATGTATACATGGGACCTTGTATTATTTACTATTAATAAAAAATACAATTTTCAGTGGGAAAAGGTCACAATGGAAGTATGAGTAAATTTGTTTACACGCTTCACTCTGTTTTCCTGTGGAATTATTGTATGGGTTATTTAAATTACTATATGGGGAAAGAAGAGTTTCCTATGAATAAATACAAATACAGATTTTTTAAAGTGAGCTTACACTAATTTTCTTTCAATGTTTTCCATGCAACACTGTTGAGTTCATAGACATACATTTATATATAAATTTTCATATATATTAGGGAATGTTATTCAGAATCTGTTCAATTTAAACTTGATTCTGGAAAATTAGATTATGCATATTTAACTGCATCATGCATGTAGTTAACTTTTTGCTGAATCTTCGAACAAATCGAAAAATGCTAACCTTTTCACAAAAAGAAAAAGAAAAATCCATTCAGGCTGTCACATTTGACAGCCTCTCACATGAGGCATAACTTTAAAAAAACAAAACAAAAACAAAACAAAAACAAAACAAAAAAAAACAAACCAAGCAATATTACTTTATTAAATGTTATTTGTTAAGGTTTTATCTACTAAATTCTTATTGCAGTTTTCCTTTTGGAATAAATATTGACAGGTAATCTGTACCTGGCCCTTTGGGAAGTAGAAAATGAATCAAATGAAATTACACTGTTAAAGAAATCAACACATGGGGACAGTCAACATACAAAGCTAATATTCATCATAATAATTAATAAGCATGTTACAAAAATAAGAGATGCAAAAAGGAAAGCAACTTGAATGAGATGATTCAGTTTAAAACTAGGCTGCACAGATATTTCAAGAATGGTGATCTTAAGTACATCTTCGCTAACTGTAGGATTTATATTTCTATCCTGACAAAGTTCCTATTGGGTGCATCTGCACGAGATGCTTTACTCAAGATTAGAGCTAATTACTGCACAGTAAGTGTGATGAGGGCCTGGTCATAAATAAAATACTTACAATGGGAAAGAGACCAAATCAAGTGAAGATGCAAAGAGAATGAAAGAATGATGCTTCCAGAGCAGCTGCTTCTTATAGATAGAGAAACCACGGGAGGGGTGGGGCAGTGTGTGGCAAGATGACTGGGAAGGAAAAAAAACTGGAAAGGACTGCCGAGAGCGAGGAATCCCTGGAGCCGGACCCAGGTGGAAGAGATGACTCGAATGGATATCATTAGGAAAGCACGGATGAAGTAAGTTATATCCCAGCAAGATAAGCATCCAGTTTACTCTTGAAGGTGTTCAATGTAGGTGCTTGAACCACCTCCGCTGGCAGACTGTTCCAGACCTTGGGGGCTCGGACAGTAAAG
>NW_017728912.1:2589644-2603362 GCF_001723895.1 Crocodylus porosus | reverse complement strand
TTTTTTTCCCCCTCAACATAGATTGCCAGTGTCTGACTGTGGAAAAGAAATTTAAGTAGCACCTCCTGACTAATATCCAAATTAATCAAGACATGGCAGGAGAGAGTTGGAATATACCGCAGAGTCCCAAGACTGGGCAATATGAGAAATAAGGGCTAAAATGAGACCGCAGACATAAGCAGTATCATCACAGTAAGCATCACCATCTACATGTGCAAACGCTTACTACAAAGTAATTTCCTCTAATAATCAATAAATTTGCTACCTGAAAATGCAAGTAGCAAATTTACACAAGATTAGTTACTGTGCAGTAGTGCATGTGTAGATGTATGACCAGGAGCAAATATCAGCGGGGGGGGGTGGGAAATTGTTCCCTGCCCCTGGGAGCTGCCTGCTGCTGAGGCAGGCTCCTCTAGTGTCCCCCTGCTGCAGCAGCATGGAGTTCTGAACCCCAATTCTGTGATCCTTATCTCCCAGCGTCAGCTCTGTGATTGCAGGACCAGCACAGGGAGGTTCTTCTCTCCCAGCACTGGCCCTGAACCATGAGAGTCAGGCTGAGAGATAAGGATCCCCCAACCCAGGTTGCCCTGACCACAGGGCTTCGGCCTGGAGATAAAGATCTCCTGGCCCTGCAGTCATGGAGCGGGGGCTAGTTGCTCCCTGTTGCTGGGGTAGGGGGCCTTGGCCTTCCCCAGGCTCTGGTGGTGGAGCCTGCCCTGGCAGCAGGCAGATCCTGGGGAGCAGGGAGCAATGTCCCTGTGGCTGCTGCAGGGGCCTGATGCAGGGAGCAGGAGCCATCTGCTACTAGGAACACAGATCTGCTCCCAGGTCCCTGCATGTGTCAATATGTGCCCAGGAAAGTTTACTCTAGAGCAGTTTGCTCTTAGGTAAATTGCTTCTGGACTATTTGTGCACATAGATGTGCCCACTGTCTTCAATACAAGTTACTCTCTTATGAGTTAGTTTTCATTAGATTTGCTAGACTATTAGATATAAAGATTAGTATGAATTAGAAATATATTTCATTGAAATAAATAATTTGACATAGCAATCAAAGTATTCTTCTGTTCACATAAGCTACAAAAGTAAGGCTCAGAAGTAGTCAAACTTTGGGCTCACTGAGCGGAAAGTACTTTGGTTCTTTTAAGACTTCTTTTCTTTCCATCCTCATTTGCATTCAGCATTCTTCTAGAGTTGAATATTTATTCTCCTTTGATAACTTTTGACTGAGAAACCCTTTTTGTTCTGGGAGAAAAATTGAACATTTGTATACTCATGGTTTCTACTGGGAGAAAAGTGACTCTCCCAGTAGAAACTGAATATCTGTAAATGACTGTATGGGAATATGAATGTTTGCCTGCTTTTGTTATATCCCAACTATGCTACAGAACAAAATCCTACAAATTTGGAACGGCACAAGTTGAACATGTGCCAAATCCCTATTTGAATATTGCTATCAAACCTCGCTTCATTTTCCTCTTCTCTAGAAGAAAAAACAAAATCTCATTTTTTCTATCCTTTTCTACTATGTCATGATTTCTAGACTTCTAATAATTTTTGTTTCTGTTTTTTCACTCTCCTTAATTTGTCCATATTTTTGTTAAAATATAAATGCCCAAACCTGGAAATAGCGACAAAAGACTTACACCAGTCAAATATATCACATTCACTGACCCTCTTTGTGTACAATCTATGGAAAAAGATTAGGTTGGTTAGACATCATTTCCTCTTGATAAATCCATATTGGATAAATTACCTTCAGGGTTCTCATTTAGAAGTCCTGATTAGGAAAGCATCACCCCCTGGTGCTTTGGATCCTGATATTGTAGAAAAACCTAACATGCAGCAGTGAGTCAAATGTGTTAAGTTTCCCTACCTAGAATTTCCTATTGGTTCTCATTAGTTTCTTCCCTGCTTAATGCATAAGTGATCTGGGTCACTTTCTGGGGATGACTGTTTTCTATATAACAGTGACTATATAGAGGTCCTAGGCACCCAACCGCACTGATCTTGATGATCCTTCTGTGAAAGAAGGTGCTTAATCTCTTAGGTTGGGGCACCTATCAGGAAGATCTGGATCTGATCCTGTATATTATTCTCCTATCCTATTGTTTTCTACCACTCTCATTTAAAGTTCAGTTTCAAGTTTCAGTCTGAAACCTACTATTTATTAATCCTGTCTTGCTTATTTGTTTTTAAGATGTTCTAAAACAGCTATGTATTTTTTACATTGCAAAGTATAAACCTGAGGCCATATTCTCCCAGGTTACCATGAATATGACAATGTATATTTATACTGAATCATCTGCCTAATTGTATCCTGAACCATAAATTCATACTTAGAAAAGGATGTTAAGTGAAATGTGTCTGCTTGTAGATTACATTTTAACAATTAAAATACCAGATGATCATTCACTGTCTAAAATCAAAGCAACAAACTCATCCTGAGAAAGTACATGTTTTTTTCTGTGTAATAGTATTATACTATTCATCATAATTAGGTGCTTGTGGTAAATTAAATAGTCTTCTGTTTTCTGTATAAGATCCTCTTCAAAATTTACTTTCAGACTTAGTTTTCTTTAGAGAACATTAGTCACTGTGAAGACAAGGAAAACAGGGGAAACAAATGAGTAAACCAGCTAAATTTTTTAATACAATTTAATAATACAGCATATTACAATGAGATCACTTTTTAAAGAAACACAACAATTCAAAGCATGAATTCCTTGGACTCATGATAAGAAACTGTTAATACTGATGAATTGTTCCTGGTAACGAATTTATCTATATAGGAACAAACATCTGTGGGACATAATCAGTATTTCAGTTTATAAAACACCGGAGAATTTCTGTTTAATCTTTCTCTCATGAAACTCTACCCCATGGAACCAGCAACATTTAAATTACCTGTAACATTAGGAGACTCTATTATGCATATCCTGAAAGCTATATAATCATTTATGAAAATAACATTTTATAGGCAAAACTGAACCTGAAGTGCATCCATAACTGTTAAAATTATGCTGAAGTTACGCTGCCATATTATTTTTAAACTGGGTTGAGAGTTTATGAAGTTTCAGACAACCAAAATGGAATTAGCTGAAAATGTTATTTATTTTTATATATACAGACACACTTCAAAATCTTCAGCTTATGATAATTCTATTATATATGTATATCTATATAATGTTACATACACACACAATATTATAGAACATATATATGTTGTATGACATTGTATGTATGTATGCATGTGTATATACATTACAATAGCAAATTGCCCATCAAGAATAATGGGGATGGATGGGTGGGGACAGATCCCATCCCTTGCCCCATTTTCAGGCTGGGGCTGAGGCTGGGGCCAGGGCTTCTCCCCACCAAGGGCTGGAGCCATTCCCCTCCTGCCCCCCTACTGCTTTGGACTGGGCTGGGCCATTCCCCATCTCCCCACTTTGGGCTGGGGCTGGGGGTCTGGGCCATTTCCCACCTCCCTCTGCTGCTTCGGGCCAGGGCCTGGGGCCACTCACCGACCCCCCCCCCCCACACTGCTTTGGGCTGGGGCCACTCCACACCTCCACCCTGCTGCTTTGGGCCAGGGCATGGACCGTTCCCCTCCACCCCCACCACTTCAGGCCAGGGCCAAGGGTGGGGCCCCACCTCCACCCACCACATCAGCAGCTACAGTGTTGGCTGCAGTGGGGTACAACCACTGATAATCCCCCTTCCCACTCCTCTCCCTCCCCTGCTCCCCACCACCTCCCCTCCCTGCCAGCTGTTGTTGTGGGGGGAAGCCATCCCCTGGCTAAGCAGCAGACCCAGGGGTGGTGAGGCCAGCACTGCTGGCCTTGCCCTCCTGCTCCTTCCCCTCTGTTATGGAGGTGCTCTGGTCCCCTCCAAGGAGGGAGATGTGTGTGTGTATATGTCACAGCATGGGGTCCCCAGGGATGGCTGTGATGCCCCTAGGGCTCTGTGACTGTGCCAGTCTTGCCCAATGGGCACCCTCTTCCTCTGCTGCCACATCTTGCTGGTAATTATAATAAATAGGGAGGTTGCCCTTGAGTTTACATTTGGACATGGTCCTGACGGACCCCTCTGAATCCTGTAGGTTCTTGGACCCCTTTTGCATCCCGCTCAAAATTAATGCCTCATGGGACACCCTCAGACTGATGGGCTAGATGCATGGCTCCAAAACTGCCCCTTTACCATGACCCAAGCCTTGCAGATGGCATTCAAACATTTTCCCTTTGAGGCTGAAGTCTAGTTTGGCCTCCTGTCATTGCCAGGCTCTCTGCAGCCCTGTCTCTGCACCCTCTGGCACTGGGCTCTTCTCACCCCCTTTGTCACTGTGCCACCAGGTGCTGGGGTCTGCTCACCCACTTTACCACTGCACCCCCTGGCACTGGGGTCTCCACACTATTGTGGGCCCCAGTGAGGCCTCCTCCTCCCCCAATAGCCTCAGCTCAGTCCACTGGTTTATAAACAACAAGCAAAATATGAGCCCCTGGGTTATACCATAATACAACCAGTTCAGGGTGCACTCTGTCCTTTCAAAAGAGTCAAACTTCCACCCAAGCCTTAAGTGCCTTGTAGCCCAGGGTACCTGGTGAGCTTCTGGAGCCACATTAGGCCTATAGGCAGCATATCAGGCAGTCACCAGTGTCTCTAGGCAATTCTTCCCTTGAGGCTCCTTCCCTTGGCTGCTGCCAGAGAACAAACTCTGGCTGGTCTCAGCCCAGTGGTTTATATGTGCCCAGGATCCTGCCTTCTTCCGGTCAGCTGACTGGGTGCAGGTGCAGGTTAATTCCTTTGTTAGCCTGTTACCATAGTAACCTACACCTGTGGGAGTTCTGCCTGGCTCCTAGGGTCCTCTCCCTGGGCAGTATCTGTTCTTAAAGGAGCAGGAATTTTAATGTCCTGTTACAAGATAGATAGATAGATAGATAGATAGATAGATATTAGAATTATCAGAAGCTGTAGAATGTGAAGAGTGTAGATATAACTCCATTTTGGTTGTCTGAAATGTCATAAACTCTCAACCTAGTTTTAAAATAATATTATAAGATAACAGCATAACTTTAACTACTATGCCTATAAAATATTATTTTCATAAATAGTGATATATCTTCCAGGATATGCATAACATACCTAATGTTACAGGTAATTCTTCAGCTTCTGATAATTCTATAATATATAATTGAGTTCTAATAAAAGGCTGAATCTGTCTGTCTGTCTGTCCATAACACCTTTGGGCAACTGTGCATGTGCTGCCAAGAAGGTGGGCAGCAATTGACTGCGTGACCCAGACTTCTTCGGCCCAAGTTGGAGCCACTGCTGGGGAAGTTTATGGTAGTGGTGAACACATCCTGGCTGCATAAGCAGCAGGGCTTCCCCATGCCCCCTGACCTGAAGGCAAAGGGGGAGATCACAGTGGTGGTGCCCCCCAACCAATGCCTGGCACTGATGCCTCCCCAGAACAGCCAGAAGGGAGGGGAAGGTAGCAGGAAGGGTGGGAGAGAGGAGGATGTGGGCCAGGCAAATGTGGAGCAGTGGAGCAGGAGGTAGAGTGGAGCCAGACATGGAGCAGTGGCGGGGGGGGGGCGGGAGAGTGGGGCCAGACCCAGAGTGGCCGGAGGGGGAGAGAAGTAGAGTGGGGCTGGACCTGTAGTGGTGGGGAGAGGGGATACAGTGGGGTGGGGCAGGACCTGGAGTGGTCAGGGGGGTGAGCATGGCCAGATGTGGAGTGGCAGACAGTAGGGGTAGAGCGGGGCTGAACTGGGAGCCCTAGGGAGGTTGAGTGAGGCCAGACCCAGAGTGGCAGGGAGCATGGAGTGGGGACAAACCTGGAGCAGCAGGGGAGGGTGGAGCAGGGCTGGACTCAGATTGGGGGCGGGGGGGAGGGCAGCATGGGGACAGACACAGGACTCCTTCCCTGTCTGTTCTCCCCCATCCCCTAGTTATTCTTGATGGGCAATTTGCTAGTGTATAAATGTTATAGAATTATCAGAAGCTGAAGAATTTGGCTACTGAAGGAAACAAATTTTATCAATTTGGGATTCAGTGATTGAAGATGGAGCAACAACTTTCTCTCTCTTATTCTGGATTAATTTGTAGAACCTGAAATCCTCATTCCAAATAAGTTGATAGCATTTATAATAGAAAAGAAAACCCACACCCACCCACACTTACTTTCCCCCAATATGCTTTTAAAAGGAAGGCATTTCAGAGTTTGTTAAACTGCTCAGGAATTTACTAGAGCTCAGCTAACACTTCAGATCATGTCTAATGCCTCAATTTACATTAGTCATAATGAAAAAAAATACGTACAGATTTTCTTGCACTGGCTACATGGTTGGGTGCTGTCTGAACTTCTGAGGTATAAAATAATTTTATGATCCTATATATAGTTTAGTAATCAATTGATTTCCAGTGTGTCAGAAGAACATGTTATGAACCATTGAATGTCTGCAGCCTACAAACTTGTAGAGATAAGAAATTTTGACAAGCAGTATATGTATTATTCAAGTTCATCCAGCTTAAAAAATACTTTTGGCTACCTTTCTTAAGTCAACACACTGGATTTTGATTTTTATATATATAATCTTATAGATTTTTATATACTTAAGCTTTCAGTGTTTTAATTTATTTGTTATGTTTAAAGCAATAATTCAAACTAAAATTTATATTTTAATCCAAATATGGAACAGGGGCTCTTTATGTTTTGCCTAGAAAGCATCAGGCTGCTATCAAAAGCTGACAAAAATCTTATTTTTAAAATAAACTGTGTGTTATGAGAGACCAAATGATATATCAATTTTCCTATCTTTAAGCTGAGCAAAGATAGTAATGATTCTTTTAATTCTAGGATGGTTAAGATGAGAATTACAATGGCATAATATAAATTCTTTGTTGTTGTCTTTGGGTTTTTTTAATCTCCCCCTTCTGATGGGCTGTGTACTGTACAAAGTTTGGGTAAGCGAGGTGTATGTGTTTAGTGACTGAACTGAAAACAGAGTCAGAGGTTTCATATTTTGTGGCGGGGAGAATTACTGAAAATTCCAACCAGAAATCAAATAGTTACATGTTACACAATCAAAGATGAAAGATGTGATAATCTTGATAATTAAACTTAAAAATGCTTCAGAACACAATTGTATAGTTTCTAGTGAAATGAGAAAGTTGTACTCTGGAAAGTGTTTTTGGCAAAGTTCCATAGCTGAGGTTAATGACAATGTCTAAGGGTAGGAGTTATACAATATGAAGAAAGTGAGATCAGAAAATTAGAGAACAAAGAAGAAAAAGAAATGAGTAATTCTAAATTGATAATCCTACTTTGGAAGGATCAGTAAATAATAATGTACCATGAAAATAGATAACAAAAATGTTATTTAAAGACTCCTATCTGCTTTTTCAGGTAGGAGAAAACAAAATAAAAAGATAAAAAACTTGGTTCCAGCAAAGCAACCAATGGCTATCATTAAAAAAAATTGGCAGTTATAGGACCATAGTTTCTAACTATGAAACTAGGACCATATCCTTTTTTCATCTGAAAACAACCAGTAAATTTTAATAATAGCAGAAGAAACAATTCCTGATAGTTGAACCAAGCATTAGTTTCGTATAGTTCAGTACCATAGGATGCAGCAGAAAAAAAAAAAAGGAATGTAAATAGAAGGACACACCCCATAGTCTCTGTTTTCTTTAGACGTAATGAATTAAACAATCATTACATGACTTGTTCTAAAGACAGGCAAACAGAAATCCATATATCACATTTACCTTCCTTTATCTTGCTAACCTTTTGGTGTGTCTCCATGCATCTTAGTGTGTCTTTTGTGTGTCTATGGAGATGTTGTTACTGCTTTATACTTTAATACTTCCTTTTGGAAGTACAAAAGCACAGCCCGGTAACCACCCGTGCTGCACTGTATGTGAGGCTCATGGTTATTTTTAGTAGCTAATTTGCCATAGTAGTGCACTATAATGGGGGAGCACGCCACTACAGTGAAGTAACTGCTGGTCACATGTAGAAACCCATGAGCACTACGGCACTATAATGCATTGCTACAGCAATGTAGCATTGTGTGTAGATGTGCCCTTTGTTCTGTACATCCTGAATTCAGCAATCTTGCTAAGAGATAACAGTGTTTGGAAAGCACGTGCATCTTCTTGTGGATCTGACCGGTACTTCTGAGCTGGGCAATGCTTCTGAAACACCTCCCAGACCTCTGGATGTGAATCTGTTTTGCGTAGGAAGTTGTGCTCAGTTTGAGAATTGGCAGCTACAGGCAGGGCAACACGCTGTCACATTCCATGATCTCCTTCCATGAAATGCATTGTGCAAAGGCTGTGCCCAAGGGCAGTGTCACTGGCTTCACAATGATTTCCATGCAGTTTTGACAGAAGAAGGGAGAAAGACAGTCAAATAAGAAAAACAGAGACTTATATGCCCTTGACATGTCAGGAAATTAAGCTACCATATTATCAACATGAGAATCATGATAGATCAGAGGTCAAATAATTATTTCCTCTCCATTTTCAAGTCAGGGTAAAGTTATCCCCATGCAAACCCTGAATTAAAGTGACCTTTCTCCTATCTAAGATTACAAGAATATTGTCTTTATCATGGGCACTAACACAACTAAAGTAGTACACCTATTTATTGATTCTTCATAGACAATTATCTTTCTATAAATTTAGAATTTTAATTCCAAGTTTCCTAGTTACTTTTGGTCTTGAATAAATTTATATGTATTATATATATTTATTTGTATATTAGATATAAATTATATATAAAAACACATACATAAGCACATGCACACACACACTTTAATAAATTGTACTTATCTGTAAATAACCATTATACAACAAATGTATGGTTTGATATATATGTGGTAAACTACAGATATAAATATTTAATTACAAAAAAACACTGCTGAAAAATCTTGTTTCTGCTGTTTATAGAGATCTGTGTAAACTGCAAAAACCCATAACTGATTTTAAAATATAATAAAGTTTGAGTATGTTTTGGTGAGGTTAATCTTGCAATACCACTTATTAGACAAGCCTGTTTCAAAGATGATTCATTAACACCTAAACTATCATTCAACAATTTGACAGAATGTAACAATAACAGATTAAACACATGTCATAGGAAGTATAATAATGTTTCTACATTGACTGTAATATTAAATAATAAATATTGCAATGTAGAAACCATACCTGGGATTCAGAATAGTGGTTTCAAGACTCCAGGTTATAAAAACTGAAGTCTAATTCTTGCTGTGTCCCGTCATTTTAATGCCTGGGTATATAGTTTACATTTGAAGGATCTCATTATGTCCCACATGATCCCAGATGCTCAACTGAAATAACAGTCTAAATCACTTGTTATCTTTAAAATAATTTATTCATAGGTAGGAATATCATAATATGCTCTTTCTGAAGTTTATCTGCATCTATAGAAAACACAAATTAATTCTTTATCTTCAAGACCAGGGAAGTTTGACTAAAGTATCAGGGAATTTTTATTAGGTTCCATTAATTCAGTAGTCCTTCCATTTCTATAACAAACAAAAATGAATTTCTATGAAAACCTTTTTAATTAAAAGGCATGAATTAATAAGTGCAATTAAACATGCCCAACAGATCTGAACATCAAATAAGATATATTTTCTGTGTGAATAAGAAAATCTATGAAGTTTATTACTCTGATGACTACTGATCACATAGAATACATCATTTCTGTTACAGAAGGAATACACAATAAATGTACTTACCTAGCAAGATTTTTTTAGGATTACTTAGAATCTTGAGCTACTCCATTTCAATCAATTTAATCAATGATACAATGAGAATTTTTAAATAAATGTCACAAAATATAAAATCTCATCATGTAACTTCTTAGTACTGCTGTGTACAGCATTTTCTCGATGTCCTTGCCTATCATACACACTCTTGCCAAAAGTTTGAATTGGTGTTCATTTTTCAGTAGAAGAATGTGACTTGTGAGACTTAATGACCTTTTGTATAGCTTGACATTGGTCTTGGGGTGTGCTCAAATTCACAGCAAAGGCCTTGTTAGAATTTTTGGCAATCTCAAAGTCATATATTTTGAAAATTAATTCCCGTTCTACATACAAAACATGAATCACAAATTGTCTGAAATCTTACTGTATGCATCTTTAAATAGGAAGAAGATATGAACTGTTTGGGAAAAAACGTCAATTCAAATAGTTTAACATAGCACAATGAATCAGAAAAAATGTCAAAACACATTTGATTACAGAGAGAAAATTGATACACTACTTCTGCAACACCACTACATTGAAGAAAAGGTTGAAAAAGTTTGAACATAATGCTTTACAATTTTAATGTTAAGAGAAGATAAGCCAGCTTCGTGTGTCATTAAAATGAATGGATTGCATTAATATATACTCTATATTTAAATTGTGTCTAAAAATAAGAATGAGTAATATTTTCTTCAAAATTAATAAACCCTGAAAAATCAAGCTAGATTATTTGTCTTGTAAAACTAGAAAGTGTAGCCAGTTCAAAAAATCCATTAACTTACATAAAAATGTGATCAATTTCATTTTTTTCATGATGAAATATTAGAAAGGATGCTTTTGTTTTACTTGTGACTATTCCTTGAAAACATACAATTCTAAATATGTAATATAATAAATTATGATAACAGATTTGTTAAATCTGGAAACCTAATGAGGCTCCCACAATATCTGAAGGCAGTAAGCTTATAGGCAGTTGTTGTATACACACATTCAAATAATCTGGGAGAATTCTCCCAGGCTGATTCTCTTAGCAGAGAAACTTACTCAGAGTCATGTGTACAAACATTTGAATGATGAGGCCCTGAAAAATGGACAGTCTATAGTGCTGATGCTGTGAAGCTGGGGTGGGAGGAGGGCACTGGCACACATCTTAACATACTCTGTGGACACCCTTAGTTTGCCTGAAGACAGATGGCAGCAGCGTCTAGGACGTCCCTGATTCCCGTATCAGTCATAGTGAGCCTGCATTTCCCTGCAGCATACAGGGATTGGGAAGAGGGAATTTTTTCCTGCTTCCTGGACTCTGCTATTCCAGTGACAGACTGCCTGGGGGGTGGGGGAGGTAAGGCAGGAGTGAAGGAGGGGATATTGAAAGACTCTGTTCTCATCTGAGAGAAGTCATGGTATGTACAGACATTCAATATCCTAGGAGGAAAAAAAAAACTTTCCTAGGAGTGATTTAACCTTGATTGTTTCCAAATGATTTTTCTCCTGGAACAGCCATTTTTACTCTGGGAGAAAAAAACTTGACCATCTGTACACTTGTGGTTTTTCCTGGGAAAGCAGTGACACTTTCTATATAAGTGCTCCATGGGGGAAGGGAGGAGGGGGCACTTTAATTAGAGCAGCTCTGAGAGCTATTTTAATTAAAGCGCCCACAGTGTCAGTGTATTCAGCACCCTGTGCTTCAAAATGGCAGCGGTATTCCTGACAAGACAAAGGAAGTGCATCAATGCACTTCCTGCTAGGTCTCTCTGTACCATTTGACATCATTCACTACCATATACTATTTACATGGTACTTGTATACTAAACAAACTTGCCTGGTCAACTAACGTTTAAGACCCATAGTGAAAGGTTCTTCCTAGCATGAAGGCAGCCAAAGAAGCCTTACCAGGCTATATAGTTATGATCCAGACTCCGCTGAGTAAGCAGAGAGGCAGCTGGGAACATGTCAACTTAATCTTCAATGTTTAAATTTATATAGAGCAAGAGCTCTTCCCCTTATCATACAGACTTTTATAACAAAGATGCTGCTGTATTTCTGTACTTTGGTTTGAATTCAATTGAAAAAAAATACTATAGTCCCATATTTAGTAGAATGTGCAATTTTATAATATGGTTTTATCAAGAATCACAAACCATGTAATTTTATTATTATATAATATATAATTCTATTGTTAATTCTATTACAGCATAAGCTATAAATAAATTACTACTCTTAATCACAGGGGTGAACAAAAATGTCTTAATATGAGCTCAGTTTCTCCCTCTCAGACAAGAGAGTTATAATGAAGAACTGCTTTTTCATCTCCATACTCCTAAAAACTCACAATGCTCAGCAGTGTCTCCAAACATTATTCACTACCTGTATGAATATGTCAGAGAAAGAATATGACCTGAAGTGCTAGCAGTACATAGAAAACAATTAACAGTAAATTTTCTTTACATGAGTGTTAAGTGGTGTCATATGTCAAACTTTTTCAGACCTTAGCTAAGTACCTAAAGAAAGATTAGATACTAGATTCTTAAATAGCCCTGATAGCAAAAGAACAATCTCTTCCCTCTGCAACTGATGGAACAAATCTCAGCAAGAGAAATCCATACAAAGGATTTTTTTACATGTTGCAAGCACCACAGCACCAGACACATTGAAAAGTGCCCAGTGTTTTGATGCGTACAGTTGTATAAGCAGTGAAATGTGTGTCAGCATGAAAAAAATGACAGTGCTGAGCTTCTGAACTAAAACACCTTAGAGGTGCTTTAGTTCAAAAGCACACTGTTGCCATTTTCTCCGTGCTGACATGCATTTTGCCACTTATACAACTGCAGACGGCCCAGCGTAGTGCACATCAGCTTGTGTGTAGAGCAGACTCAGGTCTCCAGTGTGGCATCGTGAGCGAAAAAGGTGCATGTAAGGGACTTGGGGGTCATCATTGACCACAAGATGAACATGAGCCTTCAGTGTGATGCTGCGGCTAGTCAAGCGAGCAAAATATTGGCTTGCATCCATAGATGCTTCTCAAGCAGATCCCGGGACATCATTCTCCCTCTGTACTCGGCCTTGGTGAGGCCGCAGCTGGAGTACTGTGTTCAGTTTGGGCTCCACAATTCAAAAAGGATGTGGAGAAGCTCAAGAGGGTGCAGAGGAGAGCCATGCACATGATCAGAGGTCAGGAAAACAGACCTTACGACGACAGGCTGAGAGCCATGGGGCTATTCAGCCTGGAAAAGTGCAAGCGCAGGGGTGATCTGGTGGCCACCTATAAGTTTATCAGGGGTGTTCATCAGGATCTGGGGGGACATCTGTTCACCAGAGCGCCCCAAGGGATGATGAAATCAAACAGTCACAAACTTCATGACCAATTCAGGCTAGACATAAGAAAGAACTTCTTCACTCTCCGAGCCCCCAAAGTTTGGAACAGACTGCCACTGAAGGCAGTTCAAGCACCCAGCTGGGTCCACGGTGCCAACTCTGAGCAGGCAGGGTCCTGCCACTGGCCTCTCTAGCAGGAATTCAGGTGCTCCCTATTAGAAAACTGAAAAATCCCTGATAAAAAAAAAAAAATCCCAAAATCACTCTGAAAAATACCCCAAAATCCATGTTTGTCTACAATTAAAACAAAATTCCACTAGAGAGAGAGTGGGAGAGAGGGAGAGAGAGAGAGGGGGAGGGAGAGGGAATGATCAATTGGGCAATGTTTTATTGCTATATCTAGAGTGTTAAAGCAATCTGGAAGACTACCAGTGTCATATCATATCATATCACTCTATCATAAGAATAAAGTGAATTCTAAAGACATGTTTAATAAATTCATGAATACATGAATATATGCTTTGCTGCCCCTCACAGCGGCTACAACACCTCCTCTCAGGGGCCACACCCCCAACCTTCAGGGCCCACATGCCCCACCTCCGCTTGTTCCCTAAG
>NW_017728912.1:2571598-2589524 GCF_001723895.1 Crocodylus porosus | reverse complement strand
CCATCCCCCACTTGCACCCTCAGCTCCCATAGCTGCCCCCCCCAAACCCAGCCTCCAGCACTTAAAAAAAAACAAGCCTTTACTTACTGAGCAGGGACTGTGGGGGCTCTGGACCCATCTAACAAAACCTCCCCAAGCAGCACAGGACAGCAGGGGCAGCAGGGCCCAGGCTAGGGCCATCACACTGCCCTGCACTGTGCAGGGTGGGGGGTTCAGTGACCCTGGAAGCAGCTACAACTGATGGTAAGTGCCTGGGGTGAGTTGTTTGTTTTTTATTTTTCCCCCAGATGCTGGGGTGGGGGGCAGGCATGGGAGGCAGAGGGTTGGGGGGATGAGGCCAGGTGGGGAAGGAATCAGAGGGCTGGGAGAGTGGACAGGATTGGCAGGGTTGCCCCACCATGGTCCCCTCCCCCCTACTTACCTGCAGCGGAGTCTAGGTCCAGCTCCCTGCTGCTGGCATGCTGCCTGCCTGCATGAGCATGCAGTGTGCTTCAGCACCAGGGTGTGGACTAACCATAGAGACACTCTGGGAGCCAGAACATTTCTGTGGAGGACCCAGCCTCCAGTTGCTTCAGGGCATGGTCTGAGACTGTGCCCTGCCCCGCTTTTCTTTTCTGCAGGGTTTTTTGACCTTTGGATATTCAGGGGTCTAATTTTGCCCCCGCACTGCAAATTTGCAGTGAGGGGAATATTTTCTTATTCCTGCATATGCCTCTTGCAGCATCTCAAACTCCTTTGAGATGCTGTAAGATCACATGCAGGCTCATCTGGATGCACCCATAAGAGGCAGCTGTGCTGGCTGTCACAGACACTAAGTCAAGAACGTGGAGTTTCCCTCTGTAAGTAAGTCAGTCCGCACTACCTTTCCATCTCCAGATTTCATCACATTGAAGCCTTCTTTCAGCCGGAAGATGTTCTGGGTGTGGTGGCCTGCTTTGAACTGTCATAGGACTTGGAAGATTCCAGTAGCTGAGCTCTGTACTTTCCAAGCTTCAGCAGCCAAGTCTACCTATTTTTCTCTTTCCCTCTACTGTTCCCTACATTATGGTAACTAATGTTATTGGCAAGAGGGTCCAGCCTTCCCATGATATGTCCAAGTCATTGCAGCTTCCTTCATCATACAACCTCCAGCAACAGTTTGTAGGGATTCTTGACTGATTTGCTGCTAGTAGATTCATTGGTCCAGTGTTCAGTATATGAGACTCAGGGCACATCTACATGAGATCCATTAGTGCACATTAGCTTAAATTAATGCATATTGTGGGCACACTCTTAATGCGCATTAAAGTGGTGAAATTAGGCTAATTGCACCTAAATTTGGTACCTGCAAATCAAATTTAGGTGCGATTATTTAAAGCACATTAGCAGACCTGTAGATGTGACCTGGCACTAACTTTAGTGCTGGGGCTGCCCAGTCATTAGAGACACAAGGCAGGACTTCAGGGACTTGGCACTAAACTGCACTAACTTTAGTGCCAAGTCTTGCACGTGTAGACATGCCAAAAAAATTGCTTACTGTACATTAGCTTAATGCACATTAAATTTAGTCATGCTTAAAAGCAGAGGTAAACTCGCCCTCAGTGCACAAGACTTTTAAGGAATGCTAAGTAATCCTGTCCTATAAAGGACCTGGTTTCATGTGATTCATAAAGGAAGAATGGGAGAAATATAGATGTTTACATTTATTCCCTAATTATTAGATGTAATTGTGAATTTCATAGACATTAGGGACTGGAAGAAACCTTGTGAGATCATTGAGTCTTCCCCCCTGCCACCATAGACAGGAAGTCAAGTGATCCCAGCAAGAAAAATATCCAGATTTTTTTGAAAGTGTCCTGAGTAGGTGTTTGCACCACCTCTGGGGAGAGTCTGTTCCAGACCCATAAAGAACTTTTTTCTTGTGTTTAGTCTAAATTGGCCTTTCTGGAGCTTATGGCTGTTAGACCTTGTGATCCCTTGGGGAGCTCTGGTGAACAGCTGTTCTCCCATTCTCCCAGGTCCTGATGTACCCCTTTTATATAATTGTAGGCTGCTACCAAG
This sequence comes from Crocodylus porosus, assembly GCF_001723895.1. NCBI lineage: Eukaryota > Metazoa > Chordata > Crocodylia > Crocodylidae > Crocodylus > Crocodylus porosus. The sequence goes on along the minus strand of NW_017728912.1, from coordinate 2,587,484 downwards.
TCACCCCTGAGCCTTTTCTTTTCCAGACTGAAGAGTCCCTCAGCCTCTCCTCATACAGCCTACCCTCCAGCCTTTGAATTATATGAGTGACTCTCCTCTGGACTCTCTCAAGCTTTTCCACATACCTCCTGAAGTGGGAGGCCCAAAACTGGACTCAGTACTCCAGCTGTGGCCTCATGAAGACCAAGTAAGGTGGGAGGATGACATCCCTGGTTTTGCTTGAGATGCATCAGTAGATGCTAGAGTTTGGATTGCTTTACCAGCCACAGCATCACATTGACAACTTTTTTTAAAGTGCTAGGAGGCCAGGGGCAGTGGGGCTTTAAAAGGAGAGCTGTGGGCCTGTGCCAGACTATTCCTAGGAGGCACCTCCAAAACATTCCAAAACACCTGAAACATTTTCAGAACATTTTGGATGGCTTTCTTTTATTTTGGAGATGTTTCAGAACCTTCCATTTCATTTCGGATTTAGTGTTTCAGGCACCAAAACAGTTCAAAACACCTCCAAAATGAAACAGTGGCTGAGATTTTACACAACCCTAATTAACAAATTTGTGTGTTTTTTTATTTTTTATATACACAATTGTATCATCTTTTTATTTTCTATTTTATCATATATACATACATACATATACATACACACACATATCCATATACACATTATACATATATATACATATTCTAATGTAATAAAGGGTGTAGTCCATCTGGCTGTGTGTCTGCCTGCCTATAACACTTTTGGGCAACTATGCATGCACTGCTGAGAGGGCTAGTGGTGATTGGCTGCAGGGGCTCTGCCTCCTCAGGCAGGGAAGAAGCCACTGCCACCTCAGGCAGGGAGACAGGAGCCTCAGGCTGCTCCATGGGAGGAGGCAAAAGCGTGCAGGTGAGGGGAGAAAGGAGCTGCCACCACCACCAGTGGTGGAGGGATGGCTTACCTGGCCAGCCCTGAAGGGTGAGCAGGGGGGAATGTAAGCACTCCCTTAAACACTCCATCATTCATGATGGGCAATTGGCTAGTAGACACATACACATACACATACAGGCAGTCCTCAGAGTTTTGAGTTACAATATTTTGCACTTACAACATTTATAAATTGACACCTGTTTCAATTTTCTGACGTCAGTTTCAACTTTACAACATGTGATCTGACATGTCGCCATGCTATTGAACAAGTTTGCTGTATTGCCCATCTCCCTGGAGAACATCTGTTCAAACTTCCTTGGACACTTCCTTTAAGGAAGCAGACAAGACTCCAGAAAAACCTGCAGTCAAGGCTCCTTAGAAGGCTCCAGCCAAGAACCCTTCAAAAAGTCCAGCAAAGTCACCTCAAAGAAGTCCTTCCAAATCAATATGATTGCTATTTACAATATAAATACATTAATGTAGCTATATTACTCATCAGTAATTGCTTGAGTACAAAATTCTGGTTATTTTTGGTGAAAATAGAGTATTGGGCCTTGGTTCAGGAACGAACTCACCATTTGTAACATTGTTTCCTATGGTAAAATCAGTTCCAAATTACAATTTTTGAACTTAAGACACAGTTTTCAGGAACTAATTGTGTCGTACATCCAAGAACTGCCTGTACACATTTTTTGGTGGGGGTAGACAAACTAGGAGGTTTTCTAGGAATTCAAAGAATAGTAATAGGTTTGCAGAATTGAAAGATCAGTAATTTTTAGAGGTGGCTGGTGATCAGCAGCTTATGACTGATAGGTGCAGTTAGCTAGGTGACCATGTTGGGGGCATCAAGGGAAGGGAGAAAAAGGTGATGACATTTATTTGGCCCAGCATGGCAAAAAAGCTAGGTGTGGCCTTAAAATTAGGAATCTGGTAGGCAACTTCAAAAATTCAACATGAAAACTGATGTTAGGTTCTTCCTGTTGTCTGTTCAAGTACAGACCTGCTAAAACAGAGAAAGGAATACAACACCACAGCTGAGGAGAGGAGAGGAATGCAGAATAGCAAAAAGTTATTACTCAGTCTAGGACTCTATTTTGTCATTTTTATGACTCCTACTCTTGTTTAAAGTCCCATCCAGTAATTCTTAAATAACTCTGAATTGTCAGAACATCATTTTATAGCCCATTTTAAGAGAAGTTTCCTGTACTGGAATGCTTCCTAAAATTATACTGATGAACTGATTCAGTGCTGGCCTTGCAGAATAGCCCACAGGAGTCAGTGGCAAGCACACAAAGAAGATCTAATCCACTAACATGTTGAAGTATCCAGTGTAAAGATGAATACTAATAATTTACACTGAACAAAAGCAGCAATCCAGGGTTCATGTACTATACTATCCACTCTTGCAAATCACCCTGAATACTCCTACTGCACTATTTTCTTCTTGTTTTCCTGTCCAAGGATTCTGAAGGCTTACATTTTATTTAAATGTTTTATAGATTTGTTTCATGATTTAAACATGCATTTTTCTAGTATAAATATCTACTGCAAAAACACTGGTAAACTTCTCACTCTATTCATGTTTTTCATTTCATCTTTCTGATTCTTTGAAGTCTGTCACCTTCCATTTGGAAACAAAGATAGTAACATTTTCATCACTTGTCTAAAGTTATTTCAATTCCCAACCCATCTCTAGAGGTAAACATTGTCAGATAATTAGGGCTATACAGAGTTCTTCTTTTGATATGCATATGTAGTTTTCATTAACGTTAATGGAGGTTATACAGTCAAACCATTAAAATCCATAAATTATTGTATCAAACCTTTATTTTTAAATTATTGTATCAATTTTGTATACATTGATAAATGTTACACTTCAGATTTGACAGTAAAAGCAATATTTATTTCTGTCTTATTTTACTATTCTATTTTAAATACAAAGATAAGAGAATAAAAATATTTTTAAATGAAAATGCTGTTCAGAAATATGTTCATTTACTTTAATAAATAACCTATAAACAGTTTTATTGTAAACAGAAAAGTTAACCTGTTATTGTTTTCCTCTATCTATTGTTAACTGAGACTGACAGATTATTTCAATTGACAAGGTATAAGCCAAAGGATCTCACGTACCAAGAATATGAATTCCATTACACATATGTGCAGTGATTTATGTACTGCTTATACAAACAGTGTCAGTAGTAATCTCCTTAAGACAATTTCTGAAGGAAATTAATGTAGCATCTGCTATGAGAAATTAAATGCTGAGACAATCTCAGTTTGATCATTTGACAGTGGCTCAGCCATGAAGAACTCCAGAATCTTTTTGAAGTGGAGACTGATCCAATATCATTTGACATGAGTACTTGATTGATATGCTTCTAACTAGGCACTACTTTATACTTCTTAACTTTAGCAAAGTGGTAAAAAAGGGTTCCACAAATCTATACTGTAACTGAACTAAGCCTTTCAGTGGTGCTTTTAGTTTTAGTTTGCTGTCCTACAGCCATGAAGTGAAGCACCTGGTTCCATGCAGCTGAGGGGCTCTGCAGGAAGCCCATGCAGGCAGCCTGGCAGCAGCCCAGGAAGGCAGGCTCTGCCCAAGAAAAAAAAAGTGATAAGCCTGATTCCCACCCCCTCTAACATGAGCCTGCCTGCCTGCCTACCTCAGTTGCGTGGGGACCCCGTGCTTCTCTCCACGACTGCAGTGGCCCACAGGACTGCCCAAGCCTTGTGCTTGCGTGTGGGCGCTGCCTGGCGGGGGGCACCAGTGCTGCAGAGGGAAGCACCAGTCCGATCTGCAGTGCAGGGACAGGTCTGCTCACTGGCAGCTCACCCTCCTCTCTCTGCCAGAGAGGCAGGTAAGTTCAGGTGTGTGTATGACATGGGGGTTTAAAGGGCCCTAAATCAAAGCCATATTTTTAAAAACCCACGACCTCAATTTAGGGCCCCTATTTAATCTACACATGTACAAAGAGAGCACCAAACCAGAAAGCTACAGTGTCAAATGCTATCTTTCTTGCTTACTCCATAATTTTTGCTTGTCAGTAGGCCAGCTATAATAAAATGGTTGTAGCCCACTTTTCCTGCCCTGCTTAGTGTATCACCAATGTCAGGACACTATCCTGGGAGATACGATATTTGGGCCTAGGCACTTAGGTTATTTTCTGGATGCTGACAGGCCCAATTTATGAGTCTTTGGGTGCATCTACATGTTGCTTTATGGTGACATTGCTACAGCATTAGTAGTATTAAAGCAAGGCACAGTATGGGTGGTTACTATGCCGTGCACACAGCGCACAGTTAGATTTTGCTGCTTCATCATCATAGCGGCACACTATACTAGGGGAGCACGTCACTATGGCAATATAGCTGGTGATCATGTATAGACCTCTGTGATCGCTATGTCACTATAACACACTGTAAGGAGACATAGCATGTCACTAGGTTGCTATGAAGCGATGTGTAAATGCACCCTCTGTGACTTAGGAGCCCCAAAATATCCTAAATTCCTTTTAGAGAACCTATAGATTTGTCTTCTAAAACCTCCTTTTGTAAATTTGTTGTCAAACACCACAGAGTTAAACAAAATCAATGACACATTTAAATATATCTGGGGAGGAGGGAAGGGGGGAACCCTAACTTTTTTTACCACTTCTTGTCACAAAATAACTACTTTGGAAGAATGATTGAAATAATTATTATCCTCATACTAATTATTTAGTCTAACATGCCACTTTCAGGAATCTTTTATCCTTTTATTTTAGCTAAGTATCCTGAAGTGATTATATTGACTACCTTCAGTGATTTTATCTCCCATAGTAAAATCAAGCTCTCTTGATTAAAGACTAGGGTGAGACATTTGAGCTATCAGGTATTGAGTGTATATTATGAACATTGTCAGATATGTTCTTAGTCTTTTTTTGTTGTCATCTTCTCACTTGTTAAAATTTCTTTCCTCTGTACCTTTAGAATTAGTAACCATAGTCCAATAGTGTGTATATTTGTTAAAATGTTTATTTTTGTTTCCAGAGCTTTCATTTTAATAGCATTCATTATATTTAGCCGCAGACACTTCAGGTGAGCAGTTAGTCACCTGTATGTCACTATTTGAGGTAGTGCTACTATTTTGAAGACCCAGTTCAGCCTAATACTAGACCCCATGCCTCAGAACATAGGAACGTAGAATTGGGAAGGTTCTCCTGGCTCATTGAATCTAGTTTCCTGAATTCATAGATAACGAGTTGTTTAACTCTTTCAAAACCCCATAAGGCACAAAACTGGAAATTTTAGGAATAACCTGCACTGTTCAAGTGGCAGAAGGGAAGACAAGGGAACTGTCAACACTTTGCTCTTGCAATGGCACAGAAATACTTGACTAATATGTCTTGTACCTAAGCCATTTAATTTTTAAGGGTCTAAATGGATTGAGGATTAGTAGCATTATTTTCAGAGTAATTCTTACAGCACTTTACTATCACTATTACCCTTTTTTAATGATTTGCTCATAAAAAATTCACTATATCAGATACATATAATTGACCATGTTATTACTTTTAAAAGAGCTCTATGGTGATTTTGAACATTTCCTTTAAGTATTCTCATTTGCTGGGTTTCCATTCAAATATTTTATGAATTAAAATACAAATAATTTCATTTGTTTTGCTTATCGTTCATTGGATAGATAAGCTACGTGGAGGGGTTTTTTTTGTTTGTTTTATTTTACTTCAATATCAGGAAGCATAAGTATTTCCAGAGCAAATACTTTAATTGGCTTTCTAAAAACAGGAGTATAACTAAATTCCTTTGCTCATGTGTTCAAGGAAATTGAATTTGAGGAGGAGTGAACTTGAGGAGACCAGCAAATCAAACTAACACACACAGTTCAGTGAGATGCTTGCAGATAATTGTTTTTATTAGCCAGAAAGTTTCAGTATTAATTATTCTTTCTGAATATGTCTTCATATATGAAATTTTAAATACAGTAGAACTGTTTATATACAGATGTCACAGAAGAATCCTGCCAGTTTTCTGACTAAAGGTGGTATCATAAAGATAGGCAGAAAAGAGCAACAAGTGAAGAAACATCATTATGGACATGGGAGGGGGTAGTGGGGAGGAGAGATAGATAAGTCATGTACTAAGAATAGGCAACGAAGAATTTCTTAAACAGGTGATATTTTAGGAACCAACTAGAAAAAGAAAAAGACAAAGGCTAAAAGAAACATGGAAGAGGGCAGTGGAAAGAGAAGTGAAGGAATTTAGAACAAGATGGTTAGTATTAGAAAGAACAGCTGGCATTCATTTCCATATAGCTTCCATATCTCATACAACATGAGGGACACTGCGAACCTATGCACTTGCCTTTCATATTAACAGTGTGCACCGTACTCATGGTGTCATTGGTTATGCATTAATTCAGATTTCCAAAATGTACAGGACATCCACACAGCACAGGGGAGGTAAATTCTCCCACTGGAGAATCTACAGCATATAGTTGGATACATATAGAACCAAACAGTTTGAACCGTTAAGCACATGATTATATTGTGCTTTTGTGTGTGCATGTGCGTGTATCTTTCCTTCTCATCCATACTATAAAAACTTTCCCCTACAGAATAATCACTTTTTTAGACCATATCTTTTCATGTTCTAGATTTAATACAGGTAAAAACAAACAAACCTTTATCAGAATATGTCCTTATTAGTCAAAATGCTTGACATACTTAAAGGGATTTCTGGGATGGGGATCATCATGCCAACTCTACATTTACTATGTCTTTTCTCTTCCCTTTTGCTTCTTGTAGCCAACTTCACTTGCAATTCAATACCATTATATCCATTGGGAGTTTGGTCACTTTTCCATATATTCCTATGATTATGAATGCTTCATAATAGCTTATTGTTCCCCTTGCTGTATGTTGATTCTTGTTTTATAGAGCAGATTAAAGGAGAATAAGCAATATCTATCCTTTTTTGAAAGTTCCTTAATATATTTGCAAATAATGGGCCAGGTCTTCTCCTGTTATTCATGAATGCGGCTGATTTACACCAAATGAAGATCTGGCCTATGAAGTGCAAAACCAGTATAGTCTACATATGGTAAAGTACAGGGCTAAGTACAATCAGTCAAAAAGCCTGAGGCTGAATTGACTCAGTTTCTGCAGGTTAGTCTAAGATGCAGAGATTAAATTGAAACAGAAGTGAACAGACATTTACCTTTGAAACAGAAAATGCAGCTGCATGCCTGCAGTGGCTCAAGCCAGAAGCCAAGGGGAGAAGTGGGGTGCTGAAGCACAGCTTGCTGGCATGTAGCCAGTATGGACTGTGCACTCTATTCCTCTTCCTGCTTCCCAAAAGTCTCTGGGATTTGCAGTCCAAAATCAAAGCAGCAGAACTCTGCAGGGTCACTCATGACTTCCTCTTCCTGCTTCCAGGTGCCTCTGGGATTTCTAGTCAAGTCACAGCAAGCAGTAATTTTGATCAGGGGAAGGGGTGGTTAACCGCTATCCCTGGCCCCAGACCCCAGCTGGGGTTTGCCTGGGGGGGCAGTCCCCTGCAGCCTGAGCTGCATCCCCAGCTGGGTTTGCCCCCTCCACACCCTTGTCATCTACCCCTCACTACTCCAGCTAGGGAGCAGAGGAGCAGGTTGGGGCCAGCCCTGGTCTCTGGAGCAGACAGCCCAGCCCAGGGGTGCAAAACATGCTGAGGACTGTGTTTTAACTTGAACCAGGAACAGGTCTGGGATAGAAGCATCATAAACTGGTTTAACTCAAATCAGTTAAGTCTGATGCTACTTTCAATCAGGTTTATCTTAAACCAGTTCAGACATTTTGAAACTGGTTTATAGGCACTGAGTTTCTGTTCTGTTACAGGTTTAAACCAGTTTCTGATTACTTAAACTGTTTTTTTATGTTTAACTTCTGTCCCTAGCCCTGATGTTTGGGCAGAGACTTTTGGAAGGAATTATGGGAGAAAATAATTAGTCTCAGGCCTCAAAGTAGCAGCAGAGCTTCAGAATCAATAGTACAGAACCTTCAGGTAGATTGATAGTAGTCTTCTTGTCATATTCATGACAGTGATAAAAGTAGGCCACCAGAACCCCCTTATGCATCAAGATAAGAGGCACACCCTAGGACCTGCACTAAAAAGCAATATATGCTTCTGGAATGAAATTCTGCTCATTTGCTTGCTCTTCCCTTCAAAAACCAGTAGTAACTAGTTCCATTCCATTAACATCCATCCTTGACATGTGAGGTTAGGAGAAGTTTCTCCAAAACACAGCACCAGTAACAAATACCTGTCATTTTTTTCCTCAGTATAGGGGGAACTTTTTTGGTTTTTTAATTATTTTTTATGTGGTGGGCATAATACTATTGACTATACTGCATTAATGACAAACGTTGAGTAAGTAGGTCATTTTAATTTAAGCAAAAGCATCTAGAATGAGCAGTTGGGAAGAGAAACCAACTGAAGTGTCATTTGTCCCTTATTTTTTGTGTCATCTACTTACTAGTCTCATGTTAATTTTTACAATCTACGTGGTATTTTGTTCCTTTGTAAAGTTAAAAGAAACTGTAGTGACAATAGCACTTCTCTTGAAGATGAGAGAAAAATAGAAATAGTAACGAAAGTTAAAAGGAAAGGGAAAAACTGGTAAAAGGTAAAAGAAAAATGTAAAATTGCATGAGCTTGACTTTGTAAGGGTGATGAAAATGAGTTACAAGTATTTAACATAAAATATAGACCTCTCTGACCTTTCTTATTGGCTGATTCTGTGGTGCTGTGCTTTGTCATCATGGTCCGTATTTTAGCATCACAGAAGATGGCGAGTCAAAAGACCATGATTTCAAGGGGAGTAAAACAAAGTATTCAATGTAGAATTGTTAAAGTATTGCAAGGATGACTTGCCTTGTTTGTGCATTTAGCACAATCTTAAAACTTATTTTTATTTTTCAAAATAACTGGATCTCTCTAGAAAGACTCTGTGAAAACTTCTCCCTTTCTTCTGCATGTTCACTATAGTAATAATACAAAATATTTTTTTAAGAAAATTAGTATTTCTACATAGAGGTGGGTAATACATCATACCCAGTCTTGAAGATGATATTGTGTTGGTGATTTCATACCCATAGAACTGTTACAACTGAACATCTATGACCGATATCTTTGGTCATATGTTTTTAAATGCATGAAGCATTTCAAAATGCTTAACATAAAATATTGCTGTCTACAGTATAAGAGAAAAAAAAACCTTTAAGATTATTGCATTTCTAGTTATGCCACAAGCCTGGAGGAACAAATATGAAATAACATATTAAACAATAGAGGATCCCAGGAGACATAATCTTGACTATATTTGACCAATTTCACATAATGTTGAGACTGCTGCATTCTATGCTATTATTATACATATGGAATTTGCTTGCAGCTGTTTCCTCATCATAAAGATATGATAAAATGATAACATATTATCAGAGAATATTTCTGTAGCAAGATTAATTGTTCTGATGTTTACCAAAAGAAAGTAAACCATGTTACAATTAAAAATACCTTAAAAAAATAAGCAAAGTGTATAAGGGTTAGTTAACAATATGGATTTTTATTGAAGCCTGCATAGTAGAAGGAATGGAGCTCTCATTGTTTTAAAGTCTTTGTAATTACAAATGCCATTCATAAAAAGTTACAGATTATCTGCAAAATAATGTTTTTAGAATATGAACAAATATTAAAGGAATCATAGAGTGAGAGGCATTAATTCAATTTATGGTAGAATGATGTGTGGTAGGAATGAAATGTGGCAAGAGATTAGCTAAATCTACTGGTATGATTATTTGATTTGCAGTGAGATTTTAAAGTGTATTTAGTTGCTTGTTCCCTACTAACAAAATGCCACACACTGTATTAATAAAGAGTAGTGAATGACTGCTCAGAGAACTAAAACAGAACTGCACATTAAAACTGATTTTGTTTACTTTCACAATAAGTAAGGGCATGCTACAAATAAAAAAAAATAAGTGTTTTACTGGTAATACCACAGTCTTTGCTCAAATGAATGCAGAGTACTTTCCCCTGCCTTTCTCTTAGAAAGAGAAATAACAATACATTTTATGGAGAATATCCATTTTTTAATTGTCATCCCGTTTGTACACAGTGTCCGTGGAAATCAAAACCCGCATTGATATCAAACTCCTGGTAAGATAATTCATCAAAACTAAACCCAAGGATAAAGTCAAAACAAATAGAAAATATGTGTGTCCAAGATATTTTGAGGGTCCTAAGCTGCAAGATAACATAAAGTGCATTATATTTTTTGAGCAATTGATTTGATGATTTAAAAAAAAAAAGAAAAAAAAAATCATTAACATTTCTTGTCTAAGATGCTAAAAATATTTTATAGATTTAATATTTAGCACTGACAATTTACGCTGTGCTGCACATGGCACAAAACAATATTGACTCATATAAAAAAAGACTAGAATTTAGAAACAAACTCAGGCCTCCAACTTGGTAGTTTTAAGTTAGACCAATATGCCATCTCCAGAAAAAACCCTTTGATTATTCTTATAATTTACTTCTTACATAAGTACACAGTAATATATACAATTTGTGAAATATATAATGGTTCTTTTTCTTAATCTTGATGAAGGTGGTGAATATGGATGCTGATGCTGATGCTGAAACATCAACAATCTCCTGACACTAAGTGAAACTGTAAATAAGAACAAAGGCATGTAAATGGGCAGGTTATTTTCTCTTCATTTATTATAGCATTCTAGAAGTGTAACACAGGTTTTTTCGCCTGCTTTGAAGTACCAGCTTTTGTTCTGAGGTGGTTCTCACACAGGGATTGTCCCCCCTCCCTATCTCCCTTTAGAGAAGACCACCATGCTGTGTCAGCAGTGCATGAACAGGGGTTCCTTCTGAAGTTTCCTATAATTAAGTTCACTTTTCTGTGTTACAGGGTAAACATGCTCAAACTTATTCTGTATACATTTTGGAAGTGATCATTTTTATAGCCAACCCCATGAAGCAATTTGTGTTTCAAAAATAAACTATGGTAAAGAATGTATTTTATGACACTTTTAGAATATTCCCTTGGGAATACCTTGATGTTTCGAATATTTGATGCACTTATTTTTCCAAGAAAAAAGTAAACACAGATTTAAGATCAAATTTAAATTTTGTCCTGAAAAAAGCTCAGCAGTCCAGATCTGGCCCAGGAGGTGAAGTGAGTTTGACATCACTGTCTTAGATGATTAGAACTAGCATAGCAGCACCTACACGCTTGTTTCAGCTGCTCTTGCCAAAACTATGACAAGTATTCCTTTATCGTATTTACAACAGTATGCTGTGTGACCAACCCAGGAGCAAAATAGTTCCAAGACTGGGGGGAGAAACGTTGGGATTATAGCCAGCTTTATGTCTCCTCTTTCTGAGTTGTACAAAGCACTTTCCTGCTGTTGATCATTGCAAAGTAAGATCAGTTGAAATGACCTTTGGTCTTCTGAACCCCATTTTGCACAGCATATAATTAACCCATGATATCTCATCTTTATAAGACAACTTGAAGGCCAAACGCATAGTAGGAGCAAAAAGAGAGTGATTGGATATACACTGATACAAGAGAAGTGATTTTTGAAGGATATAAATTACCAGAATTCTTACTTGATCCTAATGACTGTTTTTTTTTTGCCCTATAAAAAACAATAAGACAAATCAATGGATAAATATCTCCACCCCTCGCTCACTCCCTCCCTCCCTTCCATCCTTGTTTTATAACCTGTTCAATAGTTTGTTCTATGGTAACTTGTGGACTGTGGGAGCATCTCCAACTTGTCCTATGGTGACATTTTTACTGTGCCATGTTTTAGTACTCCCAAAAGGGCATCTACATTTGACCAGCATGTAGCATAGCACCCACAGGTGTCTATATGTGACCAGCAGCTATTTCACTTTAGTACCTTGTGGAAGTACTAGAGTATGGTGCAGTAACCACTTGTTTTGTGCCATACGTACAGTGCACAGTTCTTTTTAGCAGCTACTTTGCTGTAGCAAACACTATAACAGGGGAGCGTGCCACTAGAGCAAAGTAGATGCTGATCATATGTAGATACTCATGGATGCTACATCACTGTAGAATCATGTATAGAAGTGCCCTATGAGTAGTAAGTGGGCACATCTACACGTGGCCCTATGATGATTGTCGCAGGGCTCTCAGGTGTCTCTAGCAGCCAAAGGAGGAGGAACTCGGCCTGAGCCTGGATGGCTGGGACACCCTGGTCCCTGCTGAGGGTGGATGAGCTCTCTCTCTCTCTGGTAAGGAAAGGTTTCTAATTGTTTGGAGCAGAAGGGTCTAGTTTTATGTTGCAGCCCAGGGGCTTTGTGTTTGTGTTTTTGTTCAACTGGAGGACCGGGTGAGGCTGTAGGGGTGTGAGGAGGCCTCACAGGAGCTCCCCAGTATTTTGGGGACTCCTGGTGCCCAGTGGGTGCAGTGGGCAGTGTTGTGGGGGCACAGCTTTGTTTGGGGGTATGTTGACCCAGCCCCAGGGGTAGGGGTCAGTGTAGAGCCCTGACTAGGGGGCAGTGTGGAGCCTCAGAGTTAGGGGTATTGAAGAGCCCAGACTGGGGGGGTGTGAGGCACCCCTGAGTAAGGGGGCAGTGAAGAGCCCCGGTGTCGAGGAGTGGTGAGGGGCCCCAAGAGGGAGAAGGGGTGTTGAGGAGCCCCGAAAGCAAGCAAAGGGCCAGGACCTAATGCCATGGCCCTAGAGAGATCACACCAACACCATCTGCGAGGCTTGGGCTGCGGTTCAGGGGGGGAAAAGGAGCTGCAGACGGCACCCCGTGCCATCGGGGTGCACAGAAATGGGCAGCTTCCTGCTAATTTAAACCACTCATCAATTATGAGCAAGATCAAGACGTGGCAGGTGAGAGTAGGCGGACGATCAGCCCATTGCAGGAGACCGGAGCTGCACGCCCAGCAAGGCTCCGAAAGCAGCACTCCTGTTACAGTGAGATTGTTACTGAACCGTGCTTCGTGTAAAGCACAGTACAGTAACCACCTGTACTACACCATACGCATGGTTATTTTTAGTAGCTTCTTCACTGTAGTGATGCATAACTGGGGATCTTATTGCTACAGTGAAGTAGCTGCTGGTCACATGTAGACACCCATGTATGCTATGTCACCATAGCACATTGCTATGGTGACATAACATCACATATACATGCACCCAGCATGTCATCTTCTCTATTTACTCCTGTAAGTGTTCTTATACCATTAGTAATTTTAAAACTTCCCTAGGCTTTATGTGGCAGGAAACTTTTGGAGTACAATGTCAGAAGCACGATACTTATATTCAACCTTTTTGCCCAAAAATGCAATTAGCATCATGGTCAAGATATTCTTAACTAGCTTCAAGAACAAGTAACTTTTTAATATCAGTCACATGGTTGGTGGGGGGGGGGGTAGTTAGACCTTGTACAATCCTGGTTTCGTTCCGTTCCAGATTTCTTGTTTGGCCTTGGATAAGTCATTTAGGCCCTTGGCAAACTTGCAGGTAAAGGTTCAATGGAGTCTGATGTGGGATCCCCACAACTGCACTTCCTGCCATTCCATATGTGCATGGCAGGAGGCATAATTGTGGGATCCAGCATCAGATTCCATCACATCTGATTGCTAGTGCAAGGGGAGCCCAGAATCATGATCCTGGGCTCCCCCTACACTGTCAAGTAGCAAGCTCTGATCTCTGAGAGCCCTATCAGCTGATAACTCCCAGCCTTGGTTGCACATGGTATGCCCTTGCAGTCGGGCACCCCATCAACTGATGGGCTCGCAACCACAAGTATAGTCCATTGCTGGGAGCCCCAGCCTGGCCACACATTCAAGTAATGGTGTGATAGGAACCAGTGTCATGGGATGGGGTCCTCAAGGGTGGCTGTGTACTCCTAAGGCCCCTCAACCATGCCAATTTGGCCTGCTGGGCACTGTCAGTTCTCACCCGCTACATCTTTGATGGAAATATAAGAATAGGGATGCTGCCTTTAAGTCCTCTTGGACACAATTTGATGGACTCTCTGAACCCCATAGGTTCCTGGACCCCTTGTGGGTCCCATTTTACAATGGGTGTTTCAGGGCACCCTAGCCTTATGGGCTATATGCATGGCTCCAACTGTCCCTTTACCATGCCCCAAGCCTCGCAGATGGTACTGGTGTTGTCTCACCTAGGCTTTATTATAATTCAGTCCCTTGTCCTCACTGGGCTCCCCGCAGCCCTGTCTCCATGCCCTCTCTCGTGTTGGGGTCTGTGTACCCCAAATGCCGCGCCCTCTATGTCAGGGTCCCCACACTGCAGTGGACCCCCAGTGAGGCCTACTCCTTCCCCAAATAACTTCACCCAAACCACCGGTCTTATAAAATGGCAAACATAACATAAGCCCCTGTGCTATAACATAACACAAGCTACATAACATGTGGTCAGCCCCAGAGCAGAACTTAGTCAGGCCTCTTCCCTTCACTTGCTCTAGGAGGGCTCCTTCTTCCTTGGTCACCAGCAGAGAACTGCCTCCTTGTCCCTGTCCTGGGGTTTATATGGGCCCAGGGCCCTGCCCCTTCCAGCCAGCTGACCAGGTGCAGGTGCCAGCTAATTTCCTCATTAGCTGGTTGCCATTGCAACCTGTACCTGGGCTCCTGCCTGGCTCTTTGGGTTCTCCCCAGGCAGTTTCTGCTCTTTTAGGAGCAGGCACCTAAGTACCCTGCGACAACCAGCCACAAAGTTATTACACACTTTTTGTGTAATAAGCCAAGGAACAAGCCACAAAGTTATCACACCATGGATTGCATTGATGTGTGGCTGGGTAACAATTTCAGATGTTATGAACTGGTTACTTGTGTCTTCAGTGTTATGTATCCCAAGGTCCGGAGGAACAGATAAAAAATAAGACTTAAGCATTTTCAAGTTAGGTGTATGTGGCAGGGCGGCCCCTAAGGGTGCCGTGACCTCCCCTAGTGCCCTTGCCTACCGTGCCAAGTCTAGGTCTTTAACACATCCTCCGTCTCACCCGCCACGTCTTTGATCTTGTTAGTTCAGTTAAGGAGGCTGCCTTCCTACCCTTCTTGGCACGGGGCCGGTCTTACTATGCCAGGACTTTGGTCTGAGCCCCAGTGCTGGTCCTCTCCCGGGGCCAACTCAATACAGGTGCCCCCTCCCAGGCTTCGTATCTCACAGGCAGCTCCCCACTCGAGCCTGCCTCCCTTATGTTCCACGGCCACTCGCGTGCTGGCCTGCACCCCACAGTCTCTATGCCTGCACTTGAGCCTGTGGTCATGACTCGTGAGCTCTGCTGCCCACACTCGGGCCTTCTATGCCCCCACTGGGCCCTTGCTCGTGCCTCTTGAGCTCTGCTGCCCGCACTCGGGCCTTCTATGCCCCCACTGGTGCCCTCGCTTGCGCCTCTTGAGCTTGCTGCCTGCACTCAGGCCTGTCTATGCCCAACTTGGGCCTGTGGTCGCACCTCGTGTACTCCCCACCCACACTCAGGCCTGTCTATGCCCAACTTGGGCCTACACCCCACTGGGGTTTCCAATTGGGGCCTGTCCCGGTAATGCCCATGCTGGGCTGGGGGCAGGACTCCCCCACTGCTTAGACCCACCTTCCTGGGCCCGCGCCCTACTGGGCTTCCGCCTCTACTCGACTCTTCCCGAAGTCGCCCCAATGGGCTGGGGTCGGGACAACCCCACAATGTGGCACCCTCTGCGGTGCCAGGAACTCCCCCCACCTTACTGGGGAGCTCCTGCTGAGGCCTCCTCCACCCCTACAGCCTCGCTCGGTCCTCCGGTCTAATAATCACAACTCTGCAAAACTATGCTGGCTCTCTCACATACCTCCATCAGGGTTCTCTCCACCCCTGCATCATCACAGCCAGTCAGGGTGGTCTGGCTGCAACCACTGACTCGGGCTGCGGCTGCGGCTGCGGCTG
>NW_017728912.1:2557377-2571498 GCF_001723895.1 Crocodylus porosus | reverse complement strand
CCTGCCCCTGCCCGAGGGGAACTGTGTCTAGCCTCAGCCTTCCCTTCCTTATGAAGGCCAAGACTCGCACCCTGGCGGTTAGCTGATCTAATCAGCTCCCAACAACTAGCACCTGCTGCCTTAACTGGCAGCTAAGCCATTCCCTATCTTCAGTAGCAGGCAACTCAATAGCCCTTCTACAGTGTACCACAAAGGCTAGGATCTGAAGTCAAATCTTAATTGACCTCAAATGCTCTTCCATTTAGGCACTGCAAGTCCAAAAAACTAGATTACATGTTTTTAACTTAGGTGTCTAAAGTTCACACAAACCCCATTTTGGGTACCTAAGCCATTCTTTTGACTTGGCCTTTAATTTGTCTGTTTTCCATTTTCTCATTTATACTCTGACTTCAGCTTTCCTGATTATACTCTGAATTTAGCTTTCTTGAGCATTGTGAAAAAAAACTTCTTTGAAGAATTTGAGGTGTTCAGATACTACCATGATATAGGTACTAATGACTGATTGATCATGGTACCTCTGCATCAGTAGAAAAATTCAGCCATTACTCTCAATAAATGAACCATTTTCTCCAAATACAATTATCTCCTTTGCATTGTACTATGATTGCCTGTATGTGTTAAAAATTATTTACCTCCATTGCTTTGACTTTCTTCCTTTCCCACCGTAAATTAGAAAGTTGTTATTGTTGTTGTGAGACAAAATATTTCATGTTAGCTTTACCAATGAATAGGAGAAACAGTTGCCAGTGGGACTACTTGCCATCCTTAATAATAATAACCATTATTATTGTTATTATAATTATTCACTTACAGTTAAACAGGCATGTATCCCAAGGCAAATGCATCGACATTTAACATCAGAACCTAGCTGGCTTTGAGAACACTGGGGACTTCTGAGTACTGAGCACTTTTGAAAATCTGGTTCCAGTTTTGAAGCTAAGCTCTTTTAAAAATCTAGGTATTATTTATTAAGAAAACAGAAAATGGACTCTCATTAATATACAACAACTTACATTATAAGAACCAAAGATTCATATGGGAGACAGATAGAGAAAATGTATGTGAAATATGGAGGGAGTTACTTTGATAGGTTTAGATATAAATGCTCTAGGCAATGAAATTCTTGAGGTTGGTTTTTGTTTGTTTGTTTCTTTTACAAAGGTAGCCTTGTTCTGATACATGGTTTTGAAAAGCAGGATTCATTGAACCTTTAGATCCATTTGCTTTTAATAGTAAAAGTAGTCTTGTCAGATGGACACTGAACAATTCCAATTACAGCTTATTGTTCCAAAAAATTCTTTGTGCATGTTTGTAATGAAAAGAACACAGGATACGCAATACCATCAAATTTGACACTGAAAGCAGTGCAGCAGACCCCAATGTGTAGTGTATAGTGTTTTTCAGTTTAATTTTTTTAAAGCATTGCCTGGGGACTGTGAGCTAATGCTGTTTTCATTGCAAACATCCCATTTGAATGCCTGTTTGCCATTTAAAGTTTATAAGGCCCAGTAAGAAAAGAACCCCAAATTAAGTGTGCCCAGAATATAAAAACTCTCTTTCATGAAAAAAGATAAGGTTTCAAAATTTGTTATTATTCTGATGAAGAATAAAGTTGAGAACTTTTGAAATCATTCTTAGAGGGACAGAGGCCTTGCAATCTTCCAATATTTAGCAGTTTGGTGCTTAAGGTACTACATGATACCTGAGTTTGAGTCCTTATTTTTGTTTGCTTAATTCCAAGAAACTACTTCACCCTGGTCTCTCACATGGAGCTATTGATAAGTCAAGGCTGGATTTCATTTTGTCTCACCAGAATTCTTTCATTGACTACTGAAAGCATTATACTTTTGCTGAAAAGTTTTGTTTTCCCTGAACTGACATTTTCCAGTGGGAAAACATTTAATATATTTACTTGAATCAGATTTATTTACCCCCATTCAACATGTGCTATGGGCCCAGTAAAGGCTGCTGCTGCAGCTTTATCTCTGGGATCTGGGCCAGTGCTATCGCCTGCCCTAGACCACAGTGACTCAAAGTGGCTCATGTATTGGGGGAGCATTGAGCAGACTGTACAGTCTGCGTCAGGGTGAAGAGGAGCTACATAGGAGACCAGTTAATGCGGTAGGAGTGAAGGGGCATGAGGAAGACCACACAGTGGCTGGGGAGCTGCTCCAACTCTGATCTTGAAATGACCTGGCCCTGAGCTACTACTGCCACTGCTTTCTGATTGGGCTGGGGCTGAGGGTGGGACCAAGGTTGGGGTCACTGCCACAACCTGCCCTGGGATAAAGATAGATCCCAAGGCACTGTGTCAGGAAAGCAGAAGGGAACAGATGAGGGAGAAAGACAAATGATTGGGGCAAGGGCAGACACCAGTAGCAGGGTGGTAGTCATTAGGTGCAGGCATCAAGATGAAGATAGTGGTAGGCAGGGAAGGAAGCACAGTGGTAGTCACCAAAGGGGCAGGTGGTGACAGGGACAGGTGGCAGGGGGGTGGATGCAGGCATCAAGGGCACATGTGGCAGGGGGAGCAGGCAGCAGGGGGATAGGCACTGGGGGAACAATGGGGGTGTTGTTATTCTTGGGGGAGTTTCTTCTGGGAGAATGGACATCTGCACACTTTCCCACAACTGAACTCCACCAAGGGACCAGGAGGACAATAACTATGGGGAGAGGTTCCCATGCTTTTCAGAGAATAGGGTGAACCTAGTCTGAAGAAAATATAACAAGAAGCTTCTTTTGCTGCTTCCAGACCCCTGGAGCCAAGAGCAGGGAACAATGCCACAAGCCCCTTGCCCTCTTCTCACAATGAAGTCCCAAGTATGAGAAACAGGCAGGGAAGCTCTACCTTGCCGTTCCACCTACCTGTAGGAATGGGAGCAGTACATGCTTTCCTGGACATATCAACATGAGACGTTTACTGTGCAGTTGACTAATTAGATGCTTAGTAAATGTCATGCATCTACACATGCATCCCTATTAAGCTGGAGTAAACTCATTTTTTTTCTACTGAACGATTGTATTTGTAAATACAAGTACTATTCTGCTGCTAAGTAAAAAAAAAAAAAAATGCACAGCAGCACAGATATAGACCCTGCCCTGATTGGCTGGCTCATGGCTGTCCCCTGGCTAGTCCTGTACTGAAGCATTCCTGTGCCCCAGCCAGCCCCTTTGCAGCATGTTTAGCCCGGAGGAGCAGGCCTGGGCTGGCAGGATAATGCCCCTGGACTCCCTGCCAGGCAGGTCTGCTGCAGCCTGGCTCAATGTGCTATGCATGAATAAACTCTGGAGCTTATTGCTCTGGAGTTTATTGCTTTTAAGTGCACATTCAAACAGTGTGTCTAGGAGCAATAAGCTCTGGAGTTTAATCATGCGCAGTTATAGCATGTGTGTACCCCCTGAAACTAGGATTATCCCAGATTCATAGAGAAGGGTCAGTTGCAGATGAAATATTAGAACTGCTCATGCTCCTGAAACCATTTCTAGCAGTGGAAGTTTTCCAACAACAGAAATGAACATTAGTACACAGTCTTAGAGAACAATTCTCTATTTTCAACTATTAATACACCACATTTATATAACATTGTTTATAGAGGACTCCCCAGGGTGATGTTATAATGAGATTTTACAGTAATTCCAAGTAATTGAACCAGAATACACTAACCCATTTACAAGTAAATCAAATTGCACAGACTCACTATCAAAACTTTAAATAGAATGTGTCAGATTAAACTATTTGTATACAGTCTACAAGGGTATCAATATTTCCACAGTATTTCACAAAATGCAATTTTGCATGCTTTTATATGTCCACTTTTATGGGTTTGATGTTTTACTCTTATTTTGCATGTAAATGAAGGCCATGAAAAATAGTGATTCATTTTTTTTATATAGATGTATATCTATATCTAGATATAGATATATATCTATATGTATATATGTGTGCATATGTGTGTGTGTATTCATATGAATATCATTTCTGAATGAAATTGACTTAAAAACACAAGTACCTGCGTGCGTGTGTGTGTATTGCAGTACAATGTTGCAAAGAAGGGACCAATTTTGAACTAGAAATGGAAGGTAAATTTGTGGAAATTTATTTAATTAATTTTTGACACTTTCAGAACTTTTCCCCTTTTTTAAAAATCAGAATATTTATCAAAATCTTATGCTCTCTGTGGACTGTTTCATTTTCAACATGTCAGCATTTTTAGTATAATCACTAGCATAGTATATTTTCTTGATTTTTTGTTTGTTTGTTTGTTTGTTTTTTTGTTTTTTGTTTTTGCAAATATCATAGCTATTTCCTTATGAATTCCAAGTTAACTTATGTGCTTAGGGATTTCACATGGAAATAATTTTATGAACGCTTCATATACATTATATTGCACCCCCAAAACACTGACAATATTTTGTACTATTCTGTGCATATTTCATAGGCTGCTTATTAGCTGCATAGATGACACCATGAAGTTTTTCATTATGAGGAGAAAATACAAGGGAATCCTGTTTACAATTTATGATAGTTGTTACTCTTATTACTTTGTTCAAATGTACTCCTTTATAAGTACTGTATATGTAATAGTATTTCTTTATCCTTGCCAGGGAATCTGTTCAAGGTTCACAGTACTTGTCTGTGTTAATTTAGAAATTCAACTTCTGCTGAAAGAAAAAGAAAGGCAATTGGATTAAAAGGTTCTTGGGGAACCCCCCCCCCCCAACCAAATATGTGTAGTCAGAAATGTGTTAAAAGAAGTTAAAACTTTATATTAAGTAAGCAGTTTCAGTACATTTACCATATAAATATACTGCTAAATCCATTCTTTGGTGAATGCTTCAGATTGAAAGAGATCCATATCAAGTTAATGAACTCTACTTCTGCTGACTTACAGAAAAGGAAGGGTGAGAAATTGAAGAGTGTACATATATATGTCTACATAGTATCTCAAACTGTTTATACTGTTTGTCTTTCTAATGCACAAAAATGAGAATACAAATGAATTTTTAAGATTATGAAGTCAAATGCTTAGAAGTTAGGAAATGCCAGGATTTAAGTTACTAACGCAACCCTAATGTGGCCCCTTCTATATGCACATTATGATACGATCTTTAGTGATATGATTCATGACACACAAGTATAACGCTTGTACAAAGGTAAAGTGTGTAAGAACATGGTGTCATCTGCATAGGAACTTCCCATGGGCACATTAAGGCACAGAACCTTGCTGTTTTATGTTTCATTGAACTGCACACTTTGAAATTGGGATGAAGTATTTGTAGTTTGTGGTTTATCAAAGTGCACCTCACTGAAATTGTTCTACTTTCCTTACTGTTTTATGTCTGTTGCAGGTACCCAAATTGAATAAAACAAGACATATCAGGATTATGGTGATAAGTCAATGGATAAATCAGTAGTGCAGGCTCATGGAGTTCAGGCTTTAAAGATTTGATGGATTCTTTGAAAAACAATGGCACCAATTGCCTAGTCAGAAAGCTAATGGGGCAGGCAAGAGGGCTTTAAATTAGGAAAAGAGAGAAGTATTCAGGAAGGAGTCAAAAGAAAGGAAAATGGCTAATAAACAAAAAATCAGCAAGAAATAAAAAGTATAAGTAGCAAGAAAGGTGTTGAGCACCAAGCTGGGATTTAAGGTAAAATAATACAAATTATTATTGGAAAATAAAATAAAAGCAGAATAAAAGTAAAATAAAAAGGAAGAACACAAAACCTTTAGATGTCTGTTTTCTGTGCACTGTGATATAATGATGGGGAAGGAATACAAAGAACTGAGTCCCACAAAGGGATAAGTGGGTTGATGTTGTATGTTGCCTCACCTAAGAATGTAAGAGATGTCATATCTGGTCAGACCACAGGTCCATCTCACCCAGTATTCTGTGTCTACATGTCCTGTGTGTCTATATGTGCATTTATGCTGGCTTAAATTTACTGCTCAGTTACTGCACAGTTAGCAGGACTAGGCTAGCATCTACTCTTGTAGGCTTAGTCCCAGGTCAGAGCAGACTGCCATGTAACCCTGTGGCCATCGGGGGGAGTTCTAGACTCTGGCCACATGGCTGCCAGCCTTTGGCAGCCATGCTAAGGCCAGAGGCAGGGGGCGGCCAACATAAAAGATCACCCTTGGCACTGTGACCTTTGAGCAGACATTTCTTGTGTCAGAGGAGTAGCATGACAGAGGCACACCCTGCACATGCCAGTTATCTTCCTGCCTCAGCTATGGCTGACCCTGCTGCCAGCTTTGGCACCCAGGGATAGGCTTGCTTGCTCCTCAGGGTTGCTGTGGCTGTCCTCATCCACTATCAGTACCACCACCTGGTGCATGGCAACCTGACACAACCCAGCTCCCCCACCTGCTCCAACCACCTGCTGACTGAGAAGTATATGGCTATCCACTACTCCTGCTGCCACACAGCTGCTGCCACCAGCCACACCAACTATGGGCTCCATGCTGGCCTTGCCATTGCCCTGTTGTCCCAAGAGCCCTACCACAAGTGCCAGCTGGGACTGGTGGCAGCATCTTGTGCTGCATGAATGGGACAGTGACCAGTGGCTGGACATGTTCCAGATGACCCATGTACCACTTGAGGACCTGCTGTGCCACCTCCACCCCTACCTGGAGTGGCAGAATATGGTCATGCATACTGGCTGTCCTCACTGACACCCGCTTGGCCCTGACCATGGTGAAGCTGGCCATACCCGCCAGTCTGCAACACATGTTACACATGTTTGGGGTGGGCAGGGGCACTGCCTGTCCCACTGCCCACACACACTCCCTACCCCCTGTCCACTCCCTGCACCACTCCACGACACACACATGGGTGAAACAGTGAAAAGCTTTGTTAATGGAATAAACTCCTCCCATCCCTCCCCCCACCTCAACAGACACAACCCACTCCCCTTTCCAATAGCAGTGCCCACCCATGACCCTCCCCACATACCCACAGTAAAAACTTAACTCCCAAGTGGAAAACAGCAAACAGAAACTGTCCCTGAGTCCAGCTGTGAGGCTCTGAGGCATGGGGTCACCCAGGACAGAAAGCTTAGTGGAAGATGGTTAGCACCCCAGCAACTAGCAGTTCCACTATGGGTCTTGGGGCTTTCATGGAATGCCTGTGACCAGCAGGTGCTGGAGCACCTCCTCCAGCGTGCTGCCAGGGGTCTGCTGCAGGGTGGTGAGTGGGACCCAGGGGTTGGAGCAGTGCTGCATGCTCAGCTCCATGCTTAGTAATGCACCCACAGCTGTACCTCCACTTGCTGGGCCTGCAGGTCCTTGTCCTTCATGCGGCACTTCCATGACAACTGGTATTGGCCATGCATCCCAGCTGCTAGGGCTTCATATGTGGGCATTCGAGTGCCCACCCTAAGGGAATTACTTGAGGACTTATTCCTTGCCCCACAGTGCCACAAGGGCATGCACCTACTCCTGGATCCAATATGCATCTGGGACTGCAGATGGACAGGCACATGCAGGTGGTGCTGGAGATGTGGGACATGGGTGACATGTTGCCATGCACAAGCTGACTGAGCCCCCATGCAGCTGTCCCCATAATGCCAGCCCTGGAAGGCTGGCAGCAGCATCCCCAAAAGGGGCACAGTGGGGAGTGACACACCTGTCACTCCCCAACACGAGCACAGCAGGGAGTTGCAGCCACATGGTTGACCTTTATGACTACTTATGGCAAAGTGTTCCACAAGTTACAATATTTACTCAAATCTAAAATGATGTTTTTTTCCCACCATCAACATGGGGAAGGGAGAAAAGCCCCTCATCTTACATTTCCATACAAGGAAACCACATTAAATGCATTGCCTATCTTTGAACTGCTGCTAAAAGAAGTATGTACTCAGTAATGCAAATCAACTGTGAAGTTGATTAAATACAGCCAAATGAGCATGACTATAAAATACATAGCTTTTATAGGGGAAACATGCTCTTGGAAACCAACCACAAAGATAGGTGAGTGTAACTGATTTGAATAAGACATATGGTAGTGCCCATTCAGTACAGTCCTCCTCAGAGCCAACTCTTTCAAGTCATAGTGAGTCACTACTATGCATACAGTTTTACTTCCTCTTCACTCCAACAGCTGAGCTGCATCTTCCCCCCCATTTCCAATTATTCTTGTTTCTTCACCACCCATAAATGTCAGGCAAGCATCATCAAATGGGGCCTGAAATAGTTTACCCCAAATCCCTGTGTTGGTCCCTCTTTCATGATTAGTGAAGCCAGACCAGTGCTTCATCTGCATATAAGTTTTTGAAGGATCCCAGGACTCATGTTTCCAGTCATGTATAGAGTGCTAATTAGCACATGTTTATGGAACTATGTGCTAAAACTTGCAGCAGTTTCAGGAAAGGTAAAATGCCTGATTTCTGGGTGAACTAGGTCTGTGGGTACTATATGCAAATTACTACAGTTATGTTTATTTCAGGTCATTTTTTTCAAATTTGTTCTTCACTTCCATGTGCTCAAGGAGAGCAGGGTCTGGCAGTAAGGGGTTGGGAGGAAGAGACTGGAAGGGTAAGAAGTTGTATGTGTACCTCCAAAAATTAGATTCTATACCTGGAAAATTATATCAAATGTATACATTTTCCATATATAGAACCTAATTACTGGGGGGGTATCTTATAATCAGAGTCATTTTATATTCAAGTAAATACTGTAATTGTCTAGCATTTGAGTATCTGTGATCTTGGAATTCATAAATCTGACTTAGGTTCCTTAGGTCATATGCCCTTCATATGTCCCAGCCAACCAACACAGACGTGTAGAGGGTATACCCCACTGGAGCTCTCATGCCTTTCTAAGAGGATTTTGGCCAAGACAGAAAGGGTGTATTGACAGAGCATAGGAATGGGATTAAAAACAGATATCACACAGCCCAGGTTCCAATTAATTTAGGATACTGAAGAAAGAAGTGCAACTAAAATCCTACTTTACACCTGGAGTAAGATGCTTTTGGGATGATAGAGTTATAGTGAAGTAGGGAAGGAAGGGACCTCCAGAGGTCAACTTGTCAAGCCCTCTGTCTGAGGCAGGATCAGCCCTATTCAAACCATCTAATAGTTTCTACTCCAATTAATATCCATATGCCCATTTTATCTATTTAAGCTATATATTGTCCTAAAGCAAATCTAATTGGCATAAAAAAAAATACATAATCCAAACTACCTTTAGCTACTTTTAACTTGTGTTAAAAGTATTCTTTTACTTGCTCATTATTTTTTGTCTCCCCTTCTGTTACTCAAACTTTAGTTAAGTGAATAAAAGCAAATTCTATACCATATTGCCATTAAATGCTTGAGGACCCACTACAGTCTACACCTTTCTCAAACTTACATATTTAAGGCTTTCTTTTTGGCAGGATTCAAATAGAACATTCTTTTCTTTGAGAAAGGGGTGTTGAAGCCTGCCTTTTTGCATAATAGCCTGCTGGCTAGAGCATTTGTCCATAATGTGGAAGACCTGGGTCTCAAGATTCCCCAAAATGCCATGTTTAGTCTTCCTGGGCAGTGGTATAACATCCACGCTAGAGGTTTGGCTAGGGTTTTATTAAAGCTAGGCCACTGTGTAAAAAGAAAGGTAAGATTAATGGGAGAAGAGAAAGCAAGCATGATTGTGTACTCAAGGGTTGAGAGCACTCCACTGAAAGGGTGTAAACCTTGGTTCTGGTCCTGCTCTAGGGATTGCTTATCCATTTAAGAGTAATTGTAGGAAATGAACAAAGAATGTTAGGAACAGAGACCCTTCTCCCTCGAGAGTATCTTTTTCAGTTCACAAAATTTGTGCTCTTTATACATATTTTTTAGGTAGTCAATAAGGTGCTTATCTAGCCTGCCTTTTTTTCACTGATCTACACTTCCTAAAGACTAAATTCGATTCACTGCTAAGATATCTCTAACTTTATCACTCTTTTCCAGAACACCACAAGCAAGTACAGGGAGACATTTTATTTTTCCTATGTCTAGTTTTCCCTTACTGTCAGTGGGGAATTAAAGCATTTCTGGAGAGACAATCTTCTTTGGCCTGAAAAATCACACAGTTCGCCCATTCACTTCCATGGGCAGCAACTAGGCACCTTCAGAGACTGATCCTCTCTTGTCTGGGAGCTCTTTGTCTGTCTATTCATTTCAGTGGTGAGTTCTAAGATGCATCAGTCAAGGCCAAATTCTATTTTTTCTTGACTACATAAAACAATGAAGCCTTAACAGGACTAACAGACAGTATTGATTTCAGTATGAATGTCTTCCTTTATAACTTCCCAACTGGCCAAATGGAGTTGCATAAATGAAGGTGAGAAGTGATTCTGCTCTGGAACGTGTGGGTTGGACTGAAAAATTGTTCACCAATAGTTCATGTGTCTGTTCAACCCTTTTGTGTAAGCCAAACATAGTGAGAGGAATCGCAGAAGAAAATCATTCAGGAAGGACTTGAAAGAGCTAGGGTTATTTACTCTGGAGAAAAAAAGACTGAGGGAGCAAGGGGCTGCAGTCATGTTTTGATAACAGTCTTCACAAACATAAAGGGTGATAATAGACGGCCTGCTCTGATGTGCTGGAAATCCATGCTGAGCACTGGAAATCCGTGCTGCACATCTTCATGCTGAGCATCACTGCACATCTTCATGCTGAAAAAATGGTGGCAGTGCATTTTGAAATAAAACATGTTCAATGAGCTTTAGTTCAAAGTGCCCTGCCACCACTTTTTCAGTGTGGGGATGCGCAATGACACTGATACACGTGACACCTGGGCACTTTTAATTAGTGTGGCTCGCTAATTAAAGCGCCCAGTACTGCATCCTGTAGCACATGTAAAAATGCCCAGAGAGGCTGGAAATGGACTTTACTCACCAAAAGGGACAAGAGTAGTAGCAATGACCTCAAGCTACAGTAGAGGAAATTTAGGTTTGTGACTAGGAGGAACTTTCTGACTATATGAGTTGTCAAGTATTGGAACAGGGTCCTTAGAAAAAGTGTGGAATCTACATTCTTGAAAGTTTTCAAGAGCCCACTGGAAAAACACTTGGCTGGGGGTGTTTAGTCAGGGATGATCCTGACTTGAGAAGGAGGCTGGACTAGATTACTTTGTGAGCTCTCTTACTTTCCTATGACAGTGGAGAGAGTAGATTAGTATTTTATAAGATGGACAGGACTTGTAAGAGAGAGCAGGAGAGTGCTCAGTGTCATACACATTAGCTTCATCCTTCTGGAATGAAAATCAGAGACCTTCACATTGTTAACAACAATCCCTCAGACTTTATTTTCCTCTCTGCAAACACAAGTACACATGCCTTCCTGTTAAGGTTTCTGGGTAATGTCTTTCAACAGACCTTTCCTGCAAGAAAAAAGTACTATAATGAAGATTCTTTATACATTTTGGGGATATATTACAGTCACACTGGGAAACAGTTTCAAGGACCATTAAAGAAGCCTGCTCCATAACTCTACTCCATAACTATATAATGATAAATACACAAAAACATTGGAAGCAAGGATTCATTTCCTCCATGACAAGACAAAGTCCATATCCCTGGGCTACTATATCAGAAGGCTTTTTCTCCTTCCACCCCATGATTCTTTTGCTCTTGTCTGCCCAGGCATTTAGCTTCAGCAGGTGAAAATGGACCTAGACCCTACACCTCCTATACTAAAGGATAAATGCTTTTTCCACTAGGCCAGTGATTCTTTTTCACCAGCAGGCCAAAACTTAAAATAAAAAATGAGCTGAATGGCCTTGCTAGAGCTCCACATAAACCGTGAGCTTTCACTAGTTGTTGGTGTGGACTGTGGTCAGAGCCACTGATTCCACATGGTTCCAGAGCCCAAGGGGGTAAATGCTATGGCCACTCATCACTTCATTCCCCCTTACTATTAGATTCCAATGGGCACCTCTGATCAGTTCTATTTCAATGAATATGTAATAGAAAATATTTAAATATTCAAGAGTATATTGTTGTACAACATATAAAGGCATGGGAGATGAGCAAGGTCCTAGAGGACTGGAAAAGGACCAATATAGTGCCCCTCTTTAAAAAAGACAAAAAGAGGGCACGGGGAATTATGGACTGATTAAGCTCACCTCTTTACCTAGGTAATTACTGGAGCATTTCCTTAGGAGGTTCGCAAGTGTCTGGAGCATGAAAAGCTGATCACAAGCACCCAGCATGGATTTACTAAAAATGAATTATGTCAAATAAACCTGATCTTCTTTTACAAAGTAAATACTTGGGTGGATGAAGGGAATGCTATGGGTATAGTGTATCTGGACTTCAGCAAAACTTTTGACAAGGTCCCACATGACCTTCTCATAAACAAATTGGAGAAATTCAGGCTGGACAAATCTACTTCAAGGTGGATAGACAACTGTCTCAATAGCCACAGAGAAAGGGTAATGATAAAGTGATCCATATCAGAATGGCAGGAGGTTTCAAGTGGAGTCCAAAAACTTCTGTTTTGAGATCAGTGCAGTTCAACATTTTATTAATGATTTGGATGCGGAAACTGAAAAATTTTAAAGCGATTTTGCAAATGACACAAAACCAGGAAGACTTGTGAACAGGTTGCTGGACAGAAGCACGATTCAGAAGGTTTTTGACAGATTGGGCAGCAAAGCTTGAGCTAATAGGATGAAGCTCAGTGCTGACAAATGCAAGGTACTACACCTTGGGAAAAATAATATAAATATACAAATACAAATATAAATACAAATACAAAGTGGTTGACACCTGGCTGAATGGTAACATTGAATGGAGGCTTAGTAGATCACAGACTCAGTATGAGTCTGCAGTGTGATGCAGCTGCATCAAAAGTGAATGCAGTTTTTTGGGTACAGAAATATGGAAATACTAGGTATAATAGTAGAATAGAAGGGTTATGTGCAAGACATAGGAGGTGATAGTGCCCCTCTACTTGGCACTGGTAAGGCCTCATCTAGAATACTGAGTACAGTTTGCAGCTTCACATTTTAAGAGAAGTAAAGAATCTTCAGAAATGGGAAACAAGATAAAGGGCTTGAAAGACAGGTCACATGTAGAGCAGCTGAAGGAAATGTTCAGCTTACAAAAAAGAAACTTAAGATGAGACATGAGAGCAGGCTTCAAGTACCTGAAGGGCTGCTAGAAGGAAGAGGGAGAACACCTTTCCACTCTTGCTATAGAGAGTAGGACATGAAGTTGCAGCAAAGTAGGCTTAGATCAGATATCAGGAAAACTTTCCTCACTATTAGAACAGTGAAGCAGTGAAATAGACTGCCTAGGGAAGCTATGGACTCTCCATCACTGTAGGTGTTAAAGAAGAGGTTGGACAGGGTAGCAGCAAACCTTGGACTTGTTACTGTGAGAAGCCTGGCAAGGGCCCTTTAAAAGCAGGATTTTTGTGGCCCAGAGGGATGCGGACTCAAAGAAGGCAAAAGCAGCTTCAAGGGCCTCCAGGGAGAAGCACCAGGTGATAAGCAGCAAAAGAGGAAGAGATAAGGATTTAACTTCATGTGAGTTTTGGTTGTGAGTGCCCAGAGAGGTGGTATTTTAGTTGGATTTTAAGGCAGTAAAAACAAGAGGACCAGAAGCAGTGAAGGGAGATGCAGCCTGCATTGCAGATACCTTAGAGCACTTTGTGAGTTTAGCTCCCTTTAGGCAAGAGAGAAAGAGAGAGAGAGAATTTAGTATCTTTGAGGCCAAAGGGCCTAGAAGGAGGTCCAGAGCCCAGACTGTGGGACTTAAAGCTGAAGCCACACAGCTGCTGTTGAGAAGCCATGGCTAAAGCTGGCAGCCAAGGTAAGTAGGATCAGACCAAGAAGGTTGGAGTATACACAAATTCAAATAGTGGAGCCAGGTGACCCAAAGGAAAAAACCATTCTAAGCCTGGGGCACCTGCCATATAATTGGCTATTCCATCAAGACATGGCAGGAAAGACACAGGGCGGCAGTTCAGAAAACTTCAGGTGGGGGTAGGCCAGCTGGCTTCTGGGTGTTGCTCCTGCCCAGAAAGGCTAGTTCAGCCACAACAGGCATTGGTCCGCGCTGGTCCGGTCCTGCAGGGAGCAAACCAGGAAAGCCAAGGCTGCAACTGAACTCCAACTAGCTTCAGGCATCAAGGACAACAAAAAG
>NW_017728912.1:2520804-2556977 GCF_001723895.1 Crocodylus porosus | reverse complement strand
TTCTCCACATCCTTTTTGAATTGTGGAGCCCAAAACTGAATGCAGTACTCCAGCTGCGGCCTCACCAAGGCCGAGTACAGCAGGAGAATGACGTCCTGGGATTTGCTTGAGAAGCATCTATGGATGCAAGTCAGCATTTTGCTCGCTTTACTAGCCACAGCATCACACGGAAGGCTCATGTTCATCTTGTGGTCAACCATGACCCCCAAGTCCCTTTCATCTGTAGTGCTAACCAGCATAGCATATTTTAACAACCATAGCAGCAGCAACAATTCTTTAACTGTGTTATGTCTTGTGTTCTGTCAGGATTGACCGCACGGTTTTGCTAAGAGGTTAGATAATGGATTTGTTTGGGATTGTATGGATGGTGGTGGATTATCCTGACTTGGGTAGGTGGTTGGACAGGATGGCCTCTGGAGTTCCCTTCCACACCTACCTCTATGACTAACTCAGGACTCCCAGTCTAACATGAATGCCATAACCACTAGGCCATGTAGACATGCTCACTTTCTCTGACTAAATGAATATTTAATTATTTGACATACAAGCTATTGTGGGAAGGTACTGTTAGTTTTTAACTTAGTAATTAGGACCTCATTAGGAAATGAGAAATGCAGGTTCAGTTATCCTAAAGTACAGGAGGAAATTGATCTCCTATTTTCTACATTTTCATTAAGTTCAGAACCATTAAAGAAACGGGGAACCCTATGAACCATATTTTGTTCAGAAGCTAATCTATAAATTATGTTCTAAGAGTGCTTATCATATAAAAAAAAATCTTATGAAATACAGGCAGAAAATGACCTATATTATAGAGTTTAGGTTTGCTTAGCTGTTCAGATATATTTGAACTAAAGTACTTCTGTGTACCTGTTGAAAATGAATGTTAAAAACATGCCTCCAGGGGAAGTAGCAAAGATTTTGAAGATGTAGGTTTGGGACATAAGCACTTAAATGGAAGGTAGGCGGGACACGGGCACCTTTTTTGTAGCTTTAGCACTGAGTATATTCATCTTTTCACAATGCCAGTGAGAATAGTGAGAATTCAGCAGCTCTCAGGAAGAACTCAAGGAATTACAGGAATTTAAGAGGAAGAAAAACCTAATTTATGTGCTAATGAGACACTGAGAACCTCTCTAGATGTACAGGTAAAGGTGTGATGGGATTTGATGTGATGTACAATCCACACAATTTTGCTTCCTGCTATGCCATATATTCATGGCAGGAATGTGTGGCACATCAGATCCCATCACTCCCTTATGCTAGTGCTAGAGGAACCTGAAATCATAGTCCTGGGCTCCCTTTCCCCAGCAAGTAGCAAGCTCCCACAGCTGGGAGCCCCATCAGCTGATCTGGGTTGACTACCACCCGATTCATCAGCTGCAGACTCCCAGGCTCAGGGACATACATGAGTCCCCTGTCTGGCCGCCAGTCAGCTAACAGGGTTCACAGCCACATGAGCCCATGGTCACATGTTCAATTAATGCTGTGATAGAAAGGAGACACAAAGTTATTCCACATATTTTGTAGAATAATTTTGTAGCTTATTCCTCATTTTTCATGCCATTAATTGATTAAACATGTAGCTGGGTAACAAATTATGACATGATTAACTGGTTAATCACATCATACGTGTAACATGTGGCAGGGGCTTGATATAGCTAAGTACATTGTAGTAGGACTGGGCTTTCATTCTATGAATCAGATGCACAACGTAGCAAATGAGAAGCTACAGAAGGAACAGGCAAAACACAAACAGCACAAGCACAACTGAAGATGACAAGTGGCTTGATGTGACTTTTTAGTATTTCTTTTTATGTATTACTCAAAAGAGTTTGCTGTCAGACCATTTATTTCAAATGTAAATAACAAGTGCATTCAAATAAATATCATATCCTAGAGAAGTAAATTTGCTTTTTAATAGATTTTAGCCAGAAATACCCACTGCTCGTGTGAAAAAATATTACTAGAAAGGAACTTCCACATATCAGTTAATGTTTACTAATGCTCTAAAGATCTGAAAATATTATTTTTCCTGTTTGGAAAAAGAAGTATTCTTCCACTGAATTGATGCTGTAATTATAACTTAACACATGCAAAATCCAGAAATGATTCTTTCCAAAAAAAAACCTGTTTCCAGAAAAAAATAACTTTTGTAGTAATGACTCTTGTTTGAAAGCATCCACTGTTTCAGGACTAAATTTTTCCATCAGTTCCATAACACTGATTACAGATAAGCAGCTTCAAAGCACTGATATAGAATTGTTGACCTCTCTGATGTTTCTGTGGTCCAGATCAGCACAACAATGTTGTAAAACATTTCAAACAAATCTTCAGAAGAGGGGCTGTTTCTACTGAAACAGGATATAAATAGCTTCAAAATCATTTTTATTTTTCCTTACTGAGACTGCAAAAAAATCTGAACAGGTCAAAGCCCTGAATGAACATAACAGGGCATTTGGATGCTAAATATGCTTAAGTCAATAGCACATAAAGGAGCAATGTGGCTAGCATCAGATTTAGCTGGCTTTGACTTCTAAGCCTGAATAACTAGGTATTTATTTACAGGTGGGTCAAATAAGGGCAACCTTCAGCATAAGTCCAGAAAGGAATCTTAAAATCACAGTGCCATCCCTTGTACTGATAATAGTATGACTCCAAATGTATTTATACAGGGTGCCTACAGCCATTAACTACTCGGTCTATGTTCACACAGATTATTTTAAATTGCCTAAACATCAATCATCAACTGGCATTCGACAGTCCTACAAGCCATGCAAGGAACCCATGTAAGTAATTTGGAGTTTGGGAAGGGGAGGTGGGAACAGGAGAGTTAAGCACCAGAACACAGGCAGTCTTTCCTGGGATTAGTTACCTGAAGTACAGATGTACCCCCAACTGGTTTCCCAGGGATTCCAGTGTGGTCTGCTGTCAGAACTGGATTCAGAAGCTATAGATAAAGTCAGAAAAAGTTGGGGTCAGAAGCTAAAGCCAGAGACAAGTTAACTCAAGAGTTAACCAGGATCAGAAGCCAGAATCAAAGGTCAAACCAGAATCACAAGCAGAGCACCAGAATCACGGAATGCCTAGAGTCTTATCAGAGTCTGAAGCCGAAGTTAGAACAGAGTCAAACCAGAAGATCAGCAAGGAAGCACAGAGAGAGTCTGGAACAAGAACTGTTGCTTTTGCCCAGATAAAGAGAGGGAGGGTGGGTCTGGCTTTTAAAGGCTCAAGTGGGTGGGGCCTGCTACCTGTGGCTTGCCTGCCCTGATTGCCTCCCTCAGTCCAGCTGGGACCAGGAGGCTGCTCTGGGATTGCTGCAGGTGATGCTTGTTCTGGGTATGACTTGCCCTGATCTGTTGACTGGGACTGGCTCTGATCTGTTGATTGGGACTGGCCGAGTCTAGATTCTGGTCTGGCCTCATTACAGGGTGAGGTGGGGAAGAAGTTAGCAGGTCGAAATGGAGGGGTTTGCAGGGCTGGGAGGGCTGGTGGGTCCATGGGGGTTGTGGCAGAGCACCTTTGGTGCCTGCCACTGTAAGGGCTGAAAGCAGTTGGCAGATGCAGGCCAGCCCTGATGTGGCAGTCGCAGGACCTCAGAAGAGTCCTGTGATTAGAGTAGAGAACTGAGCAGCCTCCATTTTAGCTCAGGCCCTCATAGCTAAGACAGCAGTTTGCTGGCTGCAGCTGTAGGCAGAACATTGCTGGGAGGTAAGGGCAGGAGCTATGGGTATGACAGGAGGCTCCTGGCCCTGGGTATGACCAAAAACTGCACCCTGCTGGGGAAGGATGGCTTGGTGAGACTGCCTGTGGTGGGCAGTGCTCCAGAAATGCCAGGCCAGTTTTTTCCCCAGTGAAAGGCAGGTAGGGGTGCCTTATAACCCCAACCCCCACATCCTGGTGGGTCACCCAAATCTAAGAACAGGCACAGGGGCCAGGTACCTCTGCAGACACTTGAGCCCTGTGGGACCCCAGAGGCCCCAGCGAGGGGGAGCAGAGAGATAGAGTGGCCCAGGTGAGTGTGGGGGCAGAAGTCTGCATGGTGGCCCCCAGGGAGAAGAGTGCACTGTTGCAGCCTGAAGGACTGTGTGTTGGGGTATAGAGTAGGTTTTCAAGGGAGACCTGAAAAGCTACACCAGGGATGTGCTGAGTAGGACTGTAGAGGCAGCCTGAAGGGCACCACATGGGCAAACCCCCATAAGAATATGAACATGTAAGGTTGCCTGGAGAGGGCTTAGGGGCAGAGTCAGCCCAATGACAGGCACAAAGCCAGTGCCACATAGAGTAAGGTTGCTCAAATGACCCAAAGGGCTGTGTGTAGACTGGCCAGATAAGCCTGATGGCCCAAGGGGTCTGCTCATGGAGCAGGGTGGGTTGAGAGTGCCCCAGTGAGGGGAAGAGTAAAAGAGACTCTGTGAGAAGGGGCATATGAAAGAGGCCCTGTGAGAGAGGGTGGTATGAAAGAGACCCTGTGAAAGGCAGAGTATGTGAGATGAATGTTAGGGGCCCTACAAGGGGTAGAGTTTGACCCAGCCATGTGCCAAAGCTGTTACCAACTTATGATGCTGTCAGCGTGTCTGGTTGTCCACCCGTCAGTGCATGTCCCGCCGATAATCCCTGGCCTGAAAGTGTACTCACTTAGGGTCTGTGCACGTCAAACCGCCTGCCACGACTTTGATGATTCATTGGTTCAGTGTTTTCACTGACGCGTGCACGTCCAAAAATGAGACTTCCGGTCACATTGGGTCCGAGGTGATTGAGGGTTCCTTCCTCCCCTACACCCTCAGGTGGACCCTCAATCCGGGCCTCCAGGAATGTCCAACACCCAAAAGTCACTGCTGCCCTTCAAGTCTCCCCTTTGGAGGGGTGGGGGGGCAATTCCTCAAATGAAAAACAAAATAGTAAATGCTGAACCAAATACCCTGTTCCCGACTGGAGCAGCGGACTCCAGGTTCCTGTGTTGGTTTCAGTAAAGTCCGACTCTCCCACTCAAGAGTCTCCTCTTCCTCTCTCTTGGGAAGAGCTGTCCACCCCTGAGGGCTTTTCTACTCCTGGGGCAGTTCCGTCCCTCACCACGGACACAATGCTGCCCGGTCAGTTGTCCTGGTCCCAGGGCTTCCCTCCGAGTAGCCCCGGCCGGAGCTAGATGCTCCCGGTCATCCTAGTTCCCCCAGTTGGCTTCAGGGCTCACCGCCCTGAGCTGTCCCACCTCCCTGGGGCCTTACCCTTGCCCCAGGGCGTGCAGGCTAGGCACGTGCTGGCATGCATCCGCCGCTCCAGACTCTCGCCAGTGGTCAGCTCCCATTCCGGCTCTTCCAGTTCCGCGCTTCCTCTCCTCCATTCTGGTGCAGCCTTTAAGCCCACCGGCTCTGCTTAACCTGAAACAGTTAAGTAAGCACCCCGCTCTCTGTGGCAGCGGGCGTGTTGTTACTGCGGAGATTCCTGCCCCATGAGTCTCGGGGCTTGTCAGCTCCTCTGCTCTCGCACAGATGCCATCTGAGAGGCATGGGACATGGTAAGGGAAAGTTAGAGCCATGTGTAATGCCCTTGGCATCAGGATACTAAATGGGCAGCCTCCCACACCTTACATTCATTTTATTAACCAGAAAGTCATGGCAGGTCCTAGACAGAGGGGCAGGCTGCTGTTAAGATCTGGTCCTGACTTAGCCCCCTGTCACAGGAGGGTTGGTGGGTCTTTGGGGAAAGGCGTCTGGGGCTAAAGATATCCCCATCAGTGTCAAAAAGCTCAGCCCCAGAACTGGGAGGAGTGGCTGGGCTTTCCCAGCCCCAGAGATGCACCGCAAACATGTGCAGGTGTTCATGAGATTAGTGTCAGGGTATCACAGGATATGGATGTGGGGCCCTGTGTCCCGATGACATCCACTTGCCTTACTTGTACCAGGGCAGATGTCAGTCAGCAAAATTCAGTCCGACTTCTTCTCCACTATCCTTCTTGCCACAACTTTGATGATTTGATTAAATTTGGGAGGATGGTGGTTTCCTGACCCAAAGCCGACTGCCACTTATTCAGATGGAAGGTGTGGCCAGATACAAAAAAAGGAAAAAGAAAAATAAAGAAAACTCAAAAATCCTGACAGTGTCCTCTCATTCTCTTTTTCTCTGCCCACAGTTTAGGATTTCAGGGGCTTCTCTCCTTCCCTGTTCACCTTCTGGGGCTCTCAATTGTGACTCCAGCAATCAAACAATTTTTTTTTCTTCTGCTCCCCACTAATTGCTGTTCCGCTGACTTCATTGAGCACTAGCCTCAATCAATTAACAGGGAGCCGGCGTTTCCTCTCTCTGACTCTCTCTTTTTTTTTTCTCTGAGCTCCTCCAAGCTCTGAAGACCCAATTGGTCTGTTGCCCCATTCCCAGGGACTTCAGTCCTGCCCAGCAGATGTGATTTCCCCTCACTACCAACCCCTCTTCCTCTCTTTTACTTCTTTTCTTGTTGCTGGCGCCCACCACCAGAAATGGCTCCCAGCAGTGTAATTAAACCAATTTGGTTCACCCAACGAACTGATAAGGCTCTGCTGGAGTGGACTGGGAGATCCCTCTGGAGCAAGGCCACGTTGCAATGGCTGAATAGATCTCTTCAGTTGGGGCCCTCCTCAAAGCAGGTACCCCTGACCTTTCCACAATTAAGTTAACTGTTTCTTAGACTGGGTTAACCCAATCTCGATCTAAGTTAGTGCACCTCATTAGATGAAATAACTTAGATCAGGTGATCCATTTTTGGGAGGTTTAAGACTTCTAAATGACTACATGATTGGGCATTTAGACTGACCTAATGTCTGTATGTACCCTCAGTGAATGAAAGCTGGCAACAAAACACACTGAACCAAATGCATGGTTTAAGACTGTTCTAGATATAGGAGTGATATTGTTCATTTATTAAATTACTACAGGTTTGGGAAACCATTTCCAGAGGTTCACAGTGTGGCTGATATGAATGATTTGGTCAGAGGCAGAGATATATCCCTCAGATTGATTTCCATTGCCTTGCCCATCCCAGAGATTGATAGGCAAAGAATACTAATTACAAAGCCATATATATGCACACACATCACACATAATCGTTCCTATCTAGCAGTAGCTATCAGTTTTAGCATTTTTTTCTCAGATACCATTAAGTGGTTCATGTGTGCAAAATATTTTTCAAGTAGACTTGTTTCTCAACAGACATAACCACGCCTATGCTTCCTGACATAAATACATATGTTTTCTCAGCTATGCAGTGTTCTAAAAGAATACAAATAAGGCAATGTCTTTGCAGTGTGTGGTTTCTTCACTCTACAGTTTAATTATGCAGGGTTCATGTTTCCCTCTTCTATCCAGTAAATCATGTTCTTTATTCATAAATTAGTGGCACCAATTAATAGTATTAAATTACACCTCATTGTTTGTAACAAAAATTCCTTGCAAAAAGCTCATATGCAGTAATATAATCACCTTAGTATTCAAACCTTGGCACAGGCTACAACCTCCAGCAGGTCTTACTTGTCAGCATTACCTTGGTAGGAGCCATCAGTGAGACACTAGATGTCTCTGTATTTGTCCAGTTTTTTGAAGCCTGATTTCAGAAGAGATAAGTTATCAGTTCAGGGACTTCGTTTGTAAATTGAAAAAATTTAACAAGCAGATTTGAATATTTCTATTTATGTTTTTACAAACAAAAACAAGAAAGACATTTCATAAAAGCTAATCTACAAGGAATTTAGTAGTGTATTGCCTTCTGCATGTAATGGGTCTATAGAATGGTTGGTATACAGGTAAAACTAACATGCTATATAGTTTTATAACCTATACAGAATATAACCCATTAATAAGAAATGATTAATAATTCCCTTATTGTTTAGGGTCACCTTCTGATAGTGCTTCTGTTATAAACAAAGAGGGGGAAAGTAGATGAGGAGTTGATTATTTTACTGGATACATAATTTTTCATTAATTAACATTCTGCCCTGAGTCCTGGCAGATTTTTTCTTCTCTCTATTCCTACACAGTAACACTATTTTCCATTTCTTGTGCCCATTCCTGTTGTTTTCTCAGCTCATCATTTTTGTATCTAATCACCTTTCAGAATATAGTACAATAATCTGTATGTTTATGAATATGCTATGTATTTACTGATAGAGAGCTATCAGTTCTCTGCACCAGTATACAACATTATGAGAAATAACATTGTGAAAATGATACAACAAAGCCAGGGCATGTGCTGGAGATTTCACTCCCCTGGAGCCATATCACATCTAAATCAGTATACAGATTTTCAATAAATGGCACAGTTGGCTTGGTATGATTTTGTTTAGCTGGTCTTTAGTTGTAATGGGAATCCAGAATATATATTTGATTCCCCTTCACCCAAAAATAAACTGATGCTGAACATAACAGTAAGTTTTCCACAGATATCCTATGTAACAGCAGACGTACATTTTTTATATTGTCTTAAACTAACATCTCTATCAAGAGAGATACTGGAACTTTCTTTAACTTAACTGACCAAAGCCCCTTATTACTTTCAATAGTATATATTTCCTAAATTCTGAAATACTTTCTAGAGTTGCAATTTTAAAATCTTGTTCTACTTTTAAAATACTGTAAAAATGGCACTTTCATCCTCCCTAGAGCTATTGCTTGTGTGAATAAATCATAACTATATACTTCTTACATGTTAAAATATCACAGAGTCAATACATGTGTGGAAAATAGGATGGATTCTTATGCATATTATGCATTCTTAATAACATTGTCTCCTAGATTCTCACTAGTTACACTTGTGCAGATGCAGGGAAGTCAGTGACAATGCACAGATACTCAAGAACATAGTTTGGCTTTATTACTGGGGAAGACTTGCAAGAAATAAAGTTACGTAGCTCAGCTATCAAGCCTTGGGATGAGCCTGTTGACCCAACTAGGACTGAAAAACGAATGTAGAACCTCCTGGTATTATTTTTAGAAACTCAATTTCCAGGCCTACTCTGTTTAAAGTGCTGTTACTGCTGAGCAAGTTATCAATGTCTACATTAACTCTAATGAAAGTTCGGTGATTTTTTTCCCCAGCTGTAACACTAAATACTAAAGTAAATATATGATTAACTTGTTGCTAACACTAAATAATTTCATGAAACTTTACATGTCTAAATGGTAAAAACCATGGTATCTGTCTAGATAGATAGATATGTGTGTATGTATTAAATAGTGTCATTTTTGCTTTTTAAATGATTATAAGTTGGTTGATAGCTGCTACTAGACTCAGTCTGGGCACTGTAATAGTTTATAATGAAAGGACTACAAAAGAAAACTGATATTGTAGCATCTATAGACTCTAGTCACAGTAAAGATTCAAGAAATATAATGAAACTCTTCAATACTGAAAACCTAGGAAAGTTGTCTTTATGAGCTGTCTTCAAAGTCACAGCAAGGACACCACTATTTTAGGGTCCATTTTAAAGCAAAAGGCCCTGCATTTTCACCAGGACTTGAATCTTGATACCCCATTTGTTGCTAGTGAATGATAGTTTAAAAATTTCAAAAAGACATGTGGCATGGCATGAGACAGCATGTCAGGTTCTAATGAGTTCATTGTCGTTTTCCAGCAAAAGGTTCTCCATTTAATGGCAAAAGAAAAATGATAGAAAAGTAAATTAAGGATACAGAGAAAACTGGTTTATTTTAGAGATTTCTTCCCTAAAATAATCTGGCCCCATATTCTGCATGTAATGCACTCATTTTGAAAACAGAAACAGTTTTTAACATACTTGGAGCCTACATGCTGCAATTAATGTTTGTTCTTAAAATATCATTCTTTCAAGCATTCTAGCATATACTTTACTGAAAAAAATCCTAAACTATTAAAAACCTCCTTCAAAATTTATTTTCAAATATTTTCCTTGTGTTTAAAATTCATGCAGAATCTAACAGATTCGTGATAACAGCTCTAGATTTGTTGATCGTTCCAGACTGCTCCTACATAGTGAATTTTTAATGACTAAAGGTAAAATAAAATATGAATTCCTCCAACAAATACTACCTCATACTATCAGGTATGGATGAACGAATCTTGGCTTTATTGAAGCAAACTTTTACAAGCAAGCTTGTAAAAGAAGAATAATTCCGTCTTCCTAGATAGCATTGTCAAATCAATAAGTATATAGGATGGACTTTACTGCTTGCTGGTTCAAAAAACTAGATACCCAGTAAGAGCGGAGACAGTTATAAATCCAGAGTGCTTCAAATGTGTCTTTGAGGTGGCATGAACTTCAAAATGTTCTCTGTACTGATATTATTTTGGGTTAGCCCTAAATGATTCAGAAGGCAGTTGTCCTAACACAACAAGCAAGGAATAACAATAATTTTAGATTCTGAAAAAAACATTTTCAATAGTAATCTAAAGAAAATTAAGTTGTTATCCCCAGGGATGCATGACATTTAGATCCTCACTTGAAGTAGATTATGATATAAGTTAGATACAATACAAAAAGTAATGATGCACAGAATAAAGAGATTGTGGCAGGCTGCATAAAGTGCCTGC
The DNA here is from genome assembly GCF_001723895.1 of Crocodylus porosus. Taxonomy (NCBI): domain Eukaryota; kingdom Metazoa; phylum Chordata; order Crocodylia; family Crocodylidae; genus Crocodylus; species Crocodylus porosus. The sequence goes on along the minus strand of NW_017728912.1, from coordinate 2,546,443 downwards.
CAACTTAAGGAGAGAAGCAGCTGGTATATCAGCCTGCAGGCAGGGCCAGAACTGAATACAGGGTCATCTGACCCAGGGAGCCTGCAAGTGGGGTTCACGGCTGATTGGCGGGGGTCATCTGACCCAGGAGGAACACTGGACTTAAGGTGGATATAAACCCAGGCCCTGAGCAAACCTGGCAGTAAGATCTTGGAGCTTTCTGAGAGTATACCACCTCAGCAGGATGGCTGCAGCTCCAGGGGTGCCTATACATGAGCAGGGAGGTTGCTCTGAAGCACTGTAATTCCAGAGCAGACACTATTAACCTAGTCTTCTGGAGCAAGGCAATTGCCATGCTCCAGCAGCCTCCCACATCTCATGTATCAGTGTCCCCACACTTCAACATGGAGGCAGGGGGGTTTCATCTAAAGTTCATTTGATGAACTTTAAATAAAGTGCCCCTGCTGCCATTTTGAAGTTCAGGGACAGTGTTACATGAGATACTCCAGGCACTTTAAGTACAGTGGCTATCGGAGGCTCTCTAATTAAAGCACTCCCCCCTTGGCCAACAACTCCTGGAGCACATGTATAAATGTCTCAGAAGGTCAGCATGGAAGGTAACACCTAGACCAGTTTGGCGGTTTAGGAAGGAACTATAGGGGTGGAGGAGGTTCCTAGGGAGCCAGAGAGGAGTTCAGGTCCCAGAGACAAGGGCCAAGTGTATGCAACCTATTGAGGGGTCTGGGTAAGCCTAGAGAGAGGCCAAGCATGTGAGGCCTGATGAGGAGTCTGAAGCCTAAAGAGAGGCCATGTGCATGGGATCTAATGAGGAGACCAGAGCCTATTGAGGGGCCAAATATGGGAGTCCAAAGATACCAGAGGCAGAGAGAGCTGGGGCCAGAGGTGAGACTGAGCTGGGGCCAGGGGGCCAGAGGTCTGTAGCCCAAGAGGAACAAGGAATGGGTCTGGAAGTCCATGGCCCAGGAGGAACAAGTAACATCAGAATAACCAGGGCAGGATAACCCAAAGGAGGATCCCAGGTATGAATGAGAACTGCACCTTACTGAGGTTTGTGATCAGAGTGGTGGGGCTTCTTGTGGTGGGTCTCCCCTCGAAAATGCTATTGGTGGCAAACCCCAGGCCAGGGTGAGTATGGGGTACCTGAAAAACCTAGCTCCCACTGCCTTGTGGGTCAGTCTTTGGCAGAGGAAAACTAGGGGAGCTTACCCTAAGAAAAAGCATTAAAAGAAGGTTTCTAGTGGTCCTAGTGCCCAAGAGGGGGCGGTGTAGAGGGTCCACAGCAAGGGTGGTTGCCAGCAAAGCCGAAGAGCCCATTGTCCTAGGGACCCAGTGAGCAGTGGATTGGAGCCCAGGAAGGCCTAAGAGATCTTGAGCCTGTAGATGGGAGTTTGTTAGTAGAGCAATTAGACCCACAGATGAGTAAGGACTGGCAGCCACAGATTGATCCAGGGAATCTCAACTGGCCCATATGGGGCCAGGGCCCAAGAGGGGTCAAAAGGTCCAGGAGGGACCATTGCAGAGGCTGCCAGAGCCTTGGGATCCTGGACATCTCAACTGGCCCAAGGCAGGGCCAGGGCCTTGGAATAGATAGGCCAGAGGTTCATGTGTGGCTACAGCCTGAGAAGAATGGGATCAAGGAGACTGTAGTCCAGCATGATGATGGCTGAGATGGTACCATCCAAGTTGGGGAGGGACCAAAGGGGAAAGGGAAGATAGGAACCCTAAAACAGAGAGTGGGGCCAGCAAGAAGTACAGGAGTCCTGAGGCTGAGTGTGGGGCCCAGCAGGAAGAGCAGAAGCTGAGATACAGTAGGACCTGTAGGATCCAGAAGCCCAGCAGGGGACTTGGGAAAGAGTGGAACCAGAAGGGTCCAGAGGCCTAGCAAGTGACCAGGAAAATAGTGGGACTGGATGGGTTCAGAGGTCCAGTGAGGGGCTGAGAATAGGGCAAGATCAGTGGCTCAGTAAGAGGCCAGTGAAGAGTGAGACCAGGGGATCTGAGAACCCAGGGAAGGGAATGAGTGAGAAACTATACAGCTCACACAGGGGCTGAAGGAGAGACTGAGGGTGCTGGCAGCCCACAAAAAGGTTGAATGAGAGACCAAGGGGTCTGAGGGCCCAGGGAGGGCTGTGTGTGTAATAAGAGAGCACCAATGAGGATGACAACTGAGAGGCTTGGGGCAATATGTAGGGGTGGAACAGAGCCATGCAATTAGTCCATACGGCTTGGACCACAGACAGCTGGTAGTTATTCAGTTGAGACCCGGGCAGCCTCCCATATTTTAATGACAATTAACACCAAAACATGGCAGGAAAGGAGAGCAGACTGCCATGTTTTAGAAAGAGCAAGGTAAAAGTATTTGTTTTCATCCCCAGGGGCTTTAAGGCCACCCCTGGAGATGGTCCCCTTGTGACAATGATAAGAGTAAGTTAAGGGTTATAAATAGAGGAACTCATTTGTAGAAAGCAACTCTAAACTTTAAAATGGTAAGTGCATGAAGTTAATCTCTTATCTTCATATTTGATATCCTTTATTGGACCAACTTAAATAGTTGGAAATGTTTTTCTTAGCAAGCTTTCAGGTTTAAAAACCTGACAAAGGGTTTTTAAACCTGAAAGCTTCCTAAGAAATTGTTTTCCAGCTATTTAAGTTGGTCTAATAAAAGATATCAGATTCACCCAAAGAACCCTGTCTGCCTATGTCCTTAGACCAACACGGCTACAACCTACACCCCTATATCCATATTTAGATTTCAAAATGATTTTCAAATTAGCAGAGAATTCAGCAACTTCAAAGTCTGTAAGTATAGTCAGCATCATATTAAACTATACTTTTTATATATCTAGGTATTTGTTAGAATACAAAATTGTTTCTAAGATATTATTACAGATGGTCCAAATGTAGGAATTTCCATTTGGTGATACCATTTTCAAACTATTTTTATCTAAAAGAAAAAGATTTTATGCTAATATGAGGATATCAAAACAGCTGTTCCTTTAATTACTAATCTTCAGCTAATGTTGGAATTGACTTTGATTTAGAAAAGAATATAAGATGTTTCAATTACTATTAAGTAGTAACTGCATTGAATGATTTAAGCATAAAATAAATATAACAAATTATTTAAAATACTTTATATTAATTATATTTTTATGTCACTAGTCCTTCCTTCCCTCCATTTTCTTCAGAGTAGTGACTCAAGGTGATCAATCATATGTTGTGCTCAAACTCCAGATTGCACTCTGGTTTAGGTTTGGCATATGGACTTCCTGTCACATTATTCTTTTATGTCGTCTAGCCATGTCCAGTAGGATCTATCTCCTGGCCTCCTGCCCTCACAAAGGCTAACGGGCATTACCTTTAGCACATATTAATCTCTCATGTAGTAGATGTGTCCAAACCACTGGAACTTTCCCCACATTGCCACATCACTGCCTCTTTTTCACACAGATCATGATGTCTTACCTACTGACCTCAAGTAGCTGTGTGTAACATTTCACTTCAGAGGTCAGCAGTCTTTGTGCATCAGTCTTTTTTGAATCTCCAAGTCTCTACTGCATGACATCAGATCAAGAGAAGCCTAATTTTTGTATTTAAGAAGATTTTGAGCCTCTGCAGACCACAGTTGCCCGAATCACTTGTATTCTCCTTGTAATTTCTTTTGAACAATCATCCCATATTACAGAGTTTCCCAGGGAGACATGGTTTATCTGTCATGTTGTCTCCTACTTTAAAATCTACATCATTTTTCCCCTATCTTCTGCAGAAGACAACAACATTAGTGTTGTTCTGCTGCCCAAATAATATTCCATTCCTGTGGAGTGTCTTGACCTGATTCTGCAAGCCCTTATTCTGCATTGTCAGCAATTCAGTGTTAACAATGAAGTTCAGGCTGATCTCTGTGCTGTGTAGTTGTAGTATATAGTAGGCTACATGAAATGCTATGTCACTACCAGAACAAGCTACAGTGGTGTAACTCATCACTATGGTGATGTAGCATCAGCAGGCATGAACCATGATGCCAATTTCTCCTACACAGTAACAATGAGTGTTGGAAATGAGCTGTTTGGAACCAGGACTGTGCAGTAACAACTGGGGCACGTGTAGATTGGCCCATTTTGTATTATCTTTCTACAAGTATGTCTTGAAATAATAAAGAATAAATATAGGAAAACAACCAAAACATTGAAATTCTGAAACAAAATTTTGAATTTTCTAAACTTTCTTAAAATGAAAATATCTTGTTTAATTTATTCCACCGTAAAATTTATTGAAATCTATACATAATAAAGTTGGCTTCTTCAAAACAGATTATTTTTCCTGAAAAGGGGGCTGGCAAACTTTCCAATCAACTATAATTTTATAGACTTTTTAAGATACTCTTCACTTAATGAATAAGCACCTCTCAAAAATAAATTATCATTGGGAGATCCATTTGATTAGCTCCTATTTACAGTTGGGGAATACTAGCATCAACACATCCAGTGATTTATCCAGCAAATCAGACATTTTATGGTATAGGAAAACAAGTCAAATGCTTTGAATCCTTCCAGAATATATCACAATAAATCATTTCTTTATAATATTGTGTGACTAGAGATTAAAACATATGGTGCAGTTATGTGGGGGGAGGTTAAATCCCTTTTAGAGTAAACTCAGAAAGTGGAGATTGGTACAAGAACTCTGACATTTTTATAAGAATTGGCAAAAGAGATAATGTTGGGTTGTATTAAAACAGAAACTATCATGATGGAGAGAGGTTACTAGCTGAATGACTTAGGAGTCTGTCCTGAGACCAATCTCATTTATTTTTTCTTTTACTTACTAATTACATTAGCACAAAAAGCAGAGGCATTCTAATGATATGTGCTAATAACATAAAAATAAAAAGTATTGTTTATACAGAGAAAGACCAGAATATTATACAGAAAGAACTAAATGATCTTGATGACTGTAGCAATACAAATGGGATGAAATGTTATAGTACAAAGTATGCAATCGTGCACTTGGAACTAATACGAATTTTTATGATGAGAGATCATCGTGGAAAAATCAGAGGAGGAAAAATCAGTTCTGTCCATGTGATATGATTGTAAAGAAAAAAAAAAATCAGGTGAGATCTATTAGGCAAAGTATTTCCTGTCAGGATAGAGAAGTGATGATGTCCTTTTACAACTGGTGATGCTTTTCTAGATTACTATATTCTACCATGTTTAAGATAGACTAATTCAGGCTAGAATAAGCACAAAAAACCCCCGCAAATAGGGCAGGCATGAAAAGCATTCTAGCAGAAACAAAGGTTATGAGGAGATATCATTGCTCTCTATAAATAAATCAGGGGAGTAACTCTAAAGATATAAAAAAAGCTATTTAATTTAACGGACAAAATTAGGACAAGAACAAATTATGCCAAATGTCCATAATAAATTTACAGTAGAAATTAGAGGAAGGTTTGTAATTAATAAAGGAGTGAAGATTTAGAGCAGCCCTCCAATAAAGTGATGGGAGTCAAGAAATTTAAAGATGGAGCTTGTTCAGTTGTACCCTTGAAGCACTTCCTAAAATTAAATGTGTCACTGTAAATATAAAAGTCATTTTATGGATTACTGTTTTTAAAATACCAGAAATAGGACAAACAGAATACTGAATAATGTAACTATAATATGGTGGAAATGGATTTATTCAATAAAATACTGTATAGCAGTATTCCTAAAGTCCTGTTGAGGCCAAATCCCTTAGTTATGCTAATGGGGTCATTAATCCCAATTAAGGATCAGGTCAATAAAAGAAAAGGTGTGGGGGCTTGCTCTCATCACATTGTTAGCCTGTAGCCTGGCTCTCACGTGACACTAGATAGTTAATTAACGAATCAGAGACAATGACTCAAGATTGAGGGGTAATAACAATCAGTATATTCAACAACAACAAGGTAAGCAACAACAACCAATATTAACAACAGTACAGGCATTCCTCATTTGAACCTAAGATGATGCGAACCCAGTCAACCCACAGTCCCATTTGTTCACTGACCCTCAGGTGCAGGCTCTTTTATGACACTCACTCCACTGAAAGCTGTCCGTCACTCATATAGCCAATCACATGCCCATGCACATGACACTTGTGTCCATTTCACATGGCACACTTCTATGTGCACAACACACAGCTGTCTTGCTCAGGTCAGTTTAACATTTACCTCATAAAAACAAAGCTCCAACTGGGCATGCTCAATGTCATAGACTAGGTCAGTGCCCCAGAACAGGTCAGCAGTTCACCATTTCTGGAACCTTCTGGCAACACTGACTAGGCCAGGGAACACTGAAGCTTGTAGCCTCCGGTGCCATGCCAGTCAAGATGAACGGACACTTCCATTATGAAACCTTTGGCCGTTTGAAATGATGCTTCCTCTGCCTGAAGAAGGGTGTTTGCACATGAAAGCTTGCAAAGAAGAATTTTTCTAACTATTTTAATTGGTCTAACAAAATATACTACGAAACCTTAGCATTCAGCCTGGGAATGAAAATCTTTTGCACATTTAGTGTCAGTCTTTCTTTTCTCCAAAGGCTGAAATATTTGGTCTGGTCATTTTTGAGCTATGAAAATGTATGTTTTTAGGTTGGAGCTAGTTTTATGATCACATAATCCCCAACTAATTGTTTTACAAAGCTAATTCTGTAACTGATTATAGTCTTTGTAAATAAATAATATAATGCATTGGGAAATGCTGACACAAATACTGACTTGCGGTTGAATTTGCTCAGGGCTGGCATTTTGAAAACATTCTTTTCCTTACATGCTGATTGGATTACTACTTGGGACCACATTGAAAGACCTTTTGGAAACTTCAGTGGCAACTGAAAGAATCTCCTGCTTGCTTAGGTTGCATACAAACATTCGCTGTACCCAGTCCACATGTATGCAACTTATGTCACATTAATTTAGACTGGCAGCAGCATGTATAAGCATTCACTGCTCCCAGGAGCTGTGCAGGGAAGTTGGTGTAAGTAACTCATCATGGTGTAGGGGCCTTTTCAGCATGTGCTGGTCAACTTTTTTTCCCCCATGGGTTTTTTTGATCCCTGGATATCCAGGGGCCAAAAAAACCCATGAAAAAAACAAAAATCTGGAGCAGCGCATGCACGGGCCACATGCCCTTTCCAGCAAGGAAAATGCCTGACTGTGAGGAATGTGGTGCTGCAGACATATTTGTGGCACCACATACCACACAGCCATGCTCATTTGGCTGTGCCCAGGAGCAAGACAGATTGAGTTAACCCATTCCTGATCTAAGCTAGTTCACATCCTCAGGTGAACTAACTCAAATCAGGCCTACCATTCTGGGGGAATATATTCCCCCGGTCTCCTAATCAAGTCCATCTAAATGTCACAGCTGTACATAGCCTTATATTTTTTTTACAGCATGTCATGTCTCAATTCCAACAATTGCACTATTTTAATTTTATTTCTGTATATATTTCAAAATGTTGGTTGTAATCTGTAATATCCTTTATAAGCTAAGTTAGTAGCATGTTAGGTTCCTAGTTCCATAACTGTACATGGTCAATAGGTTGTGGCACATGCTTTTTAAAGGATCAGAAAAAATATCATATAGACTGTATGTCACTTTACATTGAGTATCTGTTTTAACCTTTTCTTTTTTTTTTCCTTCCATTCTACTTGGTAAATTAAAGCAAAGTAATTTCTTTCCTTATACCTTTTGAGCATCACACCTATTCTATTCATATTTTCCTAACTTGTCCTTGGGAGTATGGTCTTAGGCCACAAATTTGAATGATTTGGAATATTATCTTACATATTTTAAAATATAGTATGCAGGTGAAAATCCAGACAAGAAAGGTTAGTAATAAAAATCAGAGCAATAAACACTTCATGTTACAAGTAAAAGTTTAATTAAAAAAATAAATAAACCTTCTTGGCCAGCTTTTGGAAATCCACATGGCATTAGTTAAATACAATGTGCAATAACCAACAAGTCTGGGGCCTCTGGATTTTACTAGCTAGCAGCAAACTTAGAGTTAAATATTGCAGTACTCTCTTATAACAAGCTAAGGAATATGGGTTGGATGAATGGACTGTAGGGTGAATAGAAAGCTGGCTGGATCATCAGGATCAAAGAGTAGAAATCAATGGTTTGATGTCTGTTTGGCACCCCATATCAAATTGAGTGCCCCAGGAATTCATCCTGGGACTGGTTTGTTCAATGTCTTCATAAAAAACCTGGATGGAATGTACCCTTAACAAGTTTGAAGATTACATCAAGCTAGGGGTAATAGTAGATATGTTGGAGAATAGGGCTAGGATTCAGAGAGATCTGGAGTATTGGACCAAAAGAATCTCATGAGGTTCAATAAGGACAAGTGCAAAGCCCTTAACTTGGAACAGAAAAGTCCCATGTACTGGTACAGTCTAGGGACTGACTGGTTAAGCAGCAGCTCTTCAGAAAAGAACCTGGAGGTTACAGTGGACAATAACCTGCATATGAGCCAACAGTGTGGCTTTGTTGCCAAGAAGGCTAATGGCATTCTGGGCTGCATTATTAGAAGCATTGCCAGCAGCCCAAGAAGTAATTATTCCCTCTATTCAGCATTGGTGAGGCCACATATGGAATACTGTGTCCAGTTTTAGGCCCACCCACTATAGAAAGAATGTGAAAAAAATTGGAGAAAGTCCAGCAACGGGCAATGAAAATGGTGAGGGAGCTGGGGCATGTGACTTATGAGGAGAAGCTGAGGGAACTGGGTTTATTTAGGGTGGAGAAGAGAAGACTGAGGGGAGATTTAATAGCAACATTCAACTACTAAAGGGTGATTAGAAAGAGGATTTAACCAGTAGGACTGTGCAAAATGGCACTGTTCCATTTTGACTTCAGTTATGAGGTTTGGACAGAACAGTATTTTGTTTTGAATTTCATTTTGAGTCAAAACAGCTGTTCTGTTTCACTTCATTGAAACAGTGAGGTTGTTTCAATGCTGTTTTGACATTTTACCTGACAGTCAGGCTGGGGAAAGGAACTCAGCCCAGCCCAATCATAGGGCTGGGGAGGAGAACTCTGAGATCAGGATCAGGTCCTTTCCCCAGCCTGATCACAGTGCTTGGGAGGGAAACTGAGCCCGGGCTCCATTCCCTTCCCCTGCACTGTGATCGGCTTCCCACAGCCCGGTGGCAGGAGTTGGGAAGAGCCAGCGGTGTGCTCCCAGCTGCTGCTTGAAGTGCAGCCATGGTTATCCCCTGTCTACCACTACCTCACTGCTGGCTGCTTCGAAACTCAAAACATTTCACAACTTTCAAAATGTTTCAACTAGCCTCGTTTTGTTTTGACGTTATTTCAAAGCCCTTTGTTTTGATTCAATTTTGCTGTTTTGAGCTCAGAATGAGTAGAAACAGTGTTGAATTAAAACAGCCGGAAAAATGTTGCCCAGCCTTAGTAGCTAGACTGTTCCCAATGGTGAAAGATGATAGAACAAAGGGCACAGACAGAAATGACAATTTTTGCCTGATCTGGCCATAGAAAGTTGTCTATAGCCATGACCAAACACAAGTGCATTGCTGCAGACTGCTTTAAAAATGGCTGATTGGGTGGCAGTCTGAACTCCGATTATATGGTGGTTCAGAAGAAGATATTTTAAAACATAGCATCTTCTGTAATTTGTGTCTGCACTGCCTGCCAGCCTCTGGGTTGTTTTCTGAATGGGAGGTGGGAAAGGCAGTGGACGGAGTTTGGTCTTGGGTTTTTTGAACCCCTGCTGGAGGGTGTGGTAGGTGATTTGGAGACCCTCAAGGTGGGAGAGCTCCAATTCACCCACCCCACCCCACAATACTGGGTGGAGAACCCCTAGAAATGAGCTTCTTTTGGTCCCTTTCCTTCCTCCCACTATGAAAACAGACTGGGAGGGAGGAGGGGGCTCTTGCTAAGAGTAATGGGCTGCAGGCTAGACACCAGAAGCTAGATTCCCCTAGCCCCTGGAACCAGCAGTGAGCTTCTGTTTTTTCTGGGGAATTGTTGTAACTCAAAGCACTTTCTGCAAAGCATTCTGAGTTAAGGAGGGAGCTGTATTTCTGGCTGCACCCAAAGAGCAATGGTCTCAAATTGCAACAAGGGAAGTTTAAGTTAGATGTTAGGAAAAACTTCCTCACTATGGGGGTAGTAAAGCATAGGAACAGATTATGCAGGGAGGTTGTGAAAGCTCCATCCTTAGAGGATTTTAAGGTCCAGCTAGACAAAGTCTGGGATGGGATGATATATTTGGGGATGGTCTTGCTTTAAGTAGGGGGTTGACCTCCTGAGGTCCCTTTCAGCCCTAATTTTATGATTCAATTGTTGGCTACAAAGGACCAACTCTCAGGATCAAATTAAATTCTAATTTATTTTACGGGATGTGAAGTTACCAATAAAATCATGAATGCGAACTTTGAGTTATGACAGGTACTGGTCACCTTAGTGCACTTGCACACGTGCACACACACACAGACACACACACGCATTCACTCATTCAAACCCATGTCATTCAGACCCATGTAGTATAGTGTATAGTAGCTGATGTAGTGATTGTGAGAGCACTGGTTTCAATATAACTACCTATCTGATGCCCTGGAGTCTGCTGTCAATGGTCAGCTTCCTTCAAAGCAATATCTGCTTTAGAAGGGGGTCACCTGCTTGACCTTCTGTCTTGATAGGTAAGGTGCTGAATGAGAGGGTGCTCCTGAGGGTCAAGCTTCTGCCTTTCATCCATTTCTGGCAGACTTGTATGATCCCCCAGCATCATCTTGGCTGCCCAATCTGGAGGTTACTGTCCCACGTGGGTTTGGAATAGTACATGACAGCTGTTAGTCACAGGGGTCTCTGCCTGCTGGTACTTGAAGTTTTGGGAGACCACCCTTGACTTATTGAGTTAATGGCTGTATTGTCATGGGTTACAGGAATAGTCAATAGTGTGGGTGCTCAGTTCCAGGAATCAGTTCCTTGGCTTGGTTAGCTTAAAATGGACTGTAGAGTAGAATTTTGTAATGTTACGTTCCCCTGGCTAGGTTATTGTCAGTTAACAGTCAGAGGTACTTGGTTTGTCATTCATGATCAAGTTGATTCAAGGCTAATATAGCAAATTTTATCACTTTACAATTACAATTTCAATGCAGTTTTTAACAATGGTCCAGGGTGTAACTTCATTCTACAGGGAGTACATTCCTCAAGAGTTTAAAAGTATAAAATATAAAATACAAAATGCCATGGTAAAGATGAGACAGATGAAATATAAAAATGCACTGTGAGAAATAGATAAAAATGCAATGTGAGTTAGTGAGGATCAAAGGCTACTGGGTACAGTAAGTGAGTTAGCACCAGGATACTTTTACAGTCTTCGAAGTGGATATTTTAGATCTTTTGTTTTCTTTAGTGACATTAAGCTTAATTGATATGTAGATGTAGTTTGTAGGTTTCTCCTACAGAAAGCCACTTCAGCTTTCTGGCTTACTCTGAGCCTTGCCACACCCATGCAATGAGTGTACTAGGTCTCCGTCAATACTTAGAAGGAAAAAGAAATGCACAAAATTGGAATGGGGGGGATGCAGGCAAGAAGGGGCTTCTGTTATATCAATGTCAAGAAGGGAAATGTGCAAAGGGGGCTTTTTGCTACACTATAACACTGAGTGGGTATGTCTACATGTGCATTAATGCACTTTTCCTAATGCACATGAAATTTAGTGCCTCCAATGTGAGGTACTAAATTCATGCCCTTTAGTCTGCCCTACTGTGCAGTAGCACCTGTGCATGCTTTTTAGTTGACGCTTAATGCACAGTAACCTATTTTACTGCACAATAGTGTAACAATATCGTTTTTTACACGCTCCTTTAATGCACAGTAAAATAGGCTGCTGCATATTAAAGTGCATGTGTAGACGTGGCCAGTGGAGATTTTGCCTCAAGTCGCTAACAAATAGGTGTACTGAGCCATTTTATCTTTTCTTACAAACAACTGTATGTCAAAACTTTCTTGCCTTACTTAAATCAATGTTGGTCTGGCTTCAGTCTTCAAACATAAAGGGTTTTTTCCCCCATTAGCTCCTTTTTTCCTTATTATTCCTGCCCACAACAAGGGTGTATTGCCATATTGAAATCATTCCATTCTCATAGGCATTGCCACTTAGGTGTTCCAGTTCCTAAAGTTTAGTTGTCTTAGCCCAAGAGAGTGATCCAAGTTAATGCACTGAGGTGCTGTACCTAGATGCTAAGTAGTCAATGGCTACAATTATCACAGATTGTCTAAATGTAAGGTTAGGCACTAGAGCTGTGTGAAACAACACCATTCTGCTTCGACTTCTGTTTCAATATTTTGGTGGAACAGTGTTTCATTATGAGTTCTGTTTCATTTAAAAAAAATTGTTCCATTTCATTTTGTTGAAACTGTTTCACCGTTTTGACATTGTTTTGATGTTTCACCCATAGGCTGTAATGGGGAAGCACAGAACTGCCTATAATTTTGTAATTTCCAGCCTGATTTGAATGAAACTTGCAGAGATAGTAGTTCCTTGCATCCAGGGCATGAAGGCTACCAAGCTTCAAGGAGATAGGTGCAGAGGTTTTTGGGAAACTGCATCTCAAGTTGCGGACAATCAAAACTGTCACTTGCTGGATGCAGCAGCCTCCTGTCATCCAGCAGGCAGATCGAGGGGCCTACAGCCCCAGGAGGGCTGTGAGGCTACACAAGACTCCTCCTAGTGGTGCGGCCCCCAATCTGACTTCTGGATGACAGGTGGTTGCTGCAGCCCACACCCAACACCAGGAAGATTGGTGCTGCTGCCAGTCCCAGAAGCAGAAGCAGGCTCCTGTCATCTGGCAGGCAGCTTGCAGGCCTGCACTGCTTGCACGGGGTGGCACAGTCTGGCACAGCCCCTGCAATCCTCCTGGGGGTGTGGCCAGGCCCCCAATCTGCCTGCCAGACGACAGGAGGCTGCAGCTGCTGGCTGGGGCCAGTGGCAGCAACAATCTTCCCACACTGGTCCCAGGTGCCAGGAGCAGCCTCCTGTCATCCAGAAGGCAAATCAGGGGCTCCCTGCACCCCCAGGAGGAGTTGTCAGAGCCCCACAGCCCTCCCAGGGTTGTGTTGGGCGGGGTGGCCTAATCTGCTCCTGCCAGCTGGAACGGCACTGGACACAGCTCATACCCAGTGCCAGGAAGATTGGTGCTGCTGCCCATGCCAGGAGGCAGGAGCAGCCTTTTGTGATCCAGCAGGAAGATCAGGGGCCCCAAACACCCCCAGAAGGGCTGTGGGGCTCTGCCAACTCCTCTCAGGGGAGCAGAGTGTCCCCAATCGAAGACAGGAGGCTGCTCCTGCTACCTGGGATGTTGCTGAGTGCAGCCCGCACCCAGCACCGGAAAGATTGGTGCTGCCACCCATCCCAGGTGGCAGGAGCAGCCTCCTGTGATCCAGCAGGCAGATCAGCGGCCTGCACCCCTGGGAGGACTTTGGAGCTCTTCCAGACTCCTCCCAGGGCTGTGGGCAGGCCCCCAATCTACCTAGCCCACACCCAGCGCTAGGACGATTGGTGCTGCCACTGGTTCCAGGTGGCAGCAACAGCATGCTGTCATCCAGCATGCAAATCTGGGGGCTGGTGCCCCCCAGGCAGGATGGGGGCTGTGCCAGAATCCTCCCAGGGGGTGCAGCCCCCAGATCTGCATGGGATGACAAGAGGCTGCTGCTGTTGGCTAGGACTGGAGCTGAAGCCAACCCCAACTTTCAAAATGTTTTGAGTGCCCTTGTTTCATTTCAAAGCTGTTTTGAAGGCTTTTGTTCCATTTTGATTTTGCTGTTTCGAGCTTGAAATGTATCAAAATAGTTTCAAAATGAAACACCTGGTGAAATTTTGCACAGCCCTATTAAGCACAGGGGTATGTCCAAACCCTGGTTCTTTGTCAGACTTAGGTGTCTATCTCAGAGCTGAAAATTGGCTTCCTCTACAACTTCATAATCAAAAACACCCAGAAAGGAGGGGCACCTGTAGACATGTGGGACACTTGCTGTCATGCACTGTCATGTGCACATATGCACATTGGAGCATACTCAATTACTCGAGTTTGCTTGAACCTGCTAATTAGCTTGCTCAGGCAGCATCAGCACCCCCTGTATTCAGCATCCCCACACTACAAAATGGTGACGGGCAATTTAACTAAAGCTCACCAAACAAGCTTTAGTTAAAGCACCCCCGCTGCCAGTTTGAAGCGCAGGATGCTGAATACATGAGATGCTGCAGGCACTTTAATTGAAGCATCTCCCAAAAGTTGTTCTAATTAAAGTGCTCTCCCCTCCCTCACCAGGACCATACAGACTTCCAAACAGCCTAAGTCATTCTGACAATAGCAGCGAATTCTCACTTTTGCCCCACTGGCTTATAGTTAAAGCACTTAATACTAGACCTCAGAGCCAAGTCATTTGCAGAGATTCTGGATATGTGCTCAAAATTCTTTGGATACTAAATAAAACTTGCCAAGCTCATGAGCATATAACTGCCTCCACACCATGTCAAACCATCTACCTTCTCTTCTATCCAAAAAGTCACCATGTCTACCTGCCAGTGATGGTCAAAACTTATAACTTGATGAAAACCACAATTAAATTTCTATTTCAGTAGAGCAAAGAAATCCCCATCTGAAAATACTGAGTTAGGGTTATTTATCTGTTCTTTTAATTTGCCTTAATCTGTTTTTAAGTTTTGACTTTGTTTATGGGGGGGAAAAGTAGGGTATTTTATTTCTTGGTGCTCAAGCATGATGTCTATGTAACTACATGAAATGAACTTGAAGAGTGTACATGGAAATGGCAGGAGATAAAGAATATGACAGATGTTGGGATAGGAGGACAATGCTGAGAATGACATGTCTAAAAACTTGCATGGCTCTTTATCTGAAGTATTACCTCTTCCATTAAAAAAAAGTTATTCTGTATTTTATACAATATGGTGTAAACATTTTCAAATGTCTGTGAATGACTTAAAATTCCAAATCCATTAATGGAAATAAGTCTTTTAAGTCATGTAGGTAATGTTGAAAATATTTCCTGTAATATTAAAATTCACTTATATTTCTCCCTTAAGTGGTTTGAAATTATTGGACCATCCCATATTTTACCTTTTTTATTCATTGTACATTATTTTTACAGCATATATGTATTGCAAAAAAAGGTCACTAAAAATTATTTTCCTAATAACAGTAGTTCCTAATGAATCCTTTAGAATAAGAATACTTATCATATGTAATGGGTTATCTATATATATCCTGGTCCATAAACTGTGATTGAAATTAAGTAGATATGTTCTTAGAGTTGATTTAATCTATTTTGCTGAATAACCTTTAAAGTGACAATTATTTTACAGGGCGTTCAAGTCAAAATGAGGAGCTTGATAATAAATACTGGGTAATAAAAATGAATTAAAAAATCAAGCCTTTATTATGTATTTTTTTTCCATCAAAATGCAAAGACCAATTGAAAACAATAATGATACTCATCCACAGTTACAGTTCCAACAAAACATCTCAGGATTTGATTTACAATTAGTAGCATCTTGAAAATGAGCCATCATTTTACATTTAAAACTGCTACCACTCAATCCATCAAACCCTAAAGTCTTGCTGTTGATTAATTGCATTCTCTCATGCTATTTCTCTCAACAAGTCTTGAGAAAATCAAGCCTATGTTATTCAAAATGTTATTAGAATGATATGCATCCCCAGCTAGCCAATTCAATCACAACTAAGTTCACAAACAGTAGGTGGTTTGTATGCTTGCAAATGTTGGGTTCATTATTGAGGTATTAGAATATGATATACTACTTCAAGGCATACCACATCATATTCACCCAGGGTTTGAAAAATTGTATGCTCTGTACTGTGAGAGTCTGTAAGCACAGTAGACTACGCTCAAAACAGTGTAATGAAGGGAGCTACACTTCCTACTCTACCTCATTGCCCCCACTAACTTCAGTTGATTAAGCAATGCATTCATTGTCTCTGACCTACATTAACAAACTCTTCACTTGGAAGGAATACATCTCTATGGTTTTATATCTGACAAAAGATACTTCAGAGGAAGATACAAGAAACATGCATTAAGAAGTGTTCCCCACAAAGTTTTAATACTACTTCTCAATATTTATTTGATACAGGCCCCCTCCACACGTCACAGGTATCACGCAAATAACTGGTTAATTGCACAATTACCTTGGGCATTTGTACATGTGATGGGTTTTAATTGCCAAGGTTGTATTCTATGCACTCTAAATTGAAATGATGGGTTTTTAATTGAAACCAATCATTTTGATTTTTCTATCACATTACAGTGAGGGGCCCAATCCAATTTTTTATTTTTATTTTCTTTGGCCACAGCCAGATCCTGTCCACAGCCAGGGGATGAGTTGCTGGCAAGCCAGTAGCCCCTGAGCTGGGGGTGGGGGTATCCTAGTCTTCCCTCCACAGTGGCAGAGCCCCCTGAGGCCACCCAGACAGGTTGCTAGTGGGCCAGGTGCTGCCCCAGCTTGGATCAGGGAAAAGTTGGATTGCCCTGCTAGCAGCTCACCCAGGCAGCCTTGGGGGGGCATCACCACTGCAGAAGAAAGGACCGGGGGCCCGTGCAGCTCAGGAGCTGGTTAGCCCACCAGCAGCTTGCCCCCCAGCTATGGGAGAGGTGGGCAGGCTGCTGGAAAAAAGGATCGGGCACCTTGCTGTTTCTAATAATTTTTCTGTGTAATCTGCCCACCTCTCCCATGGCTGGAAGGTGAGCTGCCAGTGGGCTGAGGAGCCCCTGAGCTGCAAAGGGCCCCAATCTTTCCCTCTGCAATGGCGGCACCCCCTGGGGCTCCTTGGGTGAACTGCTAGTGGGTTGGGTGCTACCCCAGCTCGGAGGCAGCACCCAGCCCATTCCAACACTTCCCTGATCCCAAGCTGAGGCAGGACCCAGCCTGCTAGCAGCTTGCCTGTGTGACTCCAAGGGGTGCCACCACTGCCAAGGGAAGGAATGGGGTTCCCCACAGCTAAGGAGCTGCTTAGCCTGCCAGCAACTCACCCCTGTGGGCTGTGGGAGGGATGGGTAGGCTCCACCAAAAAGAAAAAAAAAAGAAAAGCAGGCACCTGTTGAAGGCAGAAGTGTTGGGGGCCCCATTTTTTTTTCCCCTGCAGATCCTCCCTACTTCTCCCATAGCCAAGAGACAAGCTGACAGCTGCATTGTTGCAATTCCCATATTGCAAATTAAAATATATCTGTATGTAGTTTAGTCTGCAATGATGCAAAATCATTTTAAACCCCCCAGAAGTCTTTCACATGTATACTGTGATGCCATTAAACCACACAAAGTTACATTTTTGTCAGATGTAAATGTTAAGGGCATTATATTATGCACAAGCACCCCTTGAGACCAGCTATATGTGCACAGCCCCAGGGGTGCAATACTAAAACCCTGGGGATCATGGCTGCCATGATCCCCAAGACTTGAGGAACTATGAAATGCCCAGGACCTTGGTCCCAGCTGTGCCTCAGCTACAGCTGGCACTGGGATTCCTGCACCTGACAGAGCTCTGAGTCCCAGCTATGCCTCACATGTAAGGCGACCAAATTGACTGGTCATGGACTGGGCCGACACGATCAAGCAGGTGGGGGCTAGCGGCGAGGAGTCAGGCAGTTAATACTTGTATGGTTGCAAAAAACTTTTTATTTTTCCTTTACTTATGCCACCAGGTAACAGTAGTGCAGCGCAGGTCAAGCTTGGTTACAAAGACAGCTGTAAAACGAACTAATCGGTAGTAAGTGGACGGAGACGAATGAGTTGTTGGTCGAAACGAAGTCAAGCATGCGAGGGTGGGGTACGCCGGGAGATAGCGGTGGCAGAGAGACAATCACAAGTGGCCAGCCTGTGAGGTAGCTCTGGGCTCATGCAAACCGGGTTTCTGCGAGAGCTGGTCTCCACCTTGGGTGGAAACTCACTGGCTTAAATACTTTCCAGGTAGCCAATCATACAGTTCTCCTTTTGGAAAGTTCTAGTCAGATTACATAATGATTGTCTGCCTAGTGCATGACTGGGCATGCGTGCTTTGCCAATTCAAATACCTCACTCAAATTACGTACTGACCACGTGTGGGACATGTTTGCACATGCGTGCTGGCTTTTGGGGCTTTTCACTTGCATGCTCACACTAGTTTCTTTTAACTCTGTGTTATCATCATCCTTTCAATTCTGGTTCAGACAACACGCAGCTGAGACTCATAGCCCCATCAGCTACAGGGTCTCTAGGTCCAGTCCCAGCTGCACATGGGTACTGCAGCTGGGATCCCCTTCAACAAAGGGAGCTCTCAGCTGTGAGAGCCTGCTTCTTGACAATATGGGGAAGCCCAGGTTCAGGCTCCCCCTACACCAGCAGTAAGCCATGATTGGATCTAGCATGTGATCCTCCAATCATGCCTTCTGTCCTGCATCTATCTGTAGAAAGGACCTCTGAAACATGAACTGTTATATCCCTTCCAAAGTTTGTCATTGTTTATTATTAGAAATGTAGCTAACCTTGTCCATATATATTTATACTTTGAATCTCTCTGACATATAATTTTCAATATTATCCTGTGGCTACTAGTTCTACAGTCCAATTAAATACTATATTTAACAGCACTCCTTTTTGTCAATGTTTATTTTCCACCTTTTGATTTAATTCTATACCTTGATGGCTTTTTTACATCATGAACTGAGAGAAAGAAAAGTTCTACAGTCTCTTGTTTTATCTATTTTTATCGTGGTACAGAGCTTGTCTACACAGCCAAGAGAGTCACGGAGAAGCAAGTTCCATTCCCTTGTTCATTTCTACTCTATACATGTCAAACCCTGGCAATGAATCAATGTAAGCCATGTAAAGTAGTAGTGAGCAGGTGCTGAGAGCCATTCTCAGGCTCTCTGTCTCAGGCATACCTGTTGCCTGAATTTCTGCCTCCAATGCCATATTTCTGGGTTTCGGCACTTGCAGAAGAGCAAGTGGCAAGTGGTTTCGACATGTTTTTCTGTAGTGGTCCTGGCCTTGGCACAGAAATATAGTAGAGTTCCCATGGAACAAGGAAGATAAAAAAGGGGAATATACACAACTTCATGAATGGGTTTCATAGTTTCACAGTTAGCAGGGTCAGAAGGGACCTGAGCAGATCATCAAAGCCTACCCCCTGCCATGGCAGGAAAATGTACTGGGGTCAAATGATCCTGGCAAGGTGTTCATCCAGCCTCCTCTTAAAGACCCCCAGGGTCTTTGCCTGGAAGTTGGTTCCAGATCCTAGCCGCCCTGACTGTGAAGTAGTGCCTCCTGATATCTAGCCTAAATCTACCCTCTGCCAGCTTGTGACCGTTATTCCTGGTGGTGCTCAGGGGAACAGGGACTCCCCCAATACCTGCTGATCTCCTCTGATTTGTTTGTAACAGGCCACTGGTGTAGTAGAAACTCCCTTGATACTCTACAGGAAAAGTAACATATAACATTATAGTGTGACATCTACACATTAAAAGCAATGCTTCGACTATAGAGGGGTAAGAAGACTGAGAAAGTGTTATTTTAGCTGTACTTGTTGCATCAGCTGAGTCCATAAGTAATATAGTTCCTCTCAATTACCTGCTATTGAATACAGGGGGGGTTGTTTTTTTTTCTCATTATTATTATTTAAAAAGTAGCAATGAATGAGAACATTAGGAGGTCATCAATTTAAGAATAAATTCCTATTTAGTTAATAAACTTCTAACTTACATGAACATTAAGCCTTCCCTTTTATGAAAATCTGCAGGGATCGTTAGCACGTAACAGCAATGGGGTGCAGCACAGAGCAAATAAGAACCTTAAAAAAGCAGTGTGTTAGTGCTGCTATCATTGCAGGGTACTGTGAAGCTTCAATGAATGATAATAACTGGTTGTCTTTCTGGAAAAATGCATATAATTATTCACACTAGCCAAATTAAAATTGAGTTTCATCTTGTACAAAATTGTATTAGAATAGCATAATTTGGAAACATAACATTTAAATACTTGCTCCATTTAAATACAATGATGATGAATTTATTAACCTATTTACCATTTAAGAATATGGAAATGACAGGTTAAAAGGGAGACGCCTATGTGAAGTGCCCTATACTTATTCTGTCATGATTCCCCTACAACTGGGGACCTTGTTACACATTCGCTTGCAAGAGTTGCAAATCAGTGGGATGTAGTGACCTATTAAAGTTAGGATGTTTTAAGGATAATCATTGCCTGAAAGGGAACAACTTTGCAATGCTAAGAGGGCACTTACCATGTGCTAAAGTACTTGAACTTCAAGCTGCTCCAGGTTTAACTGCTTGAATTTTAGTAAGTATTCAGCTGGATGTGTGATACCACCTAAGACAATCACAATAGAACTATAACTTGGCTTTCTTTTTTTAGAAAAGTAACAAATTTAACTTTTTATTAACTTCTTCAGTAACACAAATTACACCTAGTTCTAGTGTTTCCATTCTGTATCAGCATAGGACCTAAAAAAATTACAGTAAGAATTACTATCAACTCTACCCATTTTCTTTAAGTTAAAGTTCCAAAATTTCAATTTTCTTTACAAAAAAGCACCCTGTAATCAGAATAGGCCATTCCTAATGGCAGTCATGGTACTTTGCCTCCAGGGCAAGTGTCTCTTTCTACATCATTCTTCCTAATATTACCACTTCTTTACATTGCTTCAGAATATCAAGAGCTGCCTCCAACATTGTTACATAATACTTTTCTCATTTGACTTTGTTACGAGATGTTTGGAGATTTTTTTTTTTTTTGTAAAACAATGGAGGTAACAATTATTGCTTATCACTAAAAATAATATGATTATGACCTACAGATGGGAATAACAAAGACTAAGTTTCAGTGACCTCTTTCCCTAGTTTTCATTTTTTTTAAAGTTAACAGTGTATGAAAGAAGGGACAAGGAGGAATCAAAGAGAAAAGAAGTGAGTCTTTATTCCCTTTTTCCATTTTAATTAATCATCCATCATGCATTATTACTGTAATTCATTCAACAAAGGAGGAAAAAAACCCAAGAATGCTAAATAACAAAGTAGTAACAACAATAAGATGACAATTTAAAGAAAAAATAAGAAACTAAAAATCCATCACATAGAATAAACACATAATTAGAGCTGTTGTGAAGCATCCATGTGAGAAGAGAATGTCAGTGAATTTTAATGATCCTTCAGAAGATAATGATAGTGGTTGGAAGGAAAATGTAACATGAATTAGCATGTTTGCTTGAAAAAAGAATCAAGTCTCTTGCTGCTGCAAGCTGTTGATCATGGGCTCAAACAGGAGTAGAAAAAGTGTGACAATATCTGATCCCTCATGCTCCTTTTTCTCAATTCAAATTACACCAAAGGCATGGTA
This sequence comes from Crocodylus porosus, assembly GCF_001723895.1. Taxonomy (NCBI): domain Eukaryota; kingdom Metazoa; phylum Chordata; order Crocodylia; family Crocodylidae; genus Crocodylus; species Crocodylus porosus. Next base: position 2,525,020 of record NW_017728912.1, on the reverse strand, counting down.
AAATGTGAAAAGAAAACACAGAAGATATGTATGTGAATAAAGTATATCAGAAATATATCACAGAGAGAGAGAAAGAGAAAGAGAGAATACAGACTCATTGTCTTTCTCGCTCTCTCTCAGACTTCAAAAAAACATGTTTATCACAGAATTAGCAGTGGCAGGTTGTCCAGTTGATTGGCAGGTACAGATATGCCCAGGGCCATTTCCCTGCAAAATCAGGCCACTGCCACTCCCAGGACTTCTAAGGTATCATGGTCATGGGTACCGGGCCTTAACCCATGGTGTCTGTCTGCAAGTATGTATAAGGGAATCACATGGGGTTCTCTTGCTCTATAGTATGAAACCTGCACCTGGAATCACCTGTTTGGGGCAGCTGGAGAGTGTGGGTGGCCCCAGGCTGTAGGGATCATGCCATAACTAAACAGATGTTCACTACAATAAAGCAGCACAGACTATTAATAGGAACCATTGTGCTCACATGTTTGGGCATCTGCGGCATAACACAGGGCAAGGACATCTGTTCACTCATATTTTGCGCCGCCATAAAAATTGATCTGTGCAACAAAGGCAATGTCTGTCTGTCAGTCTATATATACATGCCTGTATATAGACTTCATAGACATAGACTGCATAGACTTTAGGGGCTGGACAGGACCTCGTGAGATCATCAAGTCCAGCCCCCCTACTATAGGCAGAAAGTCTGCTAGAGTCAAATGATCCCAGATTGTGGCAGGGCACTGTTGGTGTCTGCCACTTTAAGGGCCGAGCCAAGCAGCCAGCAGGTGCTTAATTGTGACAGCCATTTTAGATCCATGGCTGCCTATATAAACAGGTCATTTTGCTGCTGGCAGGCTAGGCAGTAACATTGCCTGGCTGCTAGGCTAAACACAACATTCTGGAGGTAAAGGCAGGAGCTGTAGGGGATGGTTTGGAGGCTCCTGGTCCTAGGCATGTGTGATCTCTGGGGCCTTACATGTTGCATGGCCTGTTGGTTGCATAGCCCTGCCCCTCAACTCACCTGCCGCGACTTTGATGTTAAACTATCAAGAGAAGAGGTTCAGTGGAGATCTTCCTGGGTGGGCCTCCCAACAAACGGAAGTACTCACAATTGTTTGGTGCAATGTTCCACGGGGCTCTACCTCCCTTACATGCTGTCCACTCACCAACTGGATGCATGTTCATAGAATGGGGATTTTGGCCCTGAGGGGCTGCCTGCAGCTTGTTTTGGGTGGGGTCCCATGTTGGCGCGGACACAAATGGCTCTCCTCCCTCCAGCCTCAAAGCATGGCCCACTTTCTCTAGGCTCTTTGATTTTCCCCTTTTTTCTGTTTTTGGGTTTTGGGGGGTTTTTTGTCTCAGAAGAAATACTCCCCTGAGGAGAAGGCGGCTGTGGAGCTGCCTCCTTGTCCCCAGCCTCCTCCAGAGGGCTCAAATGCCTCCTCTGCCTTGCTCCCTACAGGGAGCTTAAATGCTTCCCTTGGCTCACCTTCAGCAGGGAGCTGGAGGTCTTCCCTTGCTTTGCCTCCTGCAGGGGGCTCAGAAGTTTCCCCTGCATGGCCTGCAGGAGCTGTGCAGGCTCTGCTGCTCCTCTTCCATGCTGAAGCCTCAGCATGTCTAGCATGCTGTCCACCAGCACTCTCTCTCCCTGGCTCACCCCCCGCCTTGGTTCTGGTGGGGCTTTTAAACTTTCCTGTGGTGGCCGGTATGGCTGCCACGATTGGTCCAGCTGTTCCCCGTGCAGGAAACAGATGATTAAACAGTCAGCATAATGCTGGCTTGCACAGCTGTGGCCACAGTCCCAGCTCCTGCTCTGGCTGCCCACCAGGGGGTAAGTCCGGGGTTTGGGGCCCACAGGTTTTACCCTCTCCCCTTCAGGAGCCTGTGGTGGTGCCTCACCGACACAGCATGACTTAGAACTGCACCCTGCCTGGAGTGGGTGGCCACATGGGTTTCCTAGTGACACAGGAGCCTCCAGAAAATGCTGGGCGAGTTACCACCCTGGTGAAAAGTGAGTAGGGGCAAATTAACCCCTGCCCTCACCTTCAGGTGGGCCATATACCAACAGAGCAGGGTAGGCCAGGTAAGCTTCTGGAAGTGCCTGAGCCTTCTCAGGGAGTGACCCCGCAGGGCCAGGCATGCTTTCAGGAGTACCTGGAGGACCCTGATCTTGAAGTGCAGGCAGGAGGTAAAAATTCAGCTGAGGCACTCGACTGGTCAATGATAAGGCCAGGACCGGAAGGGTCAAAAGGTCCAGGGGGCCACCACAAGGGACACCTACAAAGCACAAAGAAGCTCAGGGACCCAACTGTCCTGAGATGGAGCCAGGGCTTACAAAAGCTGATGGCCCCATGATTGGGAGTCACAGCTAATGGGTGAAGGGGATGGTTGAGCCAACTGCCTGAGATACCACCTGTGAGGCTTGAGCTGCAGTGTAGAGGTGGAATGGAGCCGTGGATAGCTTCCCTAATATCGGGGTGTACAATGGTGAGCCTCCCGCCTTAATTAATTACAACAAGGCGTGGCAGATGAGACAGGTAGGCGGAATGCCCAGAGGCAGGTGGGGAACTAGCTCTGTGGCTAGCCAGGGAGCCCCACCTTGTCACAAGATAAGCATCCAAATACCTTTTGAATAAGTCCAGAGTAGGTGCTTGCACCATCCCTGGGGGGAGTCTGTTCCAGACCCTGGCCACTCAGAATTAAAGGAGTTTTTCCTTATGTCCAGTCTAAATCAGCCTTCCAGATGTTTTTGGCCATTAGACCTAGTTATTCCTTGGGGTACCCTAGTGAAAACCTGTTCCCCTAGATCCTCTAGTGAAAAACTGTTCCCCCTTATATACTTATATGCTGCCGCCAAATCACCCCCGAGCCTTCTCTTCTCCAAGCTGATGACTCCTATGTCCATAAGGCTTGCTTTCTTGGCATTTGATCATGTGCGTGGCTCTCCTTTGGACTCTCTTGAGCTTATCCACATCCCTCCTGAAGTGAGGGGCCCAAAACTGGATGCAGTACTGTACCTGTGGCCTCACTAAGGCCAAGTAGAGTTGAGAAGATGACACCCCTGGTTTTGAGATGCATCGATGGATGCATGCCAGAGTTTTATTTGCTTTGCCAGCTATGGCATCACATTGGTGGTTCATGTTCATCTTGTGGTCAGTCAAGACCCCCAAGTCTCTTTCAGTCATGGTGCTAGCAAGTTAAGCAGTGTCAAGCCTATTAAGCATGATGCTTGTTCTTTCTCCTAAGGTGGAACACCCTGCATGTCTCTGTGTTAAATGCCATCGGGTTTTGGTCTGCCTACCTTGTGAACCTCTCCAGGTCTATATTTGTATAGATACATGAATGTATATTTATGTGTGCTTGCGTGTCTGTGTATATACATTAGGGAAAAGAGAGAGAAAGCATGAATGTTATGAGTCCCAAGGTCAAAATAAGTCAGAACGAGTTTTTGAAACAGGTATGGTATAACATCTTTATTGAGAATACATGATATGAGAGGGTATATTGATCAGTGTTATAGGTGATAGCATATAATAAGTTCAGTAATTTTATAGTCAGTTTAGGAAGTCTGAAGAGGATAGTGTTGGGATGACCATATTTGGATCTTGGGGAGCACTGGATTTGCAGCTGAATAAAGGTGTTTTTCTGTCTCAGCAAAGCTGCTGGACACAAGGCAAGATGACATATTCAAAGTAACTTTGCAAATGCTTAAGTAAGCAGTTTCCTAACAATGGGATAGTGTGCAGGATGCATGATTTACTGTGTAAGGAGAACACAATGCAGCCCACCAGCTATCATCAGGAGATAAAGCAGAAACAAAACCTGAAATAAGCAAGAAACCAGAAAGAACCAGCAAGTGACTGAAGGAAGCCAGGGTCAAATTCTTGAGCATGCGCTCATAGCAGAGATGTATGAAAATGAATGAAATGCATAGGCAATTCCATATTAACAATGTAAACAGAGGTGGAGATGGAGATAGGAGAAGATATGGGTGGAACAAAGGAGAAGCAAGGATGGAATGAATATTAATGAACATGGAGTATTGCGTCTAATTCTGGGCGCCGCACTTCAAGAGGGATGTCGACAGCATGGAGAGGGTCCAGAGGAGGGCCACTCACATGATCAGGGGACAACAGGGAAGGCCCTATGAGGACAGGCTGCGGGACCTGAACCTGTTCAGCCTCCAAAAGAGAAGGCTGAGGGGGGATCTAGTGGCCTG
>NW_017728912.1:2506747-2520423 GCF_001723895.1 Crocodylus porosus | reverse complement strand
AACCCTACAAACTATGAAACTATGAATCAAGGTGTATAAAATGTCAAAAGAACTAATGTTCAAGGCAGGTCCCCTGGTTCACAGGCTGTGTGTCTGTGAGGAACCTTTGTCCGAAGCCATCTCCTTTCTGAATAAAGCTGTTGTGAGCAATGTGTGCTGGTGTTTGTTCCCTGCTTGCTCTGGCTAATGAGTAACAGGATCCATGATCCATGAGCAATTGGATCATTGTTTCCCTAGTCATTGCGTGTCATATGGAGTTGGGGTCTAACAGACATATCAGTTGCATCCATTCTGTTCAGACTTTAAGCATCTTAGATTTACTGACACTGGTCCTATTATGCAATAGTTAACATTCCTAAGTTTCCTGATTAGCAACATTACCTTCAGCAACAGTTTAACAATAAAAATACAGCTTTCACATGTAGTTTAAGTAGTAGGTACATGTAACTTTCCAACATGTTGGTTACTGGTTAAGTTTAGGAGAGTGGTTCACTCAGGTGCTGGATGAGCATTCATCCAGTATGGACTGCCTAAGGGCCTTCTGCCCTCTAATATCAAGCACATATACAAATGCTACAATGGGGACAGTAGATTGTATATGTCTATTCCCCATGTATGCATTTCTGTATGCTATATCACTATTTATATATGTAAACAAATGCCTTTATATACAAAAGCACATTCTCTCAGGCTCAAACACATGTAATTGATTATGTAAGTAATTGAAATCATCCCTGATGTATATACATGCCATAAAGAAACAATCAAAGGCCATTTAATTCACAGAAAAACTTTTAGTTGATTTCAACAGGCTTTGAATTGGGATCAAACTGAATATTAATCAAAGCAACTCTAGCAATCCCAGACTTCTTTATTCAGGAATACCAGCATTTTAGAAGTTGAAAATGCCATTGTTCTGCACAATCTGTGTATTCAGTGTTCTGGGAAAAATATTTAAGTTATAAAAGCAGGGATCATTTAAATGGAAACAAAATTTTATAAGCTGGGTGGATGCTGTGCTTGCTTTTATCCTCAGATCTGAAACAGAATGTTTTACATTTGAAAACCTGTCTAACTTTATCCCAGTGTATTAGGGTTTAGCTCCAGAGGGGGCCATGACACCCCATCAGCCCTTGTCTTGTCTGTCTATCTTTGGGCATGCTCCCCTTCTCCTCATCTGCCACGCCTTGATGAAATGCTACTTTCAGAAAAGTGAGGCTGTCCCAGGACTCCCCAGGACAGATCTCCTCTCATGAACACAAGTGTCCATGCTCATTTCCTTAAGGCCTAATTCCATGTCTCTGACCATCCCTTACACCATACTCATGCCTCACAGATGATACAAATTCTTGCTGACACATGCCCTCCCTGGGCTTTTGGATCCCAACCCCAGTCCTTGCCTCTCTTGGGCCACAGGCTCCTTAATCTCCACCTGTGACCCCCAGCCTTTGGTCCCTCTCTCTGGGCCTTGGCCCTTTTCTTAGGTCCATCAAAGCTCCTAGGTTCCCCTGGCTGTGCCAGTTGTAAGCTGTGGCCCTCCTCAGCCTTTGGCCCATCTCTGGGCCCTGGGCCCACTCCTGGGCCAGTGAGACCTTCAGACTCCCCCGCCCTGTCAACATTCAGCACTCCTGGGCTACAGACCTCTGGGCTTCCTGGCCCTGCTGACACTCACCCCCTTCCTGGCTATAAGCCTCTGGACTCTCTGGCCTCTGAACCCTCTCTCACTCAGAGCCATCTGGGATCTCCTTACCTCCCCTTAGTCTCTTCCACAAACCACCAGGTGCTTACCCCAGCTCAGATGTTACCCAGGAGCCCTGCTGCTCAGGAGCTCCTCTCTCCATACCTCTCAGGGCTAGACTGCCTGACCAGCTCAGGCCCTGGGTTTATATACTTCAAGCCCAGCCCCCTTTTGGTCAGTTGACTCTAATTGGCCCCTGCCACACCTACAAGCTGCTTCTCACTCAGCCTCTTCCCCGCTTAAAGAGACAGCCATGCTAAGTGCCTGGTCATACCCACCTATACTTTTAGTCCAATAAAAGATATCACCTGAAAAAAATCCTTGCCTCTAGCATAATTTCTGAACCATCATGGCTATATCTTCTTTCATAATATTACTCTAACACTACTGCAATATGAAAGATACAGAAATCTGCTGTTTACAATAGAAAATCCATAACCAAAAGAAAAAGAAAAAGCCTGACTACATGGTGACCTTTTCTGCCTAAACCTATGCAAGAAACATAATATCACCCCAAGGGGACTTATCATCTGTAAACTTCAAAATAGCACACACAACTCAATATATGCAACAAAACTATTCCTGAAAACTTCAGAAAAACTGAAAAACCATCTTTTTAACCTAACCTATTCCAAAAAGGATCAATTAAAATAGAAGATACCTACTTGTGCTACTAAAAGAAGAATTATTAATCTGGCTACTATATAGCTGGCCCAAATGTACTACCAAACACCTGATGACAGCCATCCAACAAAAAGAAAAAAAAGTGAAATCAGCTATCAGAACAGGAGACACCTTAGAGGCAACATCAGTGGCTCAGGAGAGAATCAAGACAGCAGCACCGAGAATACCCACATGTTAACTGATCACAACACCCCTTATCCCATGCTGAAATATCTGTACTTTCAAAAGGCCTGAACTTCTTCCCAAGAAAAAAAAAAAAATCTTCACATAAGGCAATTTTCAAAGGCATTTTTCAAGCTCTCACACATACCTAAGGATCAAAACTGGAGTAAAAACATTGTTATAGAACTTTCAGGGGAGGTAAGATACCACACTGTAGCAACAATTTGTGGCAATAAGATATTGTTTGGTCACATAGTTGTTTGCAGTGTGGTTGTCTGGTGTTCTACTATATTCACCTACCAATCTGTAATATGGAAGAACATATAAGTGATTCTGAGTTGTTATATCCTCATTAAGTTGTTTGACACTTACACCTGACACAAGCCCAGAGAAGACATTGGAAAAAATCCACAAGATTTCAATAGGCTTTAAATCAGGACTTTAAACAAGGAAGTCATAGGTACCTTTTTAATATAAATACATAAAGGGATTATTTTGAGATTGGGCTACAGCATAACCTAATAAGAAACTAATAAGATATCTTAAAAGGAGAAAGTATGTGGAAAAGGCAGCCAAAGCAGGTATCTTCAGGAACACATGAAATGGCAGTGAAACAAGGAGAAGGCAATTTATGTTTGCCACACTGATGTAGTATGAAGCTCTCAGTGCTTTTGTCTGAAACAATGTCATCACTAGTATTTCAGAGATAAGCAAATAGAATCATAAGATCCTTACTTTGTTCAAAATATCATTCCTCCCTCGACATCTATATTCATAATAATTATTAAAGATCCTAGACTTCTGGTAGTAAATGCCTTATTTGTGGCATATGTGTAGAATCATCCTCCTGCTGCCTGGTCGTTATACCAAAAAAATTCTTCAGGTACCATCTGGAGAAAAAGACATCTGCCAAGGGAACAAAATACATTGTAGGAGCATTAATAAACTGGAGGAAATTCTGTAACCTAGAAAATGAATCGCTTTTATTGTTCTCCCTCCTCTCCCCACACCATTTGTGGATGCCCTCTCAGCCCTTTCATCTCACACATCTGTTTTTGCCTCCTCCTATGCTTCTTTCTTATTTGACTTAAGTCACTGTGCAGGTACCTACTGTCCTACATGACTTTCTTTCTGTGGAATGTTTTTCTTCCCCATATTACTTACTATTATTAGTCTCTCCTTTTTTTACTATTAACATTCCAAAGCAGATATGTTAGGAAAACACGTTTCATTAAGTAATTCATGTATCCATTACTTTTCATTAAGTAATGGGCACACACATTCCATTATCCCTCCCGGTTTTATGACCCCAGCACATTGCATAAAGTAACTTTTGGATGACAAAACTTTGTTTCAACCTTGCATGAGCTGAAAAATATAAGATTTTTACCTGGACTTCCTTTGAACTTGCTTCACAATAGAGTTAACGTCAGCCTGACCTGAAGATCAGATTGAGTCATTAGGGAAAATTGAACACTTCAAGAAAGTATGTAAAATAGTTGCTGAGATAGAGATTTTAATGGACTCTTTCAAAGCTTTTCTCTGTAATTCTGTAGCTTTTAAGGATGTTATTTATTTTGACCAAGCTTTCATTTTATTTGATCTTTATGAAAACTCTTGCATAAATTTATATAAGATCCATAGAGCAATTTTCTCAGAGAATTCCATGTAGCATTTGCAATTATAGTTCAGCATATTTAAGAGGGGGGAAAGGTCTGATTTTATTTCTTTCTTTTTGAAAAACCATTGATTTCTAAGGAAGAATTACTCTCTACCTCAATTAATTACATTCTACCTAGAACATAAAGATGCGCACACTTTTATAGCTGTATGAAAGGAAATTCTTATGGCTAAGAGAAAGTAAAGCATATGCTGTATTCTGTCTAAGAGACCAATTTACCTGTCTGACCCTTGATTAAGTATTTCATTAGCCTTTTGCCCTCATCAGGAAGAGTTCTTTGGATATGGGTTAGCGTGATTTATTTAAGAGAAATTCCAGCTAAAAAGATTTTCACACCTCCTAATGACTTGGCAAGATGGAAATTTCTCTATAGAGCACCTGATAAAGTAACTGCTGTTGTTTGATTGTGCAATGATGTGCACTTTTTGTAGTCCAGCACTGGGGAAATTCACTTTTGGGCTAAGTCTGCTCTGGTGGGTTCCCTACCAATTAACAATGTATATTTACACTGTGGATGCATATGTGAAAAGCTGTTCAGATATGCAATTATAAGAGATAGGTCGACATTTAAGCCCGTGGGCCTCGCTGAAGTAAATTTAGGGGCAAGCACACAAAAACAAGAGGATGGATGGTACAATTTTTCATATAAGTAGAGGGCTCTAGTACTTTGCTTTATGTTGCATGACGATAACTTCTACCAGTGTTGACATTCAATAGCCGGGGACACATTACAATCCTCCTTCAGTTCTTCATAAATCCATCCACTTGTTTTCCTTCCAAAGTCCTTAGGAAATACATTACCTCTGTTTAAATCCAATAGATGCTCTTCATGGTCTGCCTTAAACTGCCTGTTCCTGCATTCAAGAAACTGTTCTTCCACAGGGTTAGCAAATATTTTAAGGACATGTCTATTTCAAACGTTTCTAATGCAATGCTAAGATTCAAGCAGGAAGCCTACATTTCTGTGGTTTCATACATTTTTATCCACAAAGAAGTTATTTGTATTCTTTTCTGTTTTTTCTGAATGCACCAGAATAAAATTCACTATGCATTTGTTTACCTCAGTCGGTCTTTTTTCCCTATTATACTCTCCATGCATATCTAGGGTTCCTCCAACAATGCATTCATTCTTTTATTTTTTTCCCTGTTTGTCATCAGGAATTTAATTGTGTTATAAGTCTATCCTTATTATAATACTGTTTTAATCTGTCTATTCCTAATTCTGTAGAGATAATCCTGTAGTTTCTGGAATACATTTCTAAAAAACAACATACATTTTGTCATTTTGCAATTGCTTTAATTCTGAACAGTGCTCTATTTCAGCCAGTCTCCAGCTTCTTTATTTTGCTTTCCAGTTTTTCTTGATATGTTTTCTTCCTTTTTAATGGAAGTGAAAAATGCTAATCTGATAATACCAGCTATTGCTGCCCTCTCTGTTTTATGAGCAAAGACCAGCTGCCCCAGTAATGATCCTTAACCCTGAGCCTAGGTTTACCAAAGGATGAAAGGGTATCTTTCATTAAGTCCTCTTCTATGGCTGCTAAAAGAAATACATGTATTTGAAAGATTCTTTATAAACTGGGACTGAAAAATTATCACTACATTCACATCTGTCATCCACCAGGCTCGCAAGTTGAGAAAGAACAGTTTAATCTTTTTTTAATCTATTTTTGGAAACTTTGGAAGGATCTAAGAAATTTAATTTGGATATTAAGACAAAACCTTTCACTATGAGGCTACTTGAGCTTTGGAACAGGTTACCTAGAGATGTTGTGGAATCTACATTCTTAGACATATTTAAAAACAGATGACATAAACACTTATATAAAGTGGTTTAGATGGGGTGATCCTGTCTTGAGCTGGGGGCTGGATCAGATGACTTCCTGAGGTCTTTTCCAGCCCTACTTTTATAGGGTTCTATGATAGCACAAGATCAAAATTCAGTAACACAAATATCTGCCAAAAATTATTTTAGGTGGATTCCTTGATTATTCTCTGAAGGCAAAGTATTATATACTGTATTTTTCCTAATAGTCTCTGCACTACTTTCTGGTTCTTACAATAAATTAGTGCCCAGGGCTCATTCCCCACTTGCCTTCCCTCACTACTTAAAGTATTGTTGAAGCAATTCTGAAAGAGAATCAACATTATAGTCTCGTCCCTGAAATCCAGATGTGATCAGTTAGGTCTTTATGTTCTTACAACCACCAAAATGCATAAAGCATATTTTAAAAAGAAAAAATGTGTTTGTAATAAAGACATACATGTCTGGTATAACAAAGCAAGCCTATTGTAACAACTAGATGCAAAGCAACTGGATATACCTATAAAATTGTCCTGTTGTGAGCATTTATTTTATGTACCCTGCAGGAAATCTCTTAACAGAGGGCCATATTTTTAGAAATCTCTCTAGATTATATTTTAATGGCATCCACTTGTTCCCATTTATTAGCATATTCTAAATCAAACCAAGAGCTGAAATTTATTTGTGAGATCTTTTCCAGCTGTTTGTAATTACTTCTCTGAACGAAAAAAATCAATGTTACACCAACAAGCTTTTTAAAAAGTATTTTAATATGAATTTCAGCAGTTAAAAATTGGTCTAGTAATGTTTTCTTTCCCTTCCTTCCCCAACTTTAAATTTCTTTAGTCAATTTGGGATCAAAAAGTGGCTATTAAAATGCTCAGATTTGTTGTTGGGGTTTTTTGTTTAGTTTCTTTTGTTTGTTTTTTAAGCATACTGATGAAGATGATGATGAGGTTTGAATTTATTCTCTGATCTGCATTGTTTTCTCAACAATATGATTATAATTTATCAATACTTTCTAATATATGGTTAAAATTAATACTTCTTTGCAATGCTTGCTATCTTTCTGCCAAAAAGATCTTTCCTGATATGAGAAACCAAATGTCCAGTCTATCCATCTACACACTGGAACAGGTATGAGAAAGAGGGAGAGAGGGTTAGCGAGTGCATACCACTGGATGGAATTTCCATTGTGAAAAATGGCTGTGTCTTAAGGCACTTATGGAAATCTTTATTTGGAATAATAAGAACTTCACATATTTAGTCTAGTGGGGTGGGATATAGCGGTACATACTTGCTCAGTCTGTTACCTGAATTTTCATCTTCACAGCACATCTAATACATGTGAATGTGTGAAGGTTTGATGTGGCAATCTGGGGGAATCCCTGAGTGGATTTTTTTTGTGTATGCAGGGGACTGTACCTGATGGCTTTTATCAAAAAGCTTCAGTCCTGTGTTTCTAAAACAACTTGTGCATTCAAACCCTTTGACAGCTTTTTGGCTGAAAATAAGTTGATGCTGGACCATAATGTGAAAAGTGCAATCAAGGAACATTTGCTAGCATTGAAATCTCAGTTTGACCAGTACTTTCCTGAAATGGGCAATGAGAATAAATATATAACCTGTTTGTAGCAAACTGCAAATCCAGGTCCTGTCTAACAGGTAAAGAAAAAGAGAAACTACCTGAGTTATCCTATGGTGGTAGACTGAAACATGAATTCAAATGGAAACTTCTTGCCTAATTCTCCTTGAAAATAAGAAAGTGTACCCTGATCTGACAGATAAGGACATTAAATCTTGATGCTCTTCACCGTCACATATTTATGTAAAAGTGGGTTTTCAACCTTAGTATCTGTAACAGGGAGCCTTCTTAGAGCTGATTTGCATACGCCCCACACACCTGTTTCTGAGCCAACCACCCGCCCTTTCACCGTCCACACCTTATTGTTAATTAATTGATTTTAATTAGTCAGGAAGCTGCCCATTTTCTTGCCCCGATGCCAAGGGGCGCTATCTGCAGCTCCATACCTCCCCTAAACCGCAGCCCATACCTCGCAGATGGCATCCAGCTGTTACTCTCACCAACCTCACACTGGGCCCCAGAATCCTCCTATCAGGACCCCTCCAAGATCCATCCATTCAGGTGGCCTACACCGCCCTCATTTAGGCTAACTAGCTCGCTGAAACCATTTTCCCCTCTTGGGTGTGGTCCCCCCTGGGACCTTTGGCCATACAGGCCCTGGCCCCACTGCAAAGGCCAGTCAGGAGCCCCAGGCCCTTCAAGTTCTGGGTGTCCCTCGCTGTAGGACCCCAGCCCTTTTGACCATTCGGGTCCTGGCCCAGCCTGGACCAGTGGAGGGTACTCTCTCTATCAGGTCAAAGTCTCTAGCCCCACTCTCACTTCTGGGGTCCACCCTCACTGGACCCTACCAGCAGATGACCCACCCAGTTGTGGGAGCTGGGGTTAAGGTGCCCTGACCCGCCTTTCACCAGGGTGGTAACTGGTCTGGCATTTCCTGGGGACTCCAGCACCATTGAGAGCCCCATCAGGCCACCCACTCCAGGCACGGTGCAGTTTTAGGTCATGCCCAGGACCAGGAACCTCCAGACCATCCCCTATAGCTCCTCCCTTACCTCCAGGATGATCCATAAAGACTTGCAGCCACACAATGTTACTGACTGGCCTGCCAGCAGCAAAATGCCCTGCTTATATAGGCATCTCTGAATCTAAAAATGGCTGCCATAATCAGGCACCTGCTGGTTGCTTGGCTCTGATCTTAAAGTGGCAGGCACAAACAGTGCCCTGCCACAGTATCAATAAAAATGAAATATTGAAACTAATTGGATGTTGAAGGAGATCTAAGACTGAAACTGTCACCTATCCTATCAAACTTTTATGTGCTTTCTGCCAAGAAGCAGGCTTAAACATCTTATATGAACTGACAACAAAATAGTGAGGTCACAAAATTGTATTATTGTTATTGTTGTTGATGATATTATTTTAACACAACAGTTTGACAATAATTATCTACTTATGTTCACTATATGCACAATAGATTCCCAAAGGGGTCCATGACTCTATTCTAAATATTTTAGGGGTCTGCAAATGAAAAAGGTTGAAAAGCATTGGTATACCGAACTTCAACTATTTAATATACTAGCACGGTATTTTTAGTAAATAATTGATTTAGGATCACGATGACTTTCTGTGTATGGATAGGATGAGTGAAAAGAAGAGATGGGTCAACTGTGAAAAACATTTTAATTATTCAAATTCTTTCTATCTCACCAGGTATAACACAAGCTTCCCATAAAACAAGTTACTACATGTCATTAAGAATACAGTATAACCTCATAAATCTGGATATCAAAAATCTGGAATTCTTGAAAATTTGGTACATTGGGGAGTAGCAGTGGCTGGTCCCGGAGCAGCAGAGGGGGAAGCAGCAGCCAGTTCTGGAGCAGCAGAGGGGGAATCTTGCACATGGCAGATGCCGCTTTGGGACTGGCTGCTGCTACCCCTCCACTCCCTACTCCATGACTGACCACCATTCCAGTTTCAAAAATCTGGAATTTTCAAATTTCCATTACGTGCTCGGTCCTGAGTATGTCAAATTGATGAGGTTATATGTATTTCAATAATAGTTTTGCTGAGCTGTATACAGATTAACCAATATAGAAAGAAGGACTACCAAATTAGGACACACACCCCTAGAAGTACTGAAGATATCCTGCATGGACCAATTAAAATTTCTGCATTCAATCAATTGATTCCACACTTCCTATCTTTCTCTCTTCCACATACATAGATTTCATAGATTCATAGACACTAGGGCTGGAAGGGACCTTAAAGATCATCAAGTCCAGCTCCCTGCCCCAAGGGCGTGAAGTCAGATAGGGTCAAAGGATCCCAGCAAGATAAGTATCCAACCATTTATTGAATGAATCCAACCATTTATTGAATGAATGCCTGCACCATTTCTGGAGGGAGTCTACTCCAGGTCTTGGGGGCTCGGACAGTAAATAAGTTTTTCCTTATGTCCAGCTTAAAATGGTCATGGAAAAGTTTATGACCACTGCGCCTTGTTATCCTTTTGGGCACTCTGGTGAAAAGACATTCCCCCAGATGCTGATGCACACCCCTTATGAACTTATAGACAATCACCGGGTCACCCCTGAGCCTGCGCTTTTCCAGGCTGAAGAGTCCCATGGTTCTCAGCCTGTCATCATAAGGCCTATTCTCTTGCCCTCTGATCATGCATGTGGCTCTCCTCTGGACTCTCTCAAGCTTCTCAACATCCTTCTTGAATTGTGGAGCCAGAATTGGATGCAGTACTCCAGCTGTGGCCTCACCAAGGCTGAGTATAGCAGGAGGATGACATCCTGAGATTTACTTGAGAAGCATCTATGGATTCAAGCTAGAGTTTTGTTTGCTTTACCAGCTCTGACATCACATTGGTGGCTTATGTTCATCTTGTGGTCAATCATGATCCCCAAGTCTCTTTCAGCCGTGGTGCTAGTGAACATAGCACTGCCAAGCCTATAAGCATGCTACGGGGGTTTTTTTCCTGAGATGGAGTACCTTGCATTTTTTGGTATTGAACATCATCAGGTTTATATCTGTCCACTTACTAAGCTTATTCAAGTAAGCCTGGATCACTAGCCTATCCTCAGGTGTTGACGCTATGCCCAAACGTTTAGTGTCATCGGCAAACCTGGCCAGTGTGCTTCTGATACCAATGTCCATATCCTTGAAAAAGATATTAAAGAGAACTGGTCCAAGGGCAGAACCTTGGGGGACACTACCAGTCATGGAGCACCATAATGATTCAATTCCATCGACTACTACTCTCTGAGTCCAACCTCAGAGCTGGGGGCCAAGAACTTAGGGTCCTGGTGTGGTGGACCTGGGTTGTGGGACTCAGCCAGATTAAAAGTGAGAAAAAGCCTGGAAGAGTCTGAGTTCAGACAAGGACCTACACCAGAACCCACATCTGTCTTCTGGGGCATCCTCCCTACAAACCTATAATAGCAAGTCATGGCAGGTGAGATAACTATGAAGGACAAGGACTCAGAGAGTCTAGAAGCAAGGGTGAACAGGTCAGAACCCAGTTCCAAGCCAGGCCAGGAACCATGTCGCATCAGCACTGAACCTTTTTATATTACAACATATTGATTAATTATCATAATATAATATTTTTGTTTTTTAAAAAAACCCACAGCAGCAGGACTAGTTTGCAGTTCAAAAATACCCAAATTTTGCACTTTCAAAAACTACACAACTTGGTAATATCATAATGTAATTTAAATAAATTGACTGTAATTATATGTAACACAGCCTTACAAATGAAAGTAAGCACTGCAGAGCATGACTTAAGAAAAGAGAGCAAATATTTGCTTTAAAATTAACCCAATGTAGGAGGGAAACTTTGTACATTTTCCTGGGTATATGGGAAATGTACCTAGAAAACATTAGACACTTTTTAATAAATGCTGATTTCTTTATTGCAATTGACCTCAATTCTTTGAACTTTCCTGAGAGAGCAACAGAAACTGCTTCCTTGTTTGAATTCACTAATAATGAAAATCTTTTGTTGATCAGCTTTGTCCTCGCTCTGCAGTTATGAGAAGATGGCTGTAGCAGGGCACCAGGGTGCCTGCTACCAGCAGTAGGAATAGGGCTGCTGAAGCTCCCTGAAGCAGCACAGATGTGGGTTGCTGGAGCAACCAGGCTGGTCCCATGACCAAAAGGGGCAGGGCCAGGCCCTTATAAACAGCTAAGCCAAAGCCTAGCTAGCAGTTCCTGTCCAGCAGCCTGAGGTGTAGGAGCTCTGCAGGAGAGTCCAGCGGAGCAAAGGCAAGCGGTGCACCCTGACCACCCAAGGGGCTGCACCATGGTGAGGGTTGAGAGGACCCTGATTAGAAGGACTTGAGAGAGAGCCAGGTGGGCCTAGAATAGATGCTTTAGCCAGGAGGCTTATTGTTATGTTACGGCCTGTAGGCTTATGGTTTAGTTTCCTTAGGGTTACACTGGAGGACCGGGTGAGGCTGTAGGGGTGTGAGGAGGCCTCATGGGGGCTCCCCAGTAGCTTGGGGGTTCCCAGTGCCCAGGGGGGCACAGTGTGCGGTGCCAGGGGGGCACAGCTGTTTGCACCAATGAGGTGCGGGGTGAGGGGGCAGAGACCCCAACCCTGAGGGCAGAGTTGGCCCCCTTTGGGCTGATGATCCTGAAGAAGGGCAGGGGGCCAGGCACGGTTACGGGCCACCTGAGCCCTGGGTGTGAGAAGCGCGAGTGGCGTGAGAAGTGTGGAAAAAGTGTGAGGGGCGTGGCATAGGGCCCAGGGAGGGCGAGGGGCGTGGCATAGGGCCCAGGGTGGGCGAGGGGTGTGGGAGGTGCGGCACCGGCACCAGGAGCGGGTGTATGTAACCATCAGACGCCCAGTGGGGTATGGACCAGAGAGGACCCTGAAGGGTCAAGGGGGCCAGGTAAGGCTCAGGCCACCTGAGCCTGATTGGAAGAGTATTTCCAGTGGGCCTGAGAGACCCAGCAAGCCCAGACGTGCCAGAGAAGGGGCGCCGGGTGCGAGACAAGCCCAGGGGCGCCAGAGAGGGGTGCCGAAGGGCAAGGACCCAAGAACTTCCGGGAACAGCTGCGAGGCTTGGGGCATGCTG
This sequence comes from Crocodylus porosus, assembly GCF_001723895.1. NCBI lineage: Eukaryota > Metazoa > Chordata > Crocodylia > Crocodylidae > Crocodylus > Crocodylus porosus. Next base: position 2,507,679 of record NW_017728912.1, on the reverse strand, counting down.
AAGGGGAGGCAGGAAGCATGCATTGCCCATAAGGCTGGGGGTGTTGGAGCACCCCACTTGGAACGGAGGTAATACCAGCGCGGTCTCAAAGTGGAAGTAGACAGCCTCCCTTACTGAACTTTATAAGATCAAAGACGTGGCGGGCAAGAAGAGGGTGCTGGATCACCTTAATTGACACGGCAGGGGGCGCTAGTGAGGTCACAGCCGCTTGCAGGCCTCACTCCGTGGCAATGGCCACACATAAACAATAGGATTCTGTAGGTTGTCCTCTGGACAGGTTAAAAACCTATGATCATGTGGGTTTTTGACCTGAGTGGAAGAACTTTGTTTAGTACAGGAGGTGAATGGCTGACCAGGGGAAGGCTTTTTTGGATTTGGGTCTGGCCAAGGGGGGTAACCTGGTGGGAGATCTGAGGATTCATAGATTTCATAGACACTATGGCTGGAAGGGACCTCAGAAGAACATCAAGTCCAGCCCTCCGCCCAAAGGGCAGGAAGTCAGCTGGGGTCATAGGATCCCAGCAAGATAAGCATCCCATTTGCTCTTGAAGGTGTTCAATGTAGGTGCTTGAACCACCTCCAATCACAGGCTATTCCAGACCTTGGGGGCTTGGACAGTAAAGAAATTCTTCCTTGTGTCCAGCCTGAAATGGTCTTGCAGTAGTTTATAACCATTTGACCTCATCATCCCTTGGGGCGCTCTGGTGAACAAATGTTCCCCAGATACTGGTGGTCACCCCTGATAAACTTATAGGTGGCCATCAGATCACCTCTGAGCCTACGCTTTTCCAGGCTAAGGAGCCCCACAGCTCTCAGCTTGTTGTCGTAAAGTCTGTTTTCACCTGATCATGTGTATGGTGTTACCAGATTTGCCTGCTACTTTGGGGTGTGCTCATTTATTAGGGCTAGGGTCTTGGTAATTCTATCAATGT
>NW_017728912.1:2448054-2506647 GCF_001723895.1 Crocodylus porosus | reverse complement strand
GGAAAAGTCCTTTGTAAATCCAGATTAGAACTGGTCTGATAAATGCTGAGCTGGGTGTGGGGGTTGATTAGCATTTGGAACATAGCTTCCCCATCATCTTTCTTCCATAGTGCTATCCAGTGTAGCACTGCTGAGCCTATAAGGATGCTGCAGGTTTTCCTCCCAAGGTGGAGAATCTTGCATTTTTCAATGTTAAACACCATGAGGTTCTTGTCTGCCAATTGTTGAGCCTGTTCACGTCAGCCTGAATCACTCTCCTGTCTTCAGGTGTGGATGCTTTGCCCCAAAGTTTGGTGTCATTGGTGAACTTGGCCAGTCTGCTTCTGACTCCAATGTCCACATCATTAACGAAGATGTTGAACAATATGGGTCCAAGGATAGAGCCTTGGGGAACCTCACTGGTCACAGGGCACCATGACGATTGACTTCCATCAATTACCACCCTCTGGGTCCAACCATGGAGCCAATTTCCCAGCAAGTGGATTGTGGTGGACCCAAGGTCACAATTAGCCAGTTTTACCAAGAGGTGGTCGTGGGCTACCAGATCAAAGCTTTTTTGAAGTCAAGATATATGACACCAATCAGGATTGAGGGTAATCTGGGAGATAGTGATCAATAAAATTAGTTATTCAATGTATGGCAAGGAAGTCAGTCAGTAGGGCAGAGGTGTTTGACATCAAGAAGGCTGACTTCAATGAGCTTAGGATGATAGTGAGAGAGACCCTATGGGAAGAGGGACTGGAGGGGAAGGAAGTCTGGAAGGGTGGTTGTTCCTCAGCGGAACAATCCTCAGAGGGCAGGAAAGGTCCATTCCTTTATGTAGGAAAGGTGGTAAAAGGACAGGGAAGCCCTCTTGGCTTTCCAGAAGAGTCAAGGAGTGCTTAAAAAAGACAAAAGAGGCTTACAGGCCATGGAAACAAAGGGTAGTCACCAAGGAGGAATATACAAGTATAGCCTGTATTTGTAGGGAGAGGATAAGGAAAACAAGGGTGGTAACCAAGATCAGGTCGGCAGATGAAATCAGGACAATAAGAAGCCCTTTTTTAGGTATATAGGGAGCTGGAGGAAGACCAAGAGAAATGTGGGTCCCTTGCAGAATGGGACAGGACAGCTGGTAACAGATAGGAGAAAGCCAAACTCTTTAATGATTGCTTTGCATCAGTGTTCCTGCATACAAATGGTGGTCACCCACCTGGTCGGATACTGGATGGATGAGGGGGTAATTGCCAACCAGTGGTCAGTGTCAAACTGGTGAGGGAGCACGAATATTGGCAAGCTGGCAGGACCAGATGGACCACACCTGCTGAAGGAACCGGCTGGAGTCATTGTGGGACTGTTGATGAAGGTATCTGAAGACTTATGAGTGCTTAGGAGAGGTCCCGGAGGACTGGTAGAGGAATAATGTGGTGCCATTTTTAAGAAGGGGAGGAGGGAAGCTCTGGGAAACTATAGGCCAATCAGTTTGACCTTGATACTGGGTAAAATTTTGGGAAAAAATATCAAGAAATCCATTTGTGAGAGTCTGGGAGAAGGCATGATGCTGAGGGATAACCAACATGGTTTCACTGTGGGCAGGTTGTGTCTGACCCACCTCATCTCCTATGACCGAGCAATGAACTACTTAGATGTGGTTGATGTCATATACTTGGATTTTAAAAAGGCCTTTGATATGGTCTCCCATGATACTCTTACAAGAAAACTAGGAGATTGTGGGCTGGCAGAGTCCACAGGCAGCTGAGTTGGGAACTGGCTAAGGGGTCAAACGCAGAGAGTTTGTATCAGTGGACAGGTCTGTATTGTCTTGGAGGGAGGAGGCCAGTGGTGTCCTGACGGGTTCAGTTCTTAGCTCCATGCTATCCAACATCTTTATCAACAATTTAGATGAGGATGTGGAAAGCACACTGGCCAAGTTTGTGGATGATAGTAAATTATGGGGAAAAGTAGTCATGCTAGGGGATACGATGCAGATCCAAATGGACAAGCTGGGAAGGTGGGCAGAGTGGAGCTGGATGCAATTCAATAAGGATAAATGCAGTGCTACATCTGGGGAGAAGTAACCAGTGACATGAATATAGGTTAGGAGATGTCCTAGCCAGCACAGTGGCTGAAAGGGACCTCACGGTTATGCTTGATCACAGGATGAACGTGAGGCTTCAGTGTAATGTGGTAATCAACAGAGCTTATAGCATACTGAGATGCATTAGCTGATAAGCCACAAGCAGGGCTAAGGAAGTGATACTTCCTCACTACTTGGTGCTGATGAGAACCCATCTGAAGTTATATGTCCAGTTCTGGGTGCTGCACATCAAAAAAGACAAGGAGAATCTTGAAAGGCTCTAGAGAAGGGCCACAAGAATGATTAAGGGCCTGGAGGGAACATCTTATGAGGAAAGACTAAGGGATCTGGGAAGAGAAGACTGAGAGGGGACTTGGTGGCCATCTACAAATATCTAAGGGGTGAATATCAGGAGCTGAGAGAAGCTGTTTACCAGGGTGCCCCAGGGAGGACAGGGAGAAATGACCATAAATGGTTAGAGGATGGTTTCAGGTTGGGTGAAGGAAGAACTTTTTTACAGTAAGGGTGACCAGAATCTGGAATAGACTTCCCAAGGATGTGGTGCAGTTCTGAACCTTGGAAGTCTTCAGGAGGAGACTGGGCAGATACCTTGCTGGTATCATTTGATCTCAGCAGTATTCCTGCCCAGAGCAAGGGTGTTGGACTTAATCTTTCTAGGTCCCTTCCAGCCCTTAATTTCTGTGATTCTGTATAACATTTTATTATAACCTACAAGATATGGTCCCTGCAAATTTCTATTTATCTATTTCAGGCCATGTCCAGATACTCAGTTTCTACTGGGAGAGTCACTGATCTCCCAGTAGAACCCAAGAACACACAGATGTTTAGGATTTTTCTTCCAAAGCAAACATAGGCATGTTCCCTTCTGAGAGAAGTCACAGCACAGTCATTCAGCATCCCAGGGTGCTTTGCTCCCTGCCCCCTTACCCCTACCAGGGGCTGGACTCTACTAATCCAGCTAAGCAGGGACCAAAACACACCATCTACACAATCCCTATATTGTGCCATAGGGAGACAGGCTGACTCTGAGCAGTTTGAGTCAAAAAATCAGGGCTGCCCTTCACACTGATTCACCTGTCTCCAGGCAGACTGAATGACCCTTGCAAATCAAGCTGAGTTGTGTGCACAGGGGCCCCCTGGCTGGGCAGCGTTAGTATTGCAAGCTCGCTGTTTCTCAGGGGCTCGGTTTTTGAATGTCTGAGTAAATTTGTCTACCAGAAAAACAAACCTGGGAGAATTCTCCCAGATCATTTGAATGTGTGTATTCAGTTGCTTTAAATTATCCTTGAAATATAAGTCGAAACAGATACCAATTGAGAAAAACCAGTACATTTCACAAATAAGCTTTAGTTTTATTTCCAGTGTTTGAAACAGGAATAAATCCTGTTTTTGTCAAACCAATGATTTTTCTCTGCTTAAAAGCAACTCCTAGCTGAGCCACAGCTGTAGTGTCTGTGATAACCACAAAAGAGTTAATGAGCTTTCAATAGTTGTTAATCACAGTATCCTGCTGCTCTCACTGTATCACTGATCAGCAAATGGAAGTGTTTTGTGATGATGTAGTGATTCTAGGCTTGTCATTCATTGGTTAATTGTGTATTATTTCAACACCCTGCTTATGTATGTGCAGGGGCTGATGAACCGTAAGTGTAATTCTCAGCGGTTATATGATTATCACTAAAAAGTCAGTATTTGCCAACACCTGCTATATACCTGCATTATATTGTAGCTACATTAATTATTTTCCAACATACACATAGGAAAAAAAATACTTCTTTGTAGGGTTTATTAGAAAATGTTGATCTTCTAAAGGCAACTATTGCAAAATATTAAGGAGCTTTTATTAAAAAAAACATATGTACTTGTATTACTGGATTATATGGTTCTATTAATATTTTGAGGTAGGCAGTCATGTCTTTTTATTCACTTTTTAATGATTCATTTTGCATCCTGAGAGAAGGAAAATTACTTTTAATTATACATCACTGCCTTTATTAACTTTGCTTACTAAAAAGAAAGAAAATAAAAAAGGTCTGCTTTAACAGAATTTAAACAAATGAGAATTAGTGAGAACTTTTAGTACTGCATATGCAGGGTGTTCATTTAATCAAAAGATGAGGGAAATTGAATGACTTTTTATTTATTCCTATTAACACCAAGTTTGAGAATTTGATAAGTAAAAGTGAGAATAATGTGTCTGCTTTAAATACTAGTTGTAGTGGGATAATTTTAGTAGTATAGGCACTATGTTATTTACTGTATGTTGTTTACATTATATATTGTACAGTAGTGATGACCTTCCTGTTATGGAGAAGAAACATGTAGGTAGCCGTTGCAAATAATTGCAAAGAACCCAAAAGTACAGTTAGGCCTAAGGCTGGCAGCCTTTCTAGTTAAAAAAACTGTATCTCTGCAAAGGGACATCCTGAGCATAGACTGAGATTTCTGAGAAAAGAAGAAAAAATAAATTAAGCATTCTGAATAGCAGGGTAGTCATAAAGCAATTCAATACATTTCTTAAATGAAGAATGATATTTTCCAAGGCCAAGTCTTCTGAGACTAATAAGAGGATGTCTTGCCCTTTCTATGAATATGATTATTTATTTATTGAACGTATGCTGAAATTGAGATACTATTATCATTATTACTTTCTACCATTGAGAACATTTCTTGCAAATTAAGATATGATTATTTTTGCTGCATGGAATCACCTTATAAAGTACTATGGCCATGGTCCTGTAATGTATACGAGCAACTTCATGCACAAGAGTAATCTAGTTGAATTCACTGGGACTACCAACAAGATGAAAGTTATGTTTTCAGGGTTAGTGTTTATTAGTAGCATGACATCGTACATGACAAAGTAGGCTAGGAATTTTCTTTTCCCTGTAACTATTTTCCAGAGAGAAAAGAAGTGAATGAGTTGCAAACCTGAATGAGCTCAACCACCATATAAAGCTCCCGAGGCCTTGCTCTTAAAGTAACCTCTTGTAAGAAGAGGATGCTGACAGCATGATGATTTACACAACATCCTTTGATCAAACTCCAAGGGTGAAATCTGTTATAATAATTTGTTTTACCTCAGTCCTTTTGAAACATCGTCTGGGGAAAAAATGGTAAGGTGTTTTCATCTATGTCATTATGCATCTCACAGAGCAGGGTCTACTAAATAAATAGTTTAACAATGTGAAAAATAAAGTCACCTTGTGCAGAGCTGCCACACTTCATCTTAAACTCCCACTTAGGCAGAGCCTGGTTCTTAAGTCATGGGTAGGGCCTTGTATTCACAGGCGATAATTCCATAAGGAGTATTTTTGTTTAATTTTCTCTTCTTTTTTTTTAATTTGCAGAAATGCTACCATGTTCTGACCTTTTGTACTAAGGAAATGCTACATTTACAAAACTCTTTTGTTTTAAAACCTTATGCTGCTGTCTTTGTTTTAAATAAGTTGTTTGTTTTTTTTTCCTTTCTGAAAGTATCCCTGAGTGCTAACATAGTGAATGATGTCATAGATGAGGTTAATTTTCACTCAAGCTTATAGTAAGACCTGGAAAGTGGGTGATTTAGCAAAATATTTTGTGTGCTTATATTTCTACAACTGCCTCTGCAGAACCTGGTAAATAGCAAATACCATTCAAGGAATTACTCTGGTGTTAATGCAGAGAAAAAAACTAGAAAAATACTATTTATTGAAATCAGTTTCATAAAGAGAAGGGGAAAACACATGTAGCATAAGTCATGATGATGAAACTGGAACATTAAAAACACTGTGAATAATGAAAAAGAAAAAAACCCCATAAGTCACACATTTATCTAAGTTATTTCTAGTTATTTCATTCCCATAAACTCTAATGCCTCTGAGCACACCCCTGAAATTTAAAGATATTATTTAGTGCCAGTAACAACATCATAAATATTTTTCTAAGTTACAAACGTAACTAAATAGTATAGTTTCACCCTACAGGGCTAGGTACAGACTTTCAAAAAGCCTAAGGCAGAAATGATCTAAGTGATGTGGTTTTCTGTAAGCAGTATAGTTTAGATCGGTAGCAAACAGAACATGCCTTCACTCTTTGGTTGAAGCGGGAAGGCAGATCTTAGGCTGGATTCTTCCATTTTTAAACCAGTGTGTGTGCACCAAAATTCTGTTATGGGTGTACATCTTTTTCCAATCATTTATACCAGTAAAAGTGTAATGCTTGTACCTGGTTCAGATAATTAACATGTGCTGTAAAGAATCATTTGTTTAAACTGCATCCACCAGCCTTTCCTCCTTTTTCACCTTCAGTAATCCTCCATATTCATGGTTCAATATCATACCCATTATGGGCATTTGTACACTCGATGCCATTAACATGTACACATGACAAAAATGAAACTTTGTGTGGCTTAATGGCATCACAGTATGTATGTGCAAGACTGGAGGGGTTAAAATGATTTTGCATTGTTGCAAACTAAACTACACCTGGAAGTAGTTTAGTTTGTAATGTTGCACATTGCAATGATGCAGCAATTCCCTGCTGCAGGAGAGGTAGGAGGGCTCTGCAAAAAAAAGGATCGGCCCCCTTGCCCCTTCTGCCTTCAGCAGGTGCCTGCTGAGGGCAGAAGAAGCAAGGGAGCCAGTCATTTGGGGGGGTTTTGGTGGAGCCTGCCCACCTCTCCCACAGTTGGGGGGGCTACATGCCAGTGGGCCGAGTGTTCCCTGAGCTGCGGGGGCCCCGGTCCTTCCCTCTATGGTGGTACCACCCCACTGCTGAGACTGCCGAAACAAGAAAAGTATCTTTGAGCATCGGGAAGTTTATGATTGTGGAAAGAAGCCTCATTAGCTTCTATAACAAAACTTCCATTGTATGAAGTAGAAATCCTGTGTCCCTTTCTAAATCTCAGGACAGAACATGTCTTTTTTATGCTATATTAAAATTGCATTCTATGATTAAAAAAAAACCACACGCAATGTCTTTGGACATTCTTACTCACTGTAATAAGCTGCTATTGCTTTGGTGCTGCAGATGTTAGCATTACTTACAGTTCTCACTTCCATTTTAATGCATTGATTGAGTGACTCACTTCAACCTTCTCTTCTGAAATAGCACTACATCTGTGTATTTGAACACTTGCGTTCTTTACCACTTAATGTATCACTTGAGAAGCTTATGCACAGAGACTTGTGAATGATGAATCTATTACTGAGTCATATCCATAAATCCATTATAAAATCTACACAGTCTTATAAATGCATGTCTTTCCGTGTGTGTGTGTATATGCACATACAAGGATATAGTGATACACAGACATACATTTTTATTCACCGTGCTTTTTTCAAAAACCATGGGTGAAATCTAGGCATCACTAAGGCCAATGATAAATGCTCTTTTTTACTCCAATAGGACAGAGGTTCTCCTTCTAAAATGGAAAGCTCTTCACTACAAAATGGAATTACATTTAGTATTCTTTTGTCATCATTTTGCCAAGATAATGATACTCAGACAGTCAGCTGTATAAGACTGTCAACTAATATCAATCTAGTTTAAACCTTTGAAAAATGGAAGTATTTTTGTATAAATCTATTGTCTAACGTGTGTGTAGACACACACATCAATATAAATAGACATAAATGTATGTATGTATGTATGTATACTTGTCGACTCTTTATGTAGTAAGTATTACATCTTGCTCTGTGTTAGCCCTGTTGCTCCATGAGGAGCTAAGTGTTCATTTCTCCCCTACCTATTATGTTCCTGTGTCAGGAGTTAAGTGATACAATATCATAGTATCATAGACAAGTAGGGTTGAAAGGGACCCTGAGAGGTCATCTAGTCAAACTCCCTGCCTAAGGCAGGTTTATCCCTATCCAAACCATCCTTTACAAATCCACTGTCTAAGCTTCTAGCAAAACTACACAGTCAACCCTGACAACACAAGACTTAACACCATCGTATGCCATACATAAAGCTGGAGGGACCACAGTGTCCAATGTCCTGTTGCTGCAAAGTTGGTAAAATTCACTCATGAGAGCCAAGGAAGAAGGCCACATCTCCCAGTACAGAGGAAGGTGAAAATCCCCACAGTTCATATCAATCCCTCCTGACCCTAAATATAACAGCTGGTCTTATCCAGAGTGGAGGGGCAAGACTTTCTGGGCTCCTGACCCCAAGTTCGCTGTTTTTGGACTTTGCCCTGTGGATTGCCCTCCAGATTGGTACTCAGCATCTGACTCCTGGATCCTGACCATGGATTATTTCATAGATTGCTTCTGGATCTCCTTCTGACTTTGCTATATGGCTCCTGCCGTTTGACCCAGCCCCAGCCCCACCTTCCCTTGGTGGTCTAACCATTAGGCCAGACCACTTGTGCCCTGCTTCCTTACATATAGCAACTCTTCAGGTATTTGAAGATTGTTATTAAGTTCCCTCTTAAATGCCTTTTTCATGAGGAACCTCATTGTTTCCTTCAACTTTCCTTGTTTGACTTATTTTTCAAGCCCTGTATCATTTTTGTTGCCTGCCTCTGGACAATCTTTAACTTCTCTTTTTTAAAATGTGGAGGCTAAAACTGCACACAGTACTCTAGATGAGGCCTAACTAGTACCTAACCAGAGGCACTATCACCTCCTGTGTGTTATACCTAATGCTTCTATTGATGGTTTGCAAAATAGCATTAGCCTTTTGTACAGCTGTATCAAACTGCAGACTTATAAAATCATTATGGAAATTGGGTGCCACGCAATTCATAGGCATTATGGAGCCGTGTCGGGAACCTAAACACTTCTGTTCCTAGTACTTCCTGGTGGCCAACAGTAGATGTCTCCTCGCTGAGTTCACCTTTGGGAGGCACCTAGGTTTCCTGGTCTACTGTATAGAAAAATTATGCACCTCACTCTACTGATTAGGATCACACCCTGGTGTAAATGTTCTAACTTTAGCTGTCATGACACCATCCGGGTTAATTATGATCTTGTGTTATGTATAGGGACCACTGTAATTTAGGCTGCAAGGGATTTCAGGGGAAAGCCTGAAATTTAGCATTCCCCCCAAGCCCCAGGAAACTGTTATTTGGCCAGGGATGAATGGCCTGAAATTGTGGGGGAGAGGGACGGCTGGGGAAAAAGTTAAAAAAAAAATTTACTTAAAGAACAGAGACAAAAAGTAGCAGAACCTCACAAACACTGCGGAAGCCCCATGTGTTTCCAGGGGCAGCCTAGTACAGGCTGAGCCCTGTCAGAGCTCAGCCAATCAAGCAGTTCAATTCCCTGCTTTGGCAGGGAGTTTAAAAGCCCTGCCCGGAGTAGAATAGGTGCAGTAGCATGCTACCAGGGACTGGAGTGGCAGCCTTGTTGACCTGCCACCCAGCCCAGCTCCCCAACTGTGTGCTTGAAGCCGAGCTGTAACGTTAGCCCCGGGAAAATACCCCCTGCCTTAGGGGCTGTGGCCTTTTTTAAATTTAAATTATCCATATTCCAAGCCAAATTAGCCAAAACAAATTCCAAATCCATGAGTTAGTCCAGAACTGTAAGTGACCCTACTACTGGCAAACATCCCCCACCCCCATCTGGGGCTTCAGAAGTTTTCAAAAGTTCTAAGTGGTGATCTTTCCATAAAAGTTTTTGTTTAATAAGTGGTGGACTTTACTTTCTTAAAACAGCAGAAGAGCAGCTTGTGTGCTGCTGTTTAGTGATAATCAGCCCCATGGCAGGCTCTTCCAGCCAATCAGAGACAAGGGAGAGCCTGCCCTGAAAAACACCTGAAAGGGAATCTATTCCCCCTCCTTCTCCTCCCCATTCCCCTTCTCCCTTATCTCTCTTGCTGGAACCTGAATTGCAGTGGTCCCAAGTTATGCACCGAACTGTCTTTGAGGAATGAGTGTCAGAGCCACCAGTTCACCTGATTCCTACTGGTTAGCTTTAGATGGTTACCTATTTAGCTACCTGGATTTTAAAGATCCTGTTCTTAAGCACAATACTATCTTAAGTATTGTATCCAATTGTATGGAGAGGCTAGGGACCAAACCTGGAGCTTTAAATCCCACTGGGCTGCATGATATGAAAAACAGCGTAATGGCTTTTTTAGATCTAGCCCTTTGTCATTATTTGGACACAGAATATGTCTTTACAGATTTGTACATTTTCTCAAGTCTAGTGAGGCTCTATGAACCAAGTAGCCAATTTACTTAAGCCATTGAATTTAAGACTGTATTTCCAGGCAAATGCACCTTCTTGTTGCTGTCTACTGAGGCAACAAATCTCAAAGTGTTTACTCTCTACAATGCAGTGGCATGTAAAGATAGTCAACTAACAAAAGAAACTAACTTAAGTACAAGTATAAGAACATCCATGTTAGTGCAGGGTTCAGGTGAAGATAATTTCATCTGCTTGTGAGAAGCATATGTCTAAGGCTAAATACAGATGCTTGGGAAAGTGATTGGGGAAGTTAGATTACATTAAAAATGGCCACCCAATCTAATTTAGTTTACCAAGGTGGGACCTTACATTTAGGCTAGATACAGACATTACACTTAATGTGCTCAAAGCACACAGAAAACAACTACATCTCTAATGGAACAGACATTCACAGCACATAACTTTAAAAATGATGGATCCCACTTTAAGTTAACCCTGGCTGGATGTGTACTCACCTAAAACACTTTTTGTTCAAATGTCTGTAGCATATCATATCAAGGGTTAACTTACAGCACGATTGCTGCCATCCCAGACAGCACTGCAAAAAGCTATTCTAATCTCGGGTACAGCTCATTTGCTCTGCCTGAGCGCCAGGCTGGCCGTGCCCCTGCGGCTGTCAGACCTGATTCAGTGATAGGCTCTGATCCCAGCCCCACATGTAGCCTGGCTGGGAGGATGGGAAGGGTTTTTTTCTGTGCACAGTCACTGTAGCCCCATAACATGCCACAGCCCGGCCACTGGGGTACTGGGTATTGTGGTGGAAAGAGTCCAGGATATCTTTCCCAGTGCTGCTACTGAAGTGTGCCCTCTCCCCAGTCCCACCCCCATGCCAGCTGGGGACTGTAAGCCTTGGCTATGGGGGGACAGGGCAAGAAGGGAACCTCCCTGCCACTAGCACTCTGCCCTCCCCCCCCCCAGATTGCTGGCTTCGGGCTTGGAGGGGGTCCAAGTCAGGTCTGTGGCAGGGAACTCTATTCACCTAACCCCTTATCCAAGTGATGTGGCAGCTGCAACCAAAAGCTGAAGACTGAGGCTGCTCTGGCTTTTCACTGCATCAGGAACTGCAGCTGGAGAGGAAGGAAGCTTGTTGGCTTGGGGGGGGTCAGGGGCATTGGCCTGGCTTGCACAGCATGGGGGTCCCTTCCCTTTGTTACTTAAAATTTCCAATAGCTCAAATTAAGAGTGAGACCTTAAAAGGGGGATAAAGCAAGATGCTGTGTTTATTGGTTACATGAAGCAAATACATAAGCTTGGACACACCAATCATACAAACAGACATACGCAGACATACATACGAACAGATATACAGATAAAACCACTCCTGTAAGATTTTATAGATACCGGCAGATGTCACTCAATATTAGCACTAGATGGCTGGGTCCAGGCTTATTGAGGGTGATAGGACCAGGGTAAGAACAGACATGCATGCCTGTGCTCCATAAGGTTGCAGAAAGTGGATGCCCCATCTTGGCTTGTCTGCATCCCACTTTTATAGGGATTTTAAGTCTTTGTTCAGCATTGGGATTTTTCCATGCTCAGTCTTTAGGTCATTCTAGTGCATCTTCAATGAGGTCATTCCAATCATTGTGTAGTTGGTATCTTGGCCTTGAAGCATTGTGTCTTTCAAAAAAGTTGTAGCTGGTATCTCTGCCTTGAAGTATTGTGTAGTTCAAATGGCAGGATATGCAAAATTCCTTTTTTTTACTATCCTCTTTGCACCTGATCACAGATGAGCTCTTCAGCCACCCATTAATTAGCTTAATCAGTTTACTGTCTGGTAACTTATACATTGGCACCTTGTTGGTTACACAGTCAGTTAAATTTTCTTCTCTTTTCATTCAAATAGTTACCATTCTTTTACCATTCACCCTCTCACACAGACACTCATGTACACAGAGCGTATGAAATTCATCTACTCATGTCAAGCAGGGAAAAACAAAAAAATGGAGTTTTAGTTGTTCATACAATCATAGACGTTGATCAATTCAATACTACTATCATTTAAACATAATAACTAATATGCAAAAATTCATACTACACCTTGCCCTGCCCTGTGCCTGGAGCAGGGCCAGGCAGCTCTACTGTAACTTCTGGTTGTTGATATCAAGAGGCTAGGGCAGGGAGAAAGGGAAGTCTTCATTTCTGGTCCCCCTCATGGACTCTGCTTGCCCCCTGTTGCCCCTTCTATCCTCTTTGTCCCCCCATTCTCCCCAACTCCTCCTGCTAGCCCCTCCTTCAAGACTTAGCTTAGATTGGATGGCTATTTTTAATTTGATCTAACCTCCCCCTAGTATCCCCAGATGTATGTACTTACCACTTACCCTATATGACACTACATTAAGCAATGCAGATATTCACACAGACTTTGAGGTATTTAGTAATAACAAAAACCCTCAAGAACAAGACAAATTTAGCAATCATCTGTACTAGCATAGTCAATAGGCCACTTATAAGTTACTCAAATGAATGTGATGTTGGACAATGTTGTGGTAATTTCTTACATTGGACAAAAAGATCTCTAGGGCTTTAGACCAGTGGTTTTCAACTTTTTTCATTTTCAGACCACTAACAAATTTCACATGGAGGTGTGGACCACTTTGGAAATTTGGAATGGAAGTGTAGACCCCTTTGACTTGTAAGTGTGGGTATTCACATACTTTTTATTGACCATAGTCATAATTTGCAAACCCCTTACACAGCCTGTGGCCCTCCATGAGTTCATGGACCACAAGTTGAAAACCATTGCTTTAGACTATGATGATTAAAATTCAATCTTAACAATTTTCAGTAAATACTCTGATTGGCTTTAAGCAAATAGGTAACAGGAGTAGCCACATGAGCAAAAATGACTTGATTTGTACCCCTCTACAGGAACGCATTCATTTTGAAAGCCTGGCTTTAAAATAACAATAGGGTCAAATGATAATGAGCAGTAATATATCATGAGATGCAAATATAATTCCTGCAAAGTACAATGGGCAAAATGTTATGCAACCCAGCAATGTAAAATCTTCTCTCATCAAGATTGTCTAATATTCTAGTCATCAATTTGTTGCAAGCAGTTATAAACTTTGATTTGTATTTATTTCATTCAGCCACCATTGGGAAGCCACTGAGTTCTTTTTCCTAAACCCACAGGAGTTGTGGACTTTCTGGATGAAAATCAGACTAAGCTTTTTATAGTAATAAAAGAAAATCACATTTGAATTAGAATACTTCCTCAGTTGTAGTAATACTTCAAATCTGAAGTATTATTTTCCTTAATTGACTGCAGAGGAATAACATTTTTGAATACTGAACTCCCACTAAAGGCACCTGCTCACAGACGAGAGGAGGCTCAGTGTCCAGCCCAAGAATGTAAAGGCTTTGCATGGCAGTCAAAGCCTGCTAAATGAATCAAGTGAGGTTGCAGTAAACTGTGTCCCACCAAGATGGGCTGTGAAGCATTAAGCCAGAGAGATGCAGGCAGGTATTCTGATTGAGATGATGGCTTACCCATAGGATATGTACCACAGTGTGGCATGGGAGGCCTGTGGGGTTTGGTACATGAGTTCCCAAAGCTGAATTATAGTGGGTACCAGTGACTGGAGTCTAGGTGGCACTGAGGGAGGGAAGAGGATTGGAACAGCATACCAGGAGGAGGTGGGGATCAGTGTCAGCCGGGCAGGCAACAGGGATGGTAGGAACAGTCGGGTCATTGCTGGCTCAAGAGTTTGGTTGTTCTGGAGCAGCAAAGGATGGCTCCACCAAATTGAATGTTGCCATGTCCCACTGGTGACAGGATCCAGTGGCCCTGGGTGATGTTGATAACTGTCTCATACTTCAGATTTAACTTATGGCATACTTGATGTAGAGCAGCGAGAGCCATCCTTTTTTGGCAGGTGTGCCACATATTAAACCCTACCCCCTCCTTAACTGTCACTGCAATGCCCTTCCTCTGCTCAATCTGATGCTTTGTTTTCTTCTCTCTGCTCTTTACTCCATACCCAATCTACTTCTTTACTTTCTGATCCCTGCCCTGGATTCCCTAGAAATCTGCTGCTCTGCTTGCTAGCCCCTGTACTGCCTGACACTCTGCTTCCAGCCTCTTTTCCAGTCTGCTGCATACTAGGGCTGTGCAAAACGGGCTGTATTCTATTTGGATTTGGATTTGGACTGTGACATTTTCAAAGTTACTATTTAAAGCAATGACCACCAACAATCAGCACTCAGATACCCGTGAGAAAAGTTGAGTTTTTAATCATAACCATTTCTTGCAAAGGTCATTAAGGTCATTTCCCCAAAGCTACAGATCTTATTTATCAAATTCCTTTCTAAATCCTATATGCAAGAAAGGGAAGAAACACAAATGAGATGCACTTGAAATGTGGTCTTTAAATTGTTCATGCTTTTTACTTTCTTTAAAAAACTATAAGTGGTTATTTCTCATCCTGGGAAACTAATAAGAATGCAAAGACATTTCTTCTTTTTAGTTCCAATTTTACTACATTCTATAATCTTCATTTTTTTAAACCTGTCTCAAGTTTCCCGCTTAAGATTCAACAAGAAAACCAAGCATCTCTCCATTCCACTTTCCTTTTGTTTCTTTAATGAGCATTCAACATGATAATATAATAACCAACATTTTAGTAAGCAGAGCTGCCCAGATGGTAAGAAGTTAGGAATCACAGAGAAGAGATAGATGGGAAGAATTAATTCAAAATGTAATATATAGGTTTTATTGGGATTGAACTAGCATTACTGATAAGTAGTAAAGACAGCAGTAAATTACATATGTCAAACAAAGAAAATTCTAATAAAACCATCAAACCACATAGTTATGTTTTGATTTTTTTTTCATATACAAAATAAGGGGTGGAGGGAAATTTTATACAGATTTTAAGGATTATCTGTGAACATTTGGGGCTGTACTGTAACTTTAAAATATGTTCTGAGAGAATATTGGACCAGAGACCACAAAACTCACACCAGGATACAGGGCTGAGAACCAGCACAGTCATTCCATGGCACAAACTACAGCACTTGCACCAATAGTCTTACTGATGCAAGAGCATAGAGACCAGGTAGACAGGATCCTCCTGTCTTCAGTGCTAGGCAGCCTTTCCTCCACTCCCCCATAAGAACAGAGGAGGCTGGAGCCCTGCCCCAAAGCCTAGACCACCAGTGCCTGAGGAAACCAGATGCACTACACCAGCCAGCACACGCACTCAGCCTGTCCCTGGCACTAGCTCTAGCCTTACCAACATCCCCCCCACCCCCACCCAGGGAGGGAACCACAGCTATGCACAGGCAGCTGCAAAGAGACCTGAAGCCGGGGGGCCTGGACCCTCCACTGCTGGCCCTTCCAGTTCAGGCAGCAGGGCCCCCTTTCTGGCACTCACCTGCAGGCGTGTGGTGAAGTGCCAACTTCCCAAGCGGGAGATCCTGCATTTTGAGACCTGGGTGCAGGCCCCAGCTTGGGTAGTGAGGGACCCCAAGACTGTGGCAGCCTCCCGCTTTCATGGCAAGGGGTGGAGGGAAAAAAGAGGACCCAGGCAATTATAGGCCAGTCAGTCTTACCTCAGTTCTTGGGAAGACCTTTGAGAAAATTACCAAGAAACATATCCCCAAGGGCCCAGCAGGGGAGGTCATGCTCAGGAGCAACCAACATGGGTTCATCGAGGGCAGGTCCTCCCTGACTAACCTGACTTCTTTTTATGATCAGGTCACAAAGTCCCTGGATGAGGGTGTTGGGGTGGATATCATCTTCCTGGACTTTAAGAAGGCCTTTGACACTATTTCCCACCACATTATCTTAAAAAAACTTGGTGACTGTGGCATTGATGCCTACACAGTCAGATGGGTGGCAAATTGGCTAGAGGGTCACACCCAGAGAGTGGTGGTGGATGGGTTATTCTCAACCTGCTGGGATGTTGGCAGTGGAGTCCCCCAGGGCTCAGCCCTGCAGCTTGTACTGTTCAACTTCTTTATCAGCAATCTGCATCCAGTTCTGGGCACTGCATGTCAAGAAGGATGTGAGATGGACCCATTGAGAGGGTCCAGATGAGGGCCACTTGCATGGTCAAGGGGCAGAAGGGCAGGCCCTATGAAGAGAGGGTAAAGGGCCTGAACCTATTCAGCCTCCACAAGAGAAGGCTGAGAGAGAATCTGGTGTCCTTTTACAAACTCACCAGGGGGGACCAGTGGGATTTAGGGAAGACTGTATTCCCCTGGGCACCACCCGGGGTTACTAGGAATAATGGCCACAAATAGTTAGAGAGAAGGTTCAGGCTGGATATCAGGAGACATTACTTTACAGTTAGGGCTGCCAGGCTCTGGAATGGCTCCCAAGTGAGGTGGTACTCTCTCCTACTTTGGGGGTCTTCAAGAGGAGGCTGGACAGATATTTGGTGGGGGTGATATGAACCTGGCACCCATTCCTGCCTAGAGCAGGGGGTCATACCTGATGATCTCTTTAGGTCCCTTCCGACCCTGAGTATTAGGATCTTGTTGCAATCTAGGCCAAATCCAAGGGAAGTGAGGATCTCCCCCTGTGATGCCGGAGAGCTGTGCCAAAGAAGGGAGATCCCCGCAACCTAAGGAACTGGCATCCCATGTCCCTCCTCTGCACAAACTACAAGGTGGAAGTGAAGGCCATCTCACTACACCTGTGATCTGTGCTGGTGGACATGATCCATCACAACCAGACATACACAGTGCCTGGACATTCCATCTTTGACAACCTGTACCTGGTTTGGGACCTCCTGGAGCTTGCACACTGGGAAGGCCTGTCTTTCGCCTTCCTATCCCTGGACTAGGAGAACACATTTGACAGAGTACCTCAAGGGTACCTCACAGGCACACTGAGGGCCTTTCACTTTGGGCCCCATTTTGTGTAGGTGCTGTACACCTCTGAAAAATGTTTGGTCAAGCTGAGCTGGACCCTGATGGAGCCCATCTTGTTCAGGAGAGGGGTGCATCAAGGCTTGCCGCTGTCAGGCCAGCTGTATGCTGTCAGGTCAGCTGTATACCTTGACCCTGGAGCCCTTCCTCATTCTCCTGTGGAAGCAGGTGGTGGGGTTGAAGCTCTGGGAGTCAGCAGTGCAGCTGGTCCTGTCAGCATATGCTAACAAGGTACTCCTCATGGTCAAGGACTCGGGTGACCTAATGCAGGTGGAGGCCTGCCAGGAATTGTACTCAGAAGCTTCCTCTGCCCGAGTCAACTAGGTCAAGAACTTTGGCCTGGTGATGGGTGGCAAGTGGGCTCACTCCCACTCATGCTCTGTAGATTCTGCTGGAGTGTGGACTCACGGCTCTACCTGGGGGTATACCTGTCCCCCACAATCCCCTCCCCACCAGAGAACTGGCACCAGCTGAAGGCAAGGGTGGTGGAGCAGCTCTACATGGGAGAGTGCTGGTAGTGAACCAGCTGGTCCTGTCCATGCTCTGGCACTACTTACACACCCTGCCTGTGTTGCTGAGGTCCTGGCAGGACTCCAGAGATGGGCACTGGAGTTTTTCTGTCCAGGATGGCACTGGGTCACTGCAGAGGTCCTAAGCCTCCCCATGCAGAAGGGCAACAAAAGCCTGGTTTGCTCGTGTAGCCAGGTCTTGGCTTTCTACCTTCAGGTTCTGGAGTGACTGCTATATGGTGTTGGCAGCCACACAGCATGGGGCCACCTGGGGTGTGCTTTCCTCTGCCATTTCCAGGGGCTCTGATACAAATGGCAGCTCCTCAGCCTACGGGGCTTCTCCCTGAATGACCTGTGAGGGCTACCAGATTTCTACCAGGACCTTCTCTGGGCCTGGAGGCTGGTCTCCACATCCAGGTCCCCCACAATAGTCACCCAGGGTGCCAACCTGCTCATCGAGCCTCTCTTCTGAAATCCAGTGACACCCATATTGGAGACCTCCTGGACTATGATAGGCAGGAGTGGGTGGACCCCTCTGCACTGGCCCAGCACATGGGTCTACCCACGATACTTGCAACCTGCCATCTGGTCCAGGAGGTGAAATCTGCCCTACCTCCTGATACCCTTTCCTTCATTGACCAGGTCCTGCATGGCAGCAGTTCCCACCTTCCCTACCCATGTCCTCCAACCCACTGGAATTTGTTATGGGTCCAGCACCTTGCCCAGCTTCACGGTGCTCCCTGCTTCAGCACCTGAGCTGGCTGGAGGACACCAGACCGGTTCACTTATCCACTGTCCATTGCCACCACCTTTACAAGCTTGTGCACCACACTGTCCATCATGCCACACTTGCATCCTCCAAGACACCAAGTGGAGGGACCTGCTAAGTGAGGGCATGTCTGGGGCATCCCAGTGGCTGAGTCTGTACTCCACCCTCATCCCATGAGCCACAGGGGACCTCAGCTGGTGGCTCCTCCATAGAGCCATTGCAACAGGCATATATGTAACAAGCTTCACAGACACCACGGTCTTGTGCCCCTTCTGCGGGCAACGGGAGACCCTGGTACACATGACCCTTGAGTGCACCAGGCTGAAGCCCCTCTACCTCCACCTCCAGAACCTCCTTTTGAGGTTCTGGTTGAATTTTACCCCCCACCTTTTTGTTTTTGGTCACCCCATCCATGATCCTACCAAGTCCCAGGAACTCCTGGTTAATCTTCTGTCCCTGGCCAAGTGGGACCTATATTTGACAAGGAAAGAGGCTGTAGCCAAGAAGGTGCCTGGAGACTGTGGGGCCACTTTCCTCTCACTTTTCCATACATGTCTCTGGATGGAGCACCAGTGGGTGACATCCACTAACTCCTTGGATGTCTTTGAGGACCGACGGGTGTGGTCTGGGGGGCTGTCCCCCTCAGGTGCACTTATTTTCATGTTTTGACCCTTTAACCTACACAACACTCCTATCCTGTTTGTTTGCCTTGTTTTGTCCCAAAAATTCTGTTGTATCTTTCACCCATTGGCCCCATACAGTACGGGCTGTTATCCAGTTGGGCCTTAGATCCCATGATACTTGAAGGATACAAATCAACAGGAGCTCCTGGGGCCCAGCCATTTGGTATCTGGGGACACTACCCATTGTGCCAGCTGGACTGCTGCAGCAGCATCCTGAATCTATTTTTAAAAATACCCCCATATCAATGTTCTTCCAAAATTAAAAAAAAGACCACTCTGTGTACACACACACACACACACACACACACAGAGCCTAGAGAGGGATTGATTAGTTGAGCAATGCTTTATTGTTATATTTATAATATTAAAGCAATTTGGAATATTAAATATTAAAGCAATTATCCAAGAACACTTCTACAAGGGACCATCGGGGGGATTATGCTTAGGGGCAATCAACATGGGTTCATTAGAGGCAGGTCCTGTCAGACCAACTTGGTGCCTTCTATGACCAGGTCACACAAGCCATGTCATGGTAGATGTCGTCTTTTTGGACTTTAGGAAGGCCTTCGACGCAGTCTCTCAACCCATCCTCATACAAAAAATTAGGTGACTGTGGTGTTGATGCCTACACAGTCAGATGGGTCGCAAATTGGCTGGAGGGACACACCCAAAGAGTGGTGGTGGATGGGTCATTTTCAACCTGGAGGGATGTGGGCAGTGGGGTTCCCCAAAGCTCAGTCCCCAGGCCCGCACTGTTCAATATCTTCATTGATGACTTGGACAAGGGGGTGAAAAGTACCTTGTTCAAATTCACAGATGACGCAAAGACGTGGGGAGAAATGAGCATGTTAGAAGACAGGGACAGGCTACAACTAGATCTGGATAGGTTACAGAGATGGACAGATGAGAACAGGATGGGTTTCAATATGGACAAGTGCAAGGTATTGCACCTGGGGAAGAAAACCCAGCAGCATACCTACAGGCTGGGGAACTTCCTTCTTGTCAGCATAGAGACAGAAAAGAATCTTGGAGTCACTATTGATTTCAAGATGAACATGGGCCACCAATGTGGGGACGCAGTCAGGAAGGCTAACCACACCTTGTCATGTATCCACAGTATCACAAGCAGGTCCAGGGAGGTGATCCTCCCCCTCTATGCAACATTGGTCAGGCTTCAGTTGGAGTTCTGCATCCAGTTCTGGCCACCACACTTCAGGAGAGATGTCAATAGCATCAAGAGGGGACAGAGGAGGGCCACTCACATGATCGGGGGCAGCAGGGTAGCCCTATGAGGAAATACTATGGGACATGAACCTGTTCAGCCTCCACAAAAGAAGGCTGAGAGGGGATCTGGTGGCCATCTATAAACGTGCCAAGGGGGACCAGCAGGCAATGGGAGAGTGCCTGGTTCCCCAAGCACTACCGGAAGTAACAAGGAACAATGGCCATAAGTTGAATAGGAGTAGATTCAGGCTAGACGTCAGGAGGCACTACTTCACAGTCAGGGTGGCTAGGAGCTGGAAACAATTTCCAAGGGAAGTGGTGCTCGCTCCTACCCTGGGGGCCTTCAAAAGGAGGCAAGACAATCACGGTGCTCCCTGATCCACCAGGGTCGTTTGACCCCAGCATTCTTTCCTGCCCATGGCAGGGGGTCACACTTGATGATCTGCTCAGGCCCCTTCTGGCCCTACCAACTATATGAAACTATGGAAGCCTACCAGTGTCTCTATCATCATGATAAAATAAATTCTAAATACCTATATGGGTTGATGTGTGCTTTTGGTTTTCTTTGCACATGATGGGTGTGTGATGGGGGGATGTGGTATTTGCAGAAAGGGCATGAGAAAGGGTGTGGGGTAATTACTGGGGGGCCTGTGGGTGAGGTGGACTTTGTGTGGGGGCTGCTCAAGGCGGTGGTTCCTTTGGCTTCAACCAGGTGCAGCCTCCCCACACAGCACATGGAATACCCCCTTCTCCTGCAGGACCCCAGCTCTCCCCTGAAGGGCCACAGACCCTATCCCTCACAGGGCCCCAGCTTCTCCCTGGAGGGCCACAGCCCCTACCCCCCACAGGGTCCCAGGCCATAGACCCCCTGCACAGGGTCCCAGCACCCTGGAGGGCCACAGCCTTCCCTTGCAGGGCTCATAACTTACCTTCTGCAGCAGCAGCAGGAGTGGGGCACTCTGATCCTGCTGCTGCCAGCTCCCAGGGACCACGTGCCAAGCCCAGCCAGGTCCTGCAGCAATGGGGATGCTCATGCTGCCTGACCGGGCCAGTCCGATGACATGCAGTTCCTGTGTGGTATGGGACCCAGCCCAGCAGAGCGGCCCCAGGGCCAGCAGGACCCAGCTGGGCTTAGCAAGCAGTTCCTGCACGCTGTGCTGGTTCCTGCTTCCAGCCACAGCGCTGCCTGCCCTGCTGTACCTGCAGGTGCATGGTGGGACCCGGCCCAGCCCAGTGCAGCTCGCTAATCCAGCTTTACACCAGAGTGGGTCACACAGCTCTGGGAGGTGTTTTTTCATTCCCACATGTCTGGATGCACCCATAAATATTTGCCAGTAGAGTTTGGTGATTTATGGAATCCTAGAGTATTCATGTGCATAGCTACATGCATGCCTGGCACTGTGTAGCCTACTATGCATGCTTAATAACCATGTGTCCAGGTAATAGAATTAAACTCTAAGAAACAAAAATGGGAGAGTATTTATTTCAACACAGAAAGTGAAACAGAATTTGATGTGCTGTTTTCTTTTTTTATTAACTCATAAACTACTTTTCTACTTGCAGTGGGGCCTATCTTCACCCTAAAATTATGAACAGTAGTTTGTGTAAGACAGCATTTTATATGCTAGGCAGCGTAAATAGCAGCCATATTGTTGGCTACAAAGGACCAAGTCACAGGATCAGAATAAATTTCAGTTTAATGGACAGGATGTGAAGTTAACAATAAAATCATAAATGCAAACTGAGTTATGGGTGGTACTGATCACCTTAGCACATACACACACACACATGCACCCACTCATTCAAACCTATGCCATGTAGTATAGTTTATAGTAGCTGCTCTAGTGATTGTGAGAGCACTGGTGTCAGTATGTCTACCTATCCCAGACCCTGAAGTCTGCTGCTGATGGTCAGCTTCCTTCAAAGTGATGTCTTCTCCAGAAGGGGGTCGCCTACTTGTCCTTCTGCCTTGGTAGGTCAGGTGCCGGATGAGAGGGTGCCACTCAGGGTCATGCTTCACTGCCTTTTATCGCTCTCTGGCAGAGTTGTGTGATCCCCCAGTATCATCTTGTCTATCCAATCCAGAGGTCGCTGTCCCACATGGGTCTTGAGTAGTATCTGACAGATGTTAGTCACAAGGGTCTTGCCTGCTGATAGTGCAGTTTTGTAAGTCAGTTTGTGATTTTGACTAATTAACAGTGGTATTATTAAGGGCTGAAGGAATAGTCAATAGGGTGGGTGCTCAGTTCAAGAAATAAGTTCTTTAGCTTGATTAGCTTAAAATGGAGTTCCTGTGGCTAGGCTATTGTCTACTGCTGATCATCATTCACTCTCATTTACTCAAGGGACCAACCAATATAACAGATTTTATAACTTTACAATTACAATTTCACTGCAGTTTTAACAATGGTCCAAGGTGTAACTTCATTCTATGGGGAGTACATTCCTTAAGAGTTTAAAAGTATAAAATATAAAATACAAAATGCCATGGTAAAGATGAGACAGATGAAATATAAAAATGCACTGGGAGAAATATATAAAAATGCAGTCTGAAGTAGTGAGGATCAAAGGCTACTGGGGACAGTAAGTGAGTTAGCACCAGGACATATTTACAGTCTTTTCAGTGAATATTGTAGTTCTTTTGTTTTCTTTAGTGACACTGAGCTTAATTGATATGTAGATGTAGTTTGTAGGTTTCTCCTACAGAAAGCTACTTCAGCTTTCTGTCTTGCTCTGAGCCTTGCCACACCCATGCAATGAGTATGCTAGGTCTCTGCCAATACTTAGAAGGAAAAGAAATGGACAAAATGGGGGTGGGGGGGAGGAAGGGGGCTTTCCACTACACTATGTGTTGTATCCCACCACCAAAACACCAAGTGTTTGAGTACAAGAAACTCAACTGGCAGGCCCTCAAGCGAAAAATGAAAAATGTTTAAAAGTTACCCAAAATGACTTTCTACCTCCATAATGTCACAACTGTACACGTCATTATTATGATGCCTTCTAATGCTACAATCAAGTGGTTATTTTCCAAATGGGGAACTTGAATGTCCCCTTTCCACTTATATAAAGCTCTTTGAGCCCTTCAAGCTGTATGATATAAGAATTTAAAGCTTTGTCTTTTTAATTATAGAAATATATTCACTGGTGAGGACCAATTTTCTGTCCTAGATTTTAAGCAGTAATGTCATATTTGTGGCCTCTTCATTGTTACAAATAGGCCAGAAATGCCATTGCAAAGAGGGTAGTCTTGGATTCCAGATCTTAAAGTTGCTATAAAAGGAAGAAGTATTTTATAATTCTTTGAAGACAGATAGAGGGATACAAATTAAAATTGTGCAAATAAAATGATTTTTAATATCTTTCAAAATCTTTTCAAGTAGAGCCCATCAGTCGTATTTTGATTCAAAGTGTGCTCACTCTGGTACTAACAGAGCAACTCCTTCTTTCATGCTTACCCAGGGGAGTCCTGAGTTACAGCAAACTATGTGGGAAATTATCTAAGTCCATGGGATGTTTTTAAAACAGAAGGAGAAACCCTGGCTCCAGTTCTGGGCAGCACATGCTGGCTCTCCATGCACCACTCCACTTTCTTTTGTGCATATTTTTTTAACCTCAGGATCTCCCAGGATCAAACCGCCACCCCCTTCCCTTGCAGTGAGGAAAACAGCTGAATGTGTGATATGCAGCGCTGCACAGCTGCTCTTGTCTGAACACATCCTTATATGGCATTCAGAAAGCAAATTTGGATGTATTAATGTTAATTTATATTAAACCAGGTATATTATATGGCAATAATTTATGATGATCTATGTTGTCATTAGGTGTTTAAAAATATAAGAACTAATTAGGCAATCATTGAATTAGGGAGTTTAAGTTCAGTATTAATGTTCACAAAGTAGTGAAGCGATCAATCAGAGAACAATGGGTCTTAAAGTTTAAAGGGTAATTTTGGACTATCTTCCATGATGGAAAAAGAACAAGTTTTGATGCAATTATGGAAAATCAGTCTAAGATATAAACTGAGGCTCATTTGTCTGGATGATGGAAAAGAAACATGATTTAGATGCAATGATGAACAAGTTGCCTTCATTAGGTTTGCAATTTTCTAGTTACTTTGTTTGCAAAAGCAAGCTTAAGATGTTTAAGGATTCTTCCATAGGTAAGTGTTCACTATTAAAATTAGTTTTTACAATCTCCAAAAAAAAAAAGTGTTGTTAGAGTTTTTTTTAATTTTCTTTTTTGGAAAAAAAGAAATAAGTGTTAAGATCTGAGGTTGTGGAAATGTTTGGTTCTAAAATTAAAAAATACAGCAATAAAGCATAATCCACAGAGCCAGCCAGGAAATAAACAAATCTATTTTTCCCAATCCACAATATTATTTTATTCAAAAATAAAACTAATTATAATGAAAAGGTAAAAAATAATTGTAATATAACAAAGGTATCAAAACAAAACATTTCAGTTGACTTCAACCTACATGCCTTTCTTCCTTCCTCTCCTCCCCACCACCCTACTTCCTTCCATCCTTGTTCATAACAATTTTGAGATTTTTCACAATTTGCCCAAATTCAGAATAGGAGACATTTTCAAAACATTGAAAATTGCCACAGAATGGGAAAATTATTTCCTGGCCTGCTCTATGGATTATGCTTCATTGCTGTAAATTGCAAACAATTTAAATGAAGTGAATGGAATTACAGTATTGTAGAAAAGCTCAGCATTTACAAGACACTTGTTTATCTTGTTTATCTCCCAGTCATTATCTTGATGTAACTATTTCTGTCACTACATTCTGAACTTATTTTCTTCAACATATACATGTATTTCTATTCCACTAGTTCAGATATACTTCCCCATAATTTGTGACTCATATACGGTATACTTTCCCTTCTGACCTTTTTTTTGCTTCATTTCACACATACCTTATTTCTTTTGTGCCTGGTATTACTCAAGAGTTTGACTGATCAGAATATTTGTTTTATGATTATAATGTTTCTTTTTATCTCTTTCCACCATAGGTTGTTTTTGCACTCTGTGTGTGTGTGTGTGTGTGTGCGCGTGTCACACACATGCTGCAATCAGGAATTACTGTTGGAGGTTTTTTTGCTTTGAAGATTTGGTGATAAAGGAAATCTGGGTTCAATTATACAGGACGGTAAGTGATGACTAGAAAATGGTATTTATAGGTTTGTTTTTTGGGAACTGGGTTGTAGGTAAAGTAGATATTGCATTAGAAAAAAGGTGCAGGGCAACAGCTGAATTGATTTCTAAAAGCCTGTTTTGTGATAAAGTTCCCTCAAGACCCATTGTAGCTCACAGGCAAGCAGACACACAGACTGGGAAGTTAAAGACATGTACCATACTGTTCCATAACATGAGATAAGGTGGCATCAGGTCACAGTGCCCAAATGCAGGGCCTTTAGGATTTCTGGTTTTGGGCAACAGATGAAATTAGAAGACCTGGAAAAAACCAAATTAGGATCTGTGCATGTGATGGGCTTGTGAAACAAAGGAATACGCTGACAGGACAGAACATGGATAGTATGATGACCACAGAAAGACCAGTCAGTAATGGCCAAAGATAAAGAGTCATCACAGAAGGAAAGAGATACAAAAGGAGATACTTCAGAGCAGCAAAGAGCCCCAAAAGGGGAGCTTGAGGCTACCATGGACAGAGGGCATACCAGCAGCCCATCTCATCCATCCTCACTCCAACCTCCAGCTTACTGACATCTGACATTCAAAAGAGAACCTCAGAGTGAAGCTTGCGTACTGGC
Organism: Crocodylus porosus; assembly: GCF_001723895.1. Classification (NCBI taxonomy): domain Eukaryota; kingdom Metazoa; phylum Chordata; order Crocodylia; family Crocodylidae; genus Crocodylus; species Crocodylus porosus. The sequence continues at coordinate 2,480,546 of NW_017728912.1, read as the reverse complement.
CACTCATATCTTGACTCTAGGACTGATAGATATAGAATTGTTTGCATCATTCTTATCTGCTCTGACTGTCTATCAATAAAATTTGCCTGTTATCGAATGGAAAGGTTGTGATCAGTTTGAGGGCATTGGGTCTTCCCGGAACAAGGTATCTGGCTCATAAATCCAATGCCAACAGTAAGCATCTTTAAATAGCTCATTATGCCATGGGCCTTAAGTTTCTAAGTTGTATATTTAGACTTCTAAATAAATCATCCTATTTTCAAAATTGCTGTGTACCCAAAAGCTCCCACTGAAGTTAATAGTGCTCTGAATTCTTGAAAATCTAACTTTAAACATCCATTTGAATCTTAAATGTGTGTTGAATAACTCCTAACCTCAGGCTAACCCCTATGTTCTGCTTGATTTATGTCTACATTTCATGCTAGTCCTTTTGAGTTATGAAGTATTTTATCATGACATTACAAGCAAACACAAAACAGTTTGAGATATGAAAGAGATATTGAAAATATACCGGAATGTGCAAATGTATTTTTGAACCAGCTAAAACTATTTTCCAAATTCTAAAGAATGGCTTCTTTATATTCAGTAAATTTTATGTTGATGACTAAATATGCACAGCATCAAAAGTAAGACTGATCATTTATTCACAGTTCTAAAGTAATTCAGTGCAAATGGCTATAGGTTTTCACAGACAAGATAGTATAGCTGTGATGGAGTAAAATACAAATGCCTTTAGGCCTCCCTCCTAAGAAAAGAGGATGACAGATGACACATAGCTGTCCAGCAAATTCCTGGAATAGGTAGGAGATATATTTTTATGCAGGTGGTAGAGAAGGTAATGAGAGGTAAGCTCTTCTCAACTTACTGCTCACAAACAGAAAGGAATTGGTTGAGAATGTGAAGGTGGAAGGCAATTTGGGGGACACTGGGTGTGTCTACACAAGATTCTTTACAATCTAATGTGCGGGAAAGTGTCACCATCTACACGTGTGCAGCAATTACTGTGCAATATATTCCTTTAATGCACTGGTTTTTAGTACCTATAGATACAGGTACTAGAAACTGGTGAACTAAACATGCACTGAAACAAATGTGTAGATGCTGACTGCAAGCAAATTACCCCTGGTCAGCCAAAGTAGCTGTGACCTTTTCAGTTTCTCTTCATTCTCAGTCCTTAATGGTTCAGTTCTTGTTTCCTTGTTCAGATGTCTGTACTTCTGTGTCATTTCAATCTCTTCTGTTGTTTCTTGTGGTTTTGTTGTTAGGTCTGTTTACTTCCGAAATTATCATGATACCACTTTTCTCCCCTTTATGAGCTGCAAGTGTCATCTGTTGCTTCTTAAATACTGTATGTTTATCATACATTTGCAGCTGAAAGAAAAGTCTCTGTAATCTGGGTGGCATGTCTGATAACCCTATTTTGCTACAGTTACCAAAGGTTTATGATTGGTTTCAGCAATCACAGGCTTCCCATAGATGAATATATGAAATGTCTTACAGCCAGAGATAAATTTTCATTCTCAATTTGTGCTTTCAAATTTAGAGAGTGCCCTAGATGTATATGCTACTGGTCTCTAGCTATCCCCCTGTTTTTGAAGCAAAGCTTCTCTAATGCCTTCTTTAGAAGCATCTGTTGACAATTGAATGGGTCTTTTATGGTCATAGTATTTTTTGTACTGGGGCTTTCATTATTTTTCCTTCAAGCTTTTAAATTCAGCTTCATCTTCATGTTCCCATATCCACTGAGCATTCTTTTGTAGGACTGAGCTAAGATGTTTGGTTTGCTCTGCATTAATTCTTTATCCATAGGGGGTGGCATGTTTGTAATGGTTTTAACCCTTGCAGGATCAGTTTGCTTTTTTGCACCACTTTTTTCCAAGAATTTTTCTCCAAGATACGTTATTTCTTTGACCCTGAATTTGCATTTTTGTTTGTTCAGTTTCATACCTGCTCTGCAAGCTCTTTCTAGTGCTTTTCTTAGCCTCAAGTCATGTTCTTCCATAGTATTTCCTAAAACTAATACATCATCAGTATAAACCATAGTTCCATCAAGACCTTAAAAAATGGGTTGCATCTTTCTGTGAAATACTTTAGACGCAGGATACAGTCCAAAAAGAAGCCTACAAAGCAATACCTTCCAAAGGGCATATCTAGTACATAATCTAGTGCTTTTCTTTCCCAGGGGAACTTGCCAAAACACAGAAGAGGCATCTGAAGTGGAGAAATATTTAGCTTCTGTCACATAATGAAAAACCTCTTCCCTGATGAGAATCGGAAAATGCTTCCTTTTCATGTATCTATTCATTGCTTAGGATTCAGACATAATCTTAATGGGACATCTTTTTTCCAAAATGACCAGTGAATGGACCCAAGCAGTTAGTTGCTCTACTTCTTTTATTACGTCCATATTAACTAGTCTATCTAATTCCTTTTTCAGTTTCTCCCTTGGCCCAATAAATTTTCCCCTTGTACTATGTATGGTGGGCATATTTGGTTCCCTTAATTCTATCTTGTATTCAGTTGACAGTTTCCCTATGTCTTGAAAGACATCATAAAACTCTTCTTCTATGTTCTTGCTTTCTAGTCTCTCAATGGCATCCATTCTCTTAATCAAACCTAGATTTGTACATGTTCACAACCCGATAATTGGCACTAGCTTTCCTGGGACTGTTACAAATTGAACATTCACTCTATTACACTTGTTATATTACTATAACATGCAATATACAAACACCCTTGTTTATAAACATGTTCCCACTTTCTTATTCTCATAGAACTCAGATTTGGTTTTCATTTTTTGAAATAATATATATATTATTTTTGAAATAATAATATATTCTGTTGTTACATTGGCCTGTGCCTCTGTATCTAATATAGAAGTTATCATTAGTCCATTGGCATTGAGGGTTACTGTCCAATCCTCAGAAGAATGAACTTCTGCTTGCATTGTGCCAATGAGGAATTATTCCTCTTCCTTGTTGCCTAGAGTATGCACACCTTGTTTCTTGTATAATGCATCCTGCTTCTTCCTGAAAACTCTTGCAAAGTGATTGCAAATCTTTTGCATGTGTTGCAGTGCTTACCAAATGCAGGGCATTGCATAGGTTTGTGGTAACTCCCACAGCATCTGCAGCTGACCATTGTTTCTTTAAGCAATTTTCTTTGGCCTCTGCTTGCCTGCTTTATAGTGAGGTCCTCCTTTCTGTATTGTTTGTATGTTGTTTTAGGTTTTTGCAGTCTTGTAATCCTGTCTAGTTCAGCTTGTTCTGCTTTTTCCTTCAGCTTCTGCAGCCCAGCATTTGGTATCTCAGCCACTTAGCACATTCTAACTGCCTTTTCCAAATTAAGCTCAGGATCCTCTAGCAGTCTTTTCCTAAGGCTTGTATCCCTTATACCTAACACTATTTGGTCTCTGATCATGGACTCTTTTAGGTCTTCAAAGATGCATGTCTGGCTCAGCAGCCTGAGGTCTTTGACAAACTCCTCTATTGTCTCACATTCTTTCTGCTGTCTCATGTGGAAATTATACCATTCAAAGGTTTCATTTTGTTTGGGTATACAATATTTCTCAAACTTTTTCATTACCGTATCATAGCTTTTCTGTTCTGCTTCTGACAGTTTTAAGCTATTATAAAGAAAAAGAGCTTCTGAGCCTGCTACAGCAAAAGCTGTGTTATCCAGCACTTTATCAACTGGAAAGCTCCACGGACTGGCATCCGAGGGACGTGGCAAAAGTGAAACCGGAAGTCCCACTTCCAGTTTCACCACCGTGTGCTGAGTTTTTCTTTTTGTCTTCTTCACAGCCTGGGGCAAAGCAGCCTGCACGGGGGCAAAGCAGCCTGTGCAGGGCCTCTCTCCCTGTCCCCTGGCACACTGGTGCCAGGGAGTGCACCGGACAGTGAACATTTGATTAACTGGCATATTTGATTAAATGGCATCCCCAGTCCTGGGGGATGCCAGATAACAGAGCTTTTACTGTATATTTAAAAAATAGCTACCTTGAATGGATTTTTCTTCTCTGTAGGTCTACTGGCCATTATATATATGGTGAAACTTTGCTCACATTTCTTCCAGTTTTCTGCTGCATTGATAGACAGCTTTAATTCCTCTAGAATTTTGAGATGTTTCATTTTCTGTCTTTCTTCACACTGCACTCCTGGTACCATGTGTTGTTCTCAAAAACCAAGGAGTTAAACTTATAGAACAAATCTTATTTATTCAAAGGACCTCGATAGCTTACTGATCTGTTGTTTTCTCCTGCAATCCCCAGGCCCATGTAACAATTTATACATAACACTCTTAAAGGTATCCACACAGAGTTATTAACTGCACAGCAACACACATGTAGACACTGACCAGGGCATAAATTGTGCCTGGTCAGCCCAGGCAACAGGGGGCCACATGCCTGCCTGCTGCCAAGCCACATAGCTCAGCAACTTTGGGAGCTTCATGGCCCAGCCAACTCCCTTGCTACCTGACACAGCCACCTGCTGCCTGGGCCTGACCCCCTGTGGACCCCAACAGCCCAGGGCAGTCCCCCGAAATGCAGACCACATTGCCACTGCCAGATGGAGCTTAGAGCTGACCCCCATGCTTCCTGTCAACCCAGGGCTGGCACCTTGGCGGACACAGCTGGAACTGCTGCAGAGGTGCAGAGCAGAACAGGAGCAGCTCTGGTCTAAACTGCCTCTCCCCAGCTTAGTTTGCTGCTGTCCTGGGTACATGTGTAGCCACTGTGCCCAGGAGTAGTTTAATGCAATGAAGATTGAGCCACAGTTTATTCAGTTGCATTAATTGCATGTGTAGCTGCACCACGGGTGTCTTTTTGCATTCTGTAATTAATCATGACTAGTGGAAGAAGTTTTACTTTAAACATGGTGAAAAATAAACTCTTAGTAAAGGTATGGAAAGTTTCTGTCTCATTGTCACTGAGGACATTGCCTTCAGAGTTATAAACATGTTAAATTGCATGCTACAACTAGTGTGGCCTTGACCAGAAGTGTAAATGGCTAGTACTGTGCCATGGGCATTCCTGCGTGCCCCGCACCCTTCTTCACCCTGTACCTTCCCTTCTCTAGCTCAGGTTCTAGCTCCAGAGAAGACAGAGAAATGATGGCAGGGCACAGTGGAGAAATGGTTGGAGCTTAACTGCTGAACAGGTGGGAGAAATCATTCTTTTTTTTGCCAAAATGTATGTCAAGTGGCCAAAAAGACCATGAACAATGCATGCCCCTAGTCGTTGTGGGGGCATGGCAGCAGCGGTTAGCGGGGGAACTCCTACGGATGCTGCCACCAGCAGGGGGGTGGCAAGCAGCAACCATGGTGAGTGGTGACTGCCTGCAGGCACCACTGGCAGCATCAGAAATACCCTTTTTTTTGTATGAGGTGTGTGCTAGGACACAGGACCAGGAAGGAGGGAAGCCTCACCCAGAGGCAAAACCCCAACCAGAGGAAAAAAAAAAAGATAACTTACCTGTTCCAGGGGCCAGGAGGAGCAAGGAAGCTCAAAGTGAGAAACCGCGTATGCAGTTTGTAAGCCACACCCATATACAGCTGGGGCCAGGTGACATCATGAGAAGATGCCACCCAATGGAGATGAAAGGGGGCCGCAAAAGTGCAGGAAGGCCGCCGAAGGCTGGAGATCCAGCAGGAACCCACCGGCCAGGAGGGGACCAGCCACAGCAGACGGCAGATGGCAGCCAGCAGCAACAGCAGCAGCAGTGGCGAGAGTGGCGATGGCAGCCATGCCAGCAGCGATGGTAGTGGTGGCAGCAGCTGCAAAAGTGGCAGGGAATCCCTGACCTGGGGAAGACCAGCCGGGATCAAGGACTCCGGTGGAGAGGCTAGCAGAGGCAGCAGCACCAGCGGCTGCAGCATTAGGAGCAGGGGGAGCAGCCGGAGATCCCTGAGCCAAGGATCAGTAGGGATTGAAGACACCATCAAGGAAGCCAGTAGGAGAGTCGGCTGTGATAGCCACAGCAGCAGCAGGAGCGGTGGGGAACCCCGACCTGAAGAAGCCCAGTGAGAGCCAAAGGAGCCACCAGAGGGACCTGTGGTAACCCTGGGGAGAACCAGTGGCCAAACCTAATCACAGGCAATGGGAGCCATAGCTCTGAGTGGAGGCAGGGCCCAGAGAGGAAAAGAAAGGGACCCCGGCTAGGGTGAAGGCACGGGTCCTGACCTGTATGGTACCCACAGCTAAGGGCATCGAGGGTGCGCATATGGAGCTCACAGTGGGTACTCAGTTTCCTTCAGGGTCCTTCCCTTCTTCTTTCCTTTTGGCTACACCTCACCAGTAGGCATGGTGGTGGGTTTGTTCATTCGGTATCACAACGGGTGTTTCAGGGAAGAAGGGTTTAAGATCAAGGCAGTGGCAGAGGTACCCTTTAGGGCCCATTTATTTCCATCCCCTTTGTGAGGGTAGGTGAGCAGAGTCCTCAGCACCAGGTGAGAGTGGCCAGGACCCTGTGGAAGAGGAGAGGGAGAGGCTGCACAGAAGCACACTGGGAGCAGGTGCTAAGGGCACCAGAGAAGACAGGCCCAAAAGCTGAAGGTCTCCAGGCCCACACACCGGAGTTTGGCTGGGCCCAGGGTGGTCGCTGTTGTGAGGCAGGGAAGACATCTATGGGGGCTGGCTGCCGACTAGACTTGGAGGCCTGTCTCAAAAGGGTGGCACTTGGCCGGGGTGTAGGGGAAGTTGGAGCCCCGTGAGCACCCGTCGAGATGGGTGACAGCCCTGGAGGCAGCTCCAAAGGGGACCCCCTCCATTCAAAGTCATGGCAGGTAAGTTAGTGGGTCTCCTGGAAGACAACCGAAGTATCCTCTGGGGTCTGCATGTGGAACCCTGGCAAGCAAGATCAACTGCTCGGGCGAAGGCGGTACAGGAGTGTACAGTAGAGCGGAGGTGGGCACGGGGTGCACCGCCACACTCAGGGGGTGCCCCTGTGCCTGCGTGCACCCCCTACACATCAATCCTGCAAAAGACCATTGGTTTATGGCAGCAGAAAAGGTAAAAAATATCTTCTTATACAACAGTGAATATCTAGCAGCTCCTTTAGCATGCCTACTGTCACTTTTCTCCCTCCCCACTGCCACTGCCAGAGCTGGAGCTGGAGATGAAGCAGGGAAGATACAGGTTGTGGAGGAAGAAAAGGAGATGGGAGGGTGTAGTGTCCTTGAGCTTCCCACCTCCCTCACCTTAGGCAGCACCCAGGTTTTGTGATTTGCTCACCCACCCATCATTACACAACTGACCTTTACTGCCATAGTTATTACTAGCATTCCCTCTAAGCTGCGCAGCTTGTGTGGTGTGCATGGCCATGCAAGTGTGCTCATGTCGCACTGCCAGGCATGCTTGCATGGCTGCGCACACCACGCAGCTTAGAGGGAACTGTGGTTATTACCAAAACACAGCTATTATTAACAGTTTTTGTGTATGAAAGACTCTGGCTTAGTTATCTTGAAAAGTAAATGCCTCAGATTATCCATAGGAGAGGTACAGCAGTAGCAGTAGATGCACCAGCTTCTACACCCTCCCTTATCAGAGCATTCAAGAGTAAACTATTTTGTTATTTAAGGTAGTTAAGGCTTGGCCTTTCACATAGATGGATTAAAAACAGTCTAGGAAATATGAGAGACAAGAAGTCTTGTGGATGATATCTTTCATTGAACCCACTGCACTGTTGGAATACACATAGATGAGCTTTCAGGGATCATGGTACCAGGACTCTGGGAAAGAAGCAGACACAGAACAGCTCTCAGTATTTGTATCTTCTCTGTTTTTGATTCTGAGAACATTAGAACAATGCAATTTTACTGGCACAAATGTTTATGAAAGTCAAACTGCAATGTTGCAATTGGGTTTTCACAGGAACCACGTTTAAAATTTTCCCATACAAGAATTTATGGTGAAGAATCCTGCAAATTCATTCATTCAGGAATAGAAACGCAGTTATACAAACCCAAGTGTATAAACAATATTGCAAATGATTAGCGTTAGCTCAACCAAGAACTTCCTTATGATGCTAAACAACTCCCTTAACTTCTTTTTATCAGTGCATCCATGAGTAGACAGGAGGTAAAGTCAATCATACATCTGTGAAGATTTTTGCACATGTTAAATTTTACTGGGAGGCAAGTTGGAAAGGAGGATGAAGGGCAATTGCTTGACACAAGTAATTTTTCAAACTTATGGCAGGATGTTGAAAGATTTTTTGTGTATTTGTGTGTTTACTTGTACGTACACATGTTTTAATTGGTACTGAATAAAACTATAATTGCCTGGAGCTTTAAAATAAGAACACAAAAATGAAAGAGGTCATAATAGTAATAGCTGTAGTAGCAGTAGTAGCAATCATAATTCATGAGCTTTTATTATAAATGCAAATCAATGCTTTTAAAATATTTTTTCAGCATTTGGCCCAGATTTCCAGGGGGGAAATGCTAGGATGGAATATGACATAAGTCAAATTTCAGGTGAACCAGTTGGTTTAGGATGTTTGGGAGAATGAAAAATGGGGAGTGAGTGGGGCCTGTATTGAAATTTTGCCTTTTAACATGAAGGCAGATTCAGTGTGAACTCTGAAGAAACTAGGCCTTTCGGGACTGCACATGTGACAGTCTTTAAAGCAGTTGTAATATATATAATTATTTTCTTGCTTCTTGTGTTGTAAATGACTCACTTTCCAAAGAAAATGGCATGCCATTCTTCATTATTCTTATGTCTATATAGACTCTTATTAAGCCTAAATGTTTTTACTGCTGTGGATTAGGAACTAGTGATATTTTTTTCATGAAAGAAGGGTGATGTCTAGTGTTACACAGAAAAACAATGCAGTTAAACAGATTATTATTGCTGTTCGGTCAATGTACAAGTCAAATCATTGCCAAGTCCTCCTCCCTGAAGTCATGGATTAAAGACCTTTGGGCAGCTGCCCAGGCAAGAAAAAAAAGAGATGCATATGTCACTGCCTGAAATATTTGGTAGTAATTCTAATTGAGTGCAGTGATATCTACTGGTGACAGCAGAAAAAACCGATAGCTTCAGGCTCTGTTGTTGCAGCAGGCCCAGTGTCATAGCCAAAAAAGCCTCCATTCTCATGATCCAAGATGAGTATATTAAGTAGCTAGTAGAAGTTCCTGTAGTTCACTTGGCATAAACACTGGTTTGGAAACACTAGATCACCCTTTAAACATCCCTTGTTGTCATATGCATTGTGAATGTGCAGTGAGCTAATACTAATCCTCATTTATACGACACAGTGATCCTTTGATACTATAGTTTCAACACATGCAAATGGAAGCTTTTCCCACCATTCTCCTACTTTCTCCTCTCTCTGTTTCTTTGCCCCACATGGAAGAGGTAGATGATTTTATTTTTTCCTCTTCCTTCACTGGTAATGGATATCATAAAACAAGGTCCATGTAGAAACCTACCAGAACACTTTCAGCTTCCATGCTAAATCTTAAGGTTTGAATCAGGCCTTTGGATATTAAATATGACTCTACCACAGTATATTTTTAAATGTTACAGTGGTATCAAAAGGCAAACTGGAAGTTCTTTTGCAAGCAACTTTTTTTTGCTGTGCATTCAGACTGATGACTCTCAGCCTCATTTAATGCATTTTACATTACATTTACTATTTTGGTTTCACTGCACCCAAGTCATTAAAAATATTTTTGGCTTCTCTTCCATGCACGTTAATTTTGTGGAGTTTCCTCAACCCTGAAGGCTTCTGTAGCATGGAAATCAAATGTATCTGTTACTAAATCAGGCCAGACTAATTGAAATCAATATGCCTACACTTTGAAATGGGTGAAAAACATGAAACCGTTAACTATTTGTATATTCTCCTTACAGGTTTTTGCAACATGGGGCCAGACCCAGAAAAAAACTAAGTCCTCAAAATATGCTTGCTCCTTAGTTTCCCAATTTCCCAGAGAAACATAAATTCCAGAAACCATACCTAGTGCACACCAACCACAAAGAGCACAGCAGCTATGTGCACTCAGAAAGGGAGAAGTGTGCCCTTCTTACCCTGAGTGAATTCAAACTTACTTATCCCATCTCTGGAAAAATGATCTAACCAACAGGTTGTTGGGGGGTTTTATAATTTTTTTAGTCTTTTTGGTTTGGTTTGGTTTGGTTTTTTGGTGGGGGTGAGATGAGAGGAGACAAGTACTTTTCACTGTGCCACTTCGCAGAAAGGAGAGAACAGACTGCAAGATTCATGCTGTCGAGAGCATACAAAAAGGCATGTGACTGAATGTCCAGAAGTTGGGGCAATCAGCTGACAAGATAAAATGTTGATCAACAGTCCCTGCATTCAGGATTAGTTCTGGGTTTTTAGCCAATGACTTTTTAGTATAAAATTCATTAACAATCGCAAAAGGACACAGAATTTCCCTTCCACCCTACGTTAAATCCAGGTTTCCAGCATCATAGAATCGTAAAGAAGGAAACTTAAAGGAACCTAGTCAAGGGAGGATCATCACCATTTAAACCAAGTGATTGTATAACTTATTCTTAAAAAACTTGGGAACAATCCTCTCTTACAACTACCAGGCACAGTGACTGAAACATCAAAAACACCCTAACTTACCGCACATAAAGCAAGAGGATGAGAAACCTGTCAAAGTTGTGCCATTGCAAGAAATTACTCGACCAATCTTTAAAAAGAGCGAGCTGCCTTCACTGTCTTCAAAGGATACTTATAGCTGCCTAACGTCAGAGACATAATGGGCAGCTTACACATGGGGCAATGCTTGCTGCCATGGTGCTGATGGCTGCAATGTCTCCAGCCACCACTGCAGTAGCTGCTATTTTTTAACCTCTTTCCTCCCAGAGGCAATGTCTGAGGCTGTACACTGATCATGCCCCCTTCTTTCCTTCAGTAATGCTAATGCTTAACCTTTGGAAAGGACTCCAAACTCAGGCACATAAATCGTTCTTTGGTTCTGATCCTTGGGTCATTGGGCTAATTTCCCTGTTGGCATAAACTGGAAGTTATTCCACTGAAGTTAAGAAAATTAAAGTGGTTTGTGACAGCACTGTATTTACCCTGGGTCTGTTAAACATACCTCAACAGAGTGGTAAATGTGAGAATGCCACTGCAAGTCACAAGTAACATTTACCTGGAAAGTAACATTTCATGTTTTAGAAGTGTTGACTGTGGTTCTCATTTCTTTCTTTCAAAAATGAAATATATCTAAGGAGCAAATTCCAGATGTAATCAAGATAGGGGTGGGCAAATTGTGGCCCACAAGCCAGATGCTGCCTGCCAGGCCATTCTATCCAGCCTGCGGGGCCCCTAAAAATTTTAGAAAACTAATATTTATCTGCCCCCAGCTGCTCGTCATGCAACTTTTGATCGCTTGTCAAAACTTGGTAGGCAGCCCTCCACGCGAAATAATTGCCCACCCCTGAATTAAGAAGACGCTTACTTAGGAAAGATGTTGCAGGTAGAGCTAGTTGAAAAGTCTTTGTCAAAACTGGTTTGGTTAAAGAATTATTTGGTGAAAAGTTTCTCCCTACATGAAAATGTTGGGATTTTCAGCAAAAAGTTTTTGATCAAAATTTGCTGCAGGGAACAAAAAATCTGACCAGCTGTAGCAGTAAATCAAAAACATCCTATTTCTGCTGTTGGCTGTGACAAAGAACAGAACATGCACAATCACCCAGTAATTCAAGCTACCAAATGGAAATCAGTTTTAATCACTAATGAGAGGAAGTCAATAAATTCCCCCTTCAAGTTACTTTCTGAATAGAATACAAAGACATAAACATAAATACTGACATAACTCTCCTTAATATTTAATTCTTATCTTTGATAGTTTATTTTATTTAGCAGAAACTGTCAGAAGCATCCTAGAGATTTAATTTCTCTTGTGGAAAACCACAATATCTTAGAATCCTCTATATTTTCATGCTAGGGTGTCTAATCTTGATGTTTCTTTATTTTATTAGTCATCTTTACTAACTTGTCTTCCAATTATCAGACACTGCTTTGCCATAGTAACTTGTGATTGTAGATAATTACAACTCACTGGGCACGTCTACACATGATGCTACTTCGCCTTAGCAATGCACTATGGTGACGTAGCATTAGTGGTCAAAAACTGTGACCTGCAACTATGTTGCCACAGCAATGCACAGCCTCATTATAGTGCATTGCTACAGCAATGTAGCAGCTAAAAATAACCACATGCAGTGCACACAGCACAGTATGGGCTGTTACTGCGCCATCATTTAGTACTTCCAGAAGGTGCCATAGGGACATGCCTACTGTTTCTTTAATGAAAATCAAGAAATAAAAAGAGCACATATTATAACAGATTAAACATAATAAAATTGTTTCAATGTATATTATCATGCAAAATTAGGCAATAAAAAATAAACAAACTTTGCTCATTGTAATTACACTGACAAGTATTATTTGTCTTGCTATAAATGGTGCCTAGCTTTTCAGTCCTAATATACACAATATGGGGCCTTGTTCTTATAGGTGAGAATCCTGGATACAATAAATACTCCTTCCACAGGATTTTTTAAAGTAACAGTCAGTATAGAAATACATGGGAATAAATGAAGATACTAGCTATCTTTTTCTGGACTGAATTTCTGTTTTGTTTTTTATAGGTATCTGAAACATGCAGCAGTGCTGAAAAGAAGTTCTATTTCTATTTCATGACATATTCAATGACTGACATTCCTATTTATCTTTTAGCATCTCTTCTACATTAAAAACCTCTCTTATCAGGGTGCATGTGAGAAAGAGATGGTATAGACAAAGTAACTAGCACCACTTTTTCCTGTTCCTTCCTTTTAAATCACAATAACTCTTGTATTTTAACGTAATGTAAGTTGCTAGCAGAATAACTTTTTGTGATTTAAATCACATTGGGCATAAGAGGCTAATAGCTGAAAAAAAGGAAGAAGAAATAATCATTATTTAGGTCTTTCTGACCCTTTTTCCAGTTATGGAATCTGTACATAAACTGGAACTCACTTTCCTCAGCAATACTAGAGAAAATCAGCACAGACATTTTTTTTCCTACTGGGAAAAAAAAAAAGAGAAAGGAAAAGCAATCAAGCAAAATGCAGTAAACAGGTGCTGATAGTAAAACAGCCATTTCAGGGCTATAGCTCTTTGCCTCTGCCCCTTTGAAAGGCCCCATCTCAGAGAGGCTTACTCAGAAAAAAGTTCCTGTAGCTTTTGTACCAAAATCAGTAGAAGAGTATGCCTAGAGACAGTGTTGCTTCTGTGATAAGTGCGTTGTTTTTCATGTTGCAGATCCTCCTATAAGCTGAGAAAGAGAAAAGTCTGTGGGTAATATATAGTTGCTTATTTTCCTCTCTCACTTGATTCAAAATAAGAGGCTGAATCAGCTCCCTCCTAACAATTCATTGCTATTAGCTTCTATCTAAGACAGCTGTGGTTTAGTTAAAAAGCTATCACTGTTGTAATAATTAGTTTGCAGGCATTGAGCTGGGATGGATAATTCTGTTATAGGAAAAACTCCCTCAAGTGGAGGTTTATATTTCAGCCTTGTTCAAAGGGAGCAGAATAATAAAGATATTAATTCTAATCCAATGAATTATCAGAAACGAATCCAAAGAGTAAAGGAGAAAAAAATTAGCAAGAGTTTAGGGATAGGTGCAGACATTACACTTATCAAGCAACAAGTGCATAGAAAGTGCTCTGCAGCCATAACCAAACAGCAGTTCATGGCACATAGATTGCTTTGCAAATGGTGGTTCCCACTGTACCTTACCCCTGCATAGATGTTGTATCAGAATAAAGCACTTTAGGTTAGAGTGCTTTATCTTATATCTGTATCAGATCCCATCACAAGTCAAGATAGGTCACATTCTGCCAGCATCCCATGGGACTGTGCAACATCTTGCTTACCTCCCTCATAGGGCACCATTCTAACCTCAGCCAGAGTTCATCTACTGTGCCCAAATGCCAGAGCAGCCCCACACCCAGGTTTTCAACATGAGAAAAGCCTCTGTCCCTAGCCCCATACCCTCCTTCTGGCCAGCTGTGAGCTGCAGCCAGGCTAGAAGGCATTTTATGTCCCTGCACCAGCCCTGGTATCAGGGACCCAAGTTCCTGGAATTTCTGCCCATCAAAAAGCACCCTACAGATGCAGGGCCCAGGAGAACCCCCAATGTGCAGGCACAGGCCTGCAACAGCCCAACCCTGCCAGACACATTACCCCCTAGGGAGCTGTGGGGCTAGGCATCCAGCAAGCATCTCCCCACAAGCAGAACCTGGTGCAGGTGGGCAGCTTGCCTCTGCTAGGTTGGGGTGGCAGGGGCCAAAAGTTGAGGATTGGGCCTGCACACAGGCAATCCTTTGGCCTCCATGGCTTGGGCAGTGCTGGGAGGTATCTGGCCCATGGGCACCTGAAGAGCTGCAAGCCTTTTTTTGACATGCAGCTACATGGTCCCAGAGTAAGAGGGCAAGGGGTGGAGTGAGGGGACATTGAGCATTCAAGCTTGGCAAGCCCCTGTAAGCTTCAGAAGCAGTTCTGTTGTGGCCAGCTACCTCTGTGTAGAGGGAATAGGACGGTAGGCAAATTTCCTAGTCAGGACAAAAGGCATTCTCAAAAGCATAGGATATCTGCTGGAAAGTCCTGGAAAGTTGAGGTTATGGGGATGGCCTGAGCAGCACAGCCCTGGTCACTGTGGAGCAGGGGTCACAGCCAGCTGAAGTGAGATGGAGAGGTAGGCACCAGGACCCGCACTTTAGTGCACCATATACTTCTTCCAGCCATCCCTCCTTCCAGACTTCCATTCACCCCCTTGCAGCTAGAGCCTTACCCACCAAGGGACCTTGAAACCCCACAGGCACAACCATGGACCATAGAGGATTCCACCCCACCATCCTCCACCAGCCAAACCTGGGCCCACAACTGGGAGTAGGCAGATGTTGGCCAGGGCTTTGTAGATCTTGACAGCTTGATGCTATGCAGGGTCAGGGCCCCTAATATCAGCAGGGAGCTCACCCTCTTCCCCATCCCTCTGCCACATACAGTCATGCTGCCCAGTCCATGTGCTATGCCTCCTTGGCCTGGACTTCACAAAGACCACCCCTCTGGTCTCACAGATGTTGAGGAGGACACAGACTGATGAAGAATCATATCAGGTTCTCTGAGTCCACCTCGAGTTGTACTCTAAGAGGCTGCCAGCATGCTGAAGTTGCACTCCACTGTCATGTGCCACCTGCATAGGCAGGACTTGAACTGCCCCTTCCAGCAGTCCAGCTACCCGCCATGGGGCTTCATGAGCCACAGAAAGAGAGGCTAAGGTAGGTCCATGATGGGGAGAGTGGGGAATGACAACATTATCAAGGACAAAATTGGGGGACCCCAGGAGTGTAGCACCTGCTTTCCATCAGCTTGGAGAGTGGGAAATGGTGGAAGAAATGAGCATCATGGGTGCTACCCGTCCAGTCAGTGAAGATGTCGGTGAAGTGGCCCTGTTGGTTGGCAATGCCCTTCAGGACAATGGAGAAGTAGCCCTTGTGATTGGTGAATGCCAGGCAAGCCAGAATAAGGCAAAGGACAGGGATGTGAGTGCCATCCACAGACCCTGTGCAGTTGGGGAAGCCCATGCAGCAGAAGCCCAGCAGCCACATCCTGCAGATGTGCCACAAGGCAAATATAGCAGATTTGCCACAAGGCAGATACAGCAGTTAGCCAGGACATCCTGGATGACCAGGCACACTTTCCAGATTGCCTCTCTGGCCATGGTCTTTCCTATCCAAAACTGGTTGGTGAGGTAGCAGTAACTGCTTGGGATGGCCAGCTTCATGATGGCTCAGTTCTCCAGAGTGAAGGCTGATCACATGCTGAAGTTCTAGGGTGTGACTTGGGGGCCCAGCTGTATGACAGTGGCCGTGAAAGTGGCCCAGCATGTACAGGAGGCCCTGATACCAGAAGAATATAATTTTAGCTTATTAAAGTAAGCAAGTATGCATATAGGTCCTATATTCCATTGCATATAAGTCAAATCCAAAAGGAACTGAGTATTTGTTTAATGACAAAAAAAGGTTTAGTTCATCCTTCCTCTTCAAGGGTTCACAAAATGACAGTCTTTCTTTAATTAGGGTTAGTGATCGTCCTTATGGATAAAAATTTTGTTAAACCACATAACATTTAAAATGATACATAAACAAAGTAAAATTCCATTTCAACATGTATTGGTTCAGGGACAATTCATTGAGGCACAGAGCTTTATATAGGCAATACTTTTTACTGGGAATTAAATGAAAGAAACCTCTATACTTCTGTATAGGATTAGATACCCGATTAGACACCAGTATACGGTTAGAAACAAAGCTTTTTATCATGAATAGGATTCTATATAGTATATGATAGATGGGTTTTTAATATATATAATATATATTGTGTGTGTGTGTGCGTACACACACACACACAATCAGTAAAATACACACACACACACACACACACACACACACAAAATGATAACATACAGATAATGACATTTCAAGATTCTGTCTAATAGCATACCTACATGCAACAGTAGAGTTACAATTACCAAATAAGTTTAAGTTTTGAGCTCTTGGTTAAATGACGCATATAACAGAAAAACATAAGAATTCTGTTTAAGAAAAAAAGCAAAAAAGCTTTTTTTGCCCATAGACTCAAACTTTTTTATTTTCCCTATTATTTTAAACTTTGATGTCCTACTATAACAATGAGAGTCACCACAACAGAAACAACAGAAGCATTTAATGGCTCTA
Organism: Crocodylus porosus; assembly: GCF_001723895.1. Lineage (NCBI taxonomy): Eukaryota > Metazoa > Chordata > Crocodylia > Crocodylidae > Crocodylus > Crocodylus porosus. The sequence continues at coordinate 2,463,774 of NW_017728912.1, read as the reverse complement.
TTAACTCCACAACCTAAAACAGCATCTATATTAATTACCTTCATTATACTTAATTGAACATAATCATCAAATCTAACAATTCCTTGTACACTAATTAATAAAACAGCATGTCTTCTGGATCAGAAAAGCATAAAAGTTGCGTTTCTTTTGACAGCAGTACACTTCTTGTATTTGAACAAGTGAAATTCATTTCATAAAGGTGGTGTAAGATGTCTTTGTTCTATCATTGCTATACTTTTGCTAGACTGTAGAAGGTATAACATGATCTCAGATTTAGGGCAATTGGTTGCTTGCTTTTGTCCAGTAAATCTGTTCCAAGTTTGCATTTCCAAAATATTTATTTTTCCCAAGAAATTCTGGGAGACAGAAAATGTGTTGTAATGAAGCTTGTGAACTGCTACTCTTGCTTCCATGCTGGCCTTGCTACCTACCACAGGCTGTCCTTTGCAAGCACAATATTTTATCTCACAATAACCTTTAGGAGATAGATAAATATTATTTCTCCTGTTTTACTGTTCAACAAAATGAGAATGGAAAAGGTTGTCAGATCATCCCAATCACTGCAATATTTACAGTCTCTAGAGAATAGATTGCAGTGCCTAAGCTAATCATGTGAGCAAAGTTTATGGTGTCTCAGTTTTCAGATGTAAAATCTGAGACACTATGGGTCAGATCCAAAAAATTAATTAAGTGCCTAATGTGCTAGAATTAAGGCAAAATTCAAATTCTGATTATTCCCGCTCAGCTATTGTCTAACCCTGCCTAAATTCTGGGTGCCTCATTTTAAAATATTCAAGGTCTCCTGTCACTTGAAGTTCCATTTCTGCCCATGCAAAAAGCTTCTCAGTCTTGTAGGGCTTAGCAGTTAGATGCATAGTTCCTGTGTCCAGCTGGGAACAACAAAGCTGGCATTCCTTCCCCTGTCTCCCTAGAGACACTTAATCTGGTAGGTGTGCTCTGAAAATGTCTCCTATTATACTCTACTACATTGGACTCAGCATCAAATGCAATAGCAGCTGCTTCTTTCTTTTACAACACAGCCAGAGGAGGGTACCCCTCTACTCTTCATGGCAGGAGGCTCAGACACAAAAGGCTGACTTCGGCAGAAAGTGCCGTAAGCACCACACTAGAATGCAAGGTGTGACCTCTTCACATCCCTCCTGCTGTACTAACGAGAATTAGAGATGCCTTAAACCAGAGGTAGAGAGAGTGCAAAAGTGAGAATGAACCTGTGATATCATGGTTGGATCCCACTTATAAGAGAGAAGACTTGCATTCCAGTCCCCGCTCCATGGATCCTCTGTGAATTCTGTATCAAACAGTAATTGGAAAAATGGATAAGCAGTCATTGGAGCAGAAACTGAAACACCAATCTCTCCAGCTCCAGCTGAGGTCCTTAGCCACTAGCTTAGGGAATCATGCTCACTCCTGCACTGACTGAAGCCCAATCATTTTTAAATTCTTTTATGAGGAGTGGAACAGCTTTTCCACACAGGGTAGAAAATACTCATCCCCCTCCCAACACTCCAGGAGAGCTTCTAGCCTGATAGGTATGTTCATGGGAAGTAGAATAAATGGCCTGGGATTTCCTCATGAGGAGGAAGGAATTTTAATTGGGTCTCCTGTAGTCAGTACTCCAGCCACTGTGCTCTGTAAAAGGTAAGCAGAGGCCTTTCTTCTTCCAGCTGTGAAGTAAGATAAAACAGTAACCTCTGCTCTGTTTTTAAAGGCAAGCACCTGTGCTCCATCTTCCAGGACAGAGTTTTGAGCTTTCAATGACAAGTAATGTAAATGTCCTCCTAGAAGTTCAAAGATACCTAAATCCTACAACTCGGTGAGGCATAAGACCATTTGAATTGGCAGTATTGGCATTAGCTAACTTAGGCAGCCCCTTGCTCAGGTTTTTGTAGACAGTTCTGAAATACTGAACTCTCCTTTTGTGCTCTTTATGGGAAGACCAAGTGCCAAAGACAGGTGTCCACCATCTGACAATCAGGCATTGCAATGGGTTGTGGTGCCTATATCCATCTTACATCTAAGCCACAGATATTTTCAGAAATGCTGACAATCACTATTTTAATGATGCAAATGACAGGTACTCAAAACCCATGAAAAAGAGACATGCAAAAAGCTTTAGAGACTGAAATTAGGCACTGGAACTCACTGGATGCCCCCCACGCCTTTTTAAAGAAACCTCTGAGAAATATTGGTATCAAGTATGAGGCCAATCCTTACTCTGACTTGTGAGGTACTGGGTATGCCACTTCTCCTATGTAAATCTCAATGGCTAACTTGTAAAATGGGTCAGTGATACTGTATTTACTTTTTTCCTAAGTCTGGTGCAAAATAAAAACCCTGATGGTTTCTAAAGTGCTCAGTAACAACAAAGTATTTAAATCAGTCAAGCAAGGAATTTGAACAAAATTTAAGTTATTCTGCATACCAAGCCTCAGTTAAAGTTGTAGATGATGTCTTTGAAGAATTTGTTTCCTTGTTTTTCTCAGTAAATCAGTCTGAGCAAAAGTGGCAGTTGGTATTTAATAGAAAAATCAAAATAATGAGCAAAAATTTGTAAATATTTTTTAAATGCTAAAATAAAATGTTCTTTGCTGAAAACTCTAATGATTGAAACAGGTGTTAATTTAAAACAGTTTTGTAATATATATTGTACCCAGTTGCAGACATTAACATAACAGAGGGCTGTCAAACATGTGTCTTGTAGAGCTGGGTCATCCAGGCTGGACCCACACCTCCTCAGGATGGATTTGCCCTGTAGAACTCATTGCTTCAGCTGCCAGAGCTCCTCATTAATCCCCACTGTTTTAGTCTAGCTCTATAATCCAGGGAGTTAATGCCACTTTCTTTCTGCCCATCACTACCCATAAATCGTGGGTTTATCTGTCCATGGTGACTAAAATCAGTGGCAGGGAAAAAGAGAGATGACACCACCTGCAGTTGATTTTAATTCCAGGTCAAGTACAAAAAGTTATGAGGTCACTTTACTTCTTGTGATTCAGATTTAACTTAATGGCACAAGCCTTTGAATTTATAGCCAGAGGCCTAATATGAGATTACGATTATATGAATCAAAATCTTGGCAGAAGAGCTTACCTATTTTTTGAGCCATTGAATCCACATTGTAACCTCTATTCTTAACCTCACACTATAGCCTAAAACAAATCAGGATCCAAATATCACTTCCTCAGCCATTTTCTAGTTAGAACACTGATTATTTAAAGGTAAACCAATATTTATGTGTTGATGTTTACTGCAATTTTGATTAACAGTTGTTTGATCTAGATGAATAGCTTTTAAATTTAAGCAAGTAGATAGGGTAAGGCACAGACGTTTCATGGGGTAGGACAAGGAGATAATATTACATGCAATTTTTAATTTCATAAGTAATTAGTCAATCAAGTTTTTGGCTACCTAGTTATTAAATTAGTGATGATAGTTATTAACATGTTGAGAAATTATTTTAAAATTGATTCATAAGCACTCACATATGAATCACCAATTCAGATGCCTTTATTCTTTCATATTAAAAATGCCTCAAGTTACACCCAATGCTATGCATGCTGTATCTTGTCTTATACTGTTTGACTTCAAATCTGCCATTCTGCAGAGAGGATACGTTATATGTTTGACACCAGGCTTTTTCTATACAAGGTACATGATTTACAGCACTAGATAAATGATTAATAATAATTCTAATGGCTGCAAATCGTCTGCATGCATGTCAGCTTTGGTAAAATTTTAACAGTTTTTCTTGATATCAAATTTGCTTTAGAGCAATGTGCTGCAATATTGCAACTAGGCCAGGTGAATCTATTTGGAAGGACCTCTGGACTATTGTGAACTACCAGTAAAGTCAATTTGGCCCTGCAGGGATGAAGTTACAAGATCCAGTTACAAGATAAGAGTCTTACTGATTCTATAAAATCCACCTTGACATACCCTCTCTGAAAGCATTTTTGTTAACTTGTTTGTCTTTTAATTGATTATCTGCACCCTAGGAAAAACACTGTTTCAGAACATTCAAAAGAATGTGAAATTGGAGAAGGTAAGGCCCAAACGCTGATTGTATTTATGAATATATACTTTTTTTAAGTGAAGTTTATAGGACTGAGTGTTGCTTTGGTTTCAAGGGAGACCACTGCTGGTGGACTGAGGATTAGGCTGTGGGAAGGTAGGAACAGGAATATGTTAAGGCATGTTTAGTTGAATGCAAAAATATGCAATGTAGGTGTGTGCTGTAAGTACATTGCAGGTCAGAGGCTTAATTAATTTGTGGTTGAGAATGAGCTGCAAGTGTAACACCAAATTATTATTTTATTTTGTTTTTTCGGAGCTAGGAAGGAAAATGAAAATGTGACTCAAATCAGTTTTAAGCTTTTTCTTTTCAAACAAACAAAAATACTGTGATGACTCCATCTTATAGATATGTTCTTAACATACATTTTCTATTAAAATGTGGTATCGTTTCCTCTTTTTTTGTAGAATGCATTGTCAGCATGTGAATGAGTGTAACTGTGGTGCTCATGCACATGACTTATGTGAAGTTGAATTTGCCTCTGGCATTTCTCCATTTCTGACAAGTAGAAAAGTAATTATCAAACTAGTTGGTGCAGCAGCCTGAGGCCATAGTAACTAGTTAACCCAATTTAAATGTGTGTGTGTGCGCATGTGCCTGTGTGTGTGTGAGAGAGAGAGAGAAATTATAGCTGATTTTTATGGTTGAACATCATGACTTCTTTATTTCTTCTTTGGTTGCCTGCCAGTTTGGAACTTTTTATATGTGGAGCTAAGTACAGCATAATAAATTGTCACAGACCAGATATTGTGGAAAGGCCAATTTCTCCACTTTTCTATGTGAAAAATAACATGATATTCATGTGTAAATAAATTAAATGAAAACAATGCATAGTCAGCTAGTTGTTAAATCCCTAACTCTTAAGCAACCACTGGAAATCTTGGATGCTGACAGATGTAAAGGAAGAAACCCCCCAAAACAGCACTTTACCAAAAGAGGCAGCATGTTAGTTTGACCTGGCTCCACAGCATCTGTATAGATAAGACAATCCAATGGGGCTTTTTGGTGTTTCTATCTAAAGCTGATTCAATCAAGTATTAGATAAAAGTACCAAAAAACCCTGCTGAAGTGCCCAATCTATGCAGCCATTGGGCAAGCCAGGTCCAACTAATACGATGCCTCTTCTGGACATGAGGTTTACTTGGCACAGGGGCATGCCGAGCATAAAGTAAAATACCTTTTTCTTCACATCTGTAAGCAGCTGTTGTACCAGAGCAAATGGGATCTGCCCTTTATATAGGCTGTGTAAAGACATTCAGGGAGGTTAAGTTGCATTAAAAATAGCCACCTGATCTAAAGTAAATCAGAATGGGGGGTTAGCAGGAGGGGTTGGGAGATCAGGGGTCAAGCAGGATCGGTGGAGATTGGGGAGGTAGGCAGAGTCTGTGGGGGGCAGGATCAGGGAATCAGACAGGCAGGCAGGGTCTACAGGGGGATTGCCAAGATCTGAAAGGTTTTGGCATGATCAGGGAGCTTTACAGGATTGGATGAATGGGAAGGTCTCCCACCCCTTGGGGGATTTTTAGCCCCCCAATCCTCCACCCCAGACAGACAACTCCCCATTGAATCTACTCTTCCATCCCTCAAACCCATCCCCTGACCTTGATTTATTTCCTCAGTTCCTAGCATCATAAAATGCTGATACAAACCAACACTGGGAATGGCTTGTGGGATGGGGGATAGGTTGGTGGGATGGAGGTGGGGGATGGCTGGTCCATGGGTGGATTGTCTATTGGAGGTGGGGGGCACTGAAAATAGCTCAGTACCAGCGAGGGAGTAGGAAAAGCACAGCTCTAGGGCTGGATCCAGTATATGGGCTTTCCCAGACCTGGGGCTGCACTGGGAACTGTACAGAAGTTCAGTTAGATGGGTCTTGCCTGACCCAAGCTAAGTTAGACTCTCTCAAAGATTCATTTAGCTTAGATCAGGTCAACCATTTTTAGACTGATATAACTTTTCTGATCTTCTTTACAGTTCACACCTAACTAGATCCACCTAACCAGTGTAAAGTTTACCTCTGAGTGAACTAAGGTAGATCGTGTGGCTATTTGTAATGAAATCTAACCTCCCTGTAACTTCCCCAAATGTAAGTACAAAGCCTCAATCAAGCTCTAGAGTTATATTAAGCACATAGGAAAAGGCTGAAATTGTAGGTTGGAAATCCTTTTGGTTTCTCATTTGTAAAGCTATGCATTTGGGCAGGCCAAAACATATTATCTTACATTTTTTTTTAAATTGTGACAGAGAAAGAGCACATGTGAATGTAGCCAGACTGGCCAACTATTCTGGGCTAGGGGATCTGGGATGTGGAAGTTAGGCAATATGGGGATCTGGGATGTGGAAACCACAGTTCAAGTCCATGTTCCATATGAGGAAGAGGAAAGACTTGATCATGGTTAGTGGCATGACTCCATCCTAGATGAGGGATTTTTTTTTCTAAAGATATCAGTTCATTAAAAGTTTCATTAAAAATAAAATTAACTCCAGGTCCTTAGGAGACATTTGTTCCATCAGGGATAATATTTACTAGTGGACTGATGATCGGCCTAGCAGCTACAAGCTTCTAACTCCTATTTCACATTTGACCTTCTGCAAGTAAACTTAAGTTCCCAGTAACTGAAATGAATCCCTATGCAGAGAAAAAGGATAAAAATGTCTTCTGCTCTACTCCCACCCACCAAGTGTTCCAGGGACTGTTTAATCTCCATTTTAATTGGTGTCTAGTTTCACAATCCATTTATAGGCTTTCCAACACATCCGCAACTGATAGGACACTGAACCAGCCATTCAAGACAAAGTGACTTCAACTCTAAAATGGTTCTCATAAGACTATAAGTGACATCCTTGATCACTGAGTTCCATGCTCTGATATTACAGGCAGCTACACTATACAATCCAATTCATAAACTCGCACTAAAGTTCATGTACCAGAAAGTCTTGTAGGCGTATGGAAATCGAAGAGTCAGCTTTACAGTGGGTGTGTTTACACAAAATGCTAACTGTGCCTATTAACACTGTAGTAGTGTGCTGGGAAAAAAACATGTTAATAGGCTACTGCGTAGTAGTATTAGGCTACTGTGCAGTTAGCATCTGTAAAAACCTGTGTGCCAGCGCTACTGTGCAGTAGCACCAGTTACTGCACATTGATTTAGTATTTGATTATCCAAGTACTAAACTAAATGCACAGTAACTACAGCCCATTAATGAACATGTAGATGCACCCAGTTAGGTACTTTGTTGTTATTTTTTGTCGAGGGGAGTGTTAGCAGGAATAGCTAGTATGAAGTGGCATCAGGGTAACCATGTATGTGGTCCTTTGTACCTAAGTTTCCTTATGTATAAAATATGGACACTGGGAAAAAAATTAAGTGAATGCTTTAAAAAAAAAAAATGCTTTCAAGATTCTCAGTCATTTTTATCTATAAAGTTAACACCACTCTACCAACAAGATAATTTACAACAATTTAAAATAAATATAGACATCACATAAAAACAATAATAAAAAAAAGAGATGGAGACTTCATCTTGCACTAGGTAAGAAAGTAAAAAGGGAATTCTACATAGAGGTGAGAATGAATTGAGTTAGGACACTTTTAGATGAGCAGTGTTTGCAGGCATTATAGATGTTTACTCTAGACTGTGTTTATACATGTTCTCAACAAATAGTCCCATATATACACATAGATTCATAGATGTTAGGGTCAGAAGGGAACTCCATAGATCGTCGAGTCCGACCCCCTGCTTAGACAGGAAAGAGTGCTGGGTTCAGATGACCCTGACCAGATGCTCATCTAACCTCCTCTTGAAGACCCCCAGGGTAGGGGAGAACACCACCTCCCTTGGGAGCCCATTCCAGATTTTGGCCACTCTAACTGTGAAGAAGTTCCTCCTAAATGTCCAGTCTAAATCTGCTCTCTGCTAGTTTAGAGCCATTATTTCTTGTGACCCTCAGGGGACCCAGCAGAGCCTCACCAATTCCCTTCTGTGCCCCCATGATGAATATATAGGCAGCCACAAGGTCTCCTCTCAACCTTCTCTTGCAGAGGCTGAAGAGGTCCAGGTGCCTTAGTCTCTCCTCGTAGGACTTGGCCTGCTAGCCCTTAACCATATGAGTGGCCCTTCTCTGGACCCTCTCCAGGTTATCCACATCCCTCTTGAAGTGTGGCACCCAAAACTGCACACAGTATTCCAACTGCAGCCTGACCAGCGCCCAATAGAGGGGAAGTATCACCTCCTTGGTTCTGCTTGTCATCCATCCGCTGATGCACGATAAAGTGCAGTTAGCTCTTCTGATGACTTCATCACACTGACAACTCATGTTCATCTTGGGGTCCACTAGGACTCTGAGATCTCTTTCCGCTTCTGTGCTACCGAGCAGGTAATTTCCTAGGCAGTAGGTGTGCTGGATATTTTTTCTCTCTAGGTGCAGCACTTTGCACTTCTCCTTGTTAAATTGCATTCTGTTGTTTTGTGCCCATTTGTCCAGCCTGTCCAGGTCTGCCTGTAGTTGTGCCCTGCCCTCTGGTGTGTCCACTTCTCCCCATAGTTTTGTACCATCCGTAAACTTGGACAGAGTACACTTCACTCCCTCATCCAAGTCACTGATGAAGATATTGAAGAGTATCGGTCCAAGAAGTGAGCCCTGCAGGACCCCACTACCTACTCCCGTCCAGGTCAATACTGACCCATCCACTACCACTCTCTGGGTGTGTCCCTCTAGCCAATTTGCCACCCACCGGACTGTGTAATCATCCAAGTCACAGCCTCTTAACTTGTTCACCAGTATGGGGCGGGATACCATATCAAAGGCCTTCCTGACATCTAAGTAAATGATATCAATCCCTGCTCCTGCATCCAGGTGTTTTGTAACCTGATCATAAAAAAAAAAAAAAGACTAGATTAGTCAGGCATGATCTACCTGCTACAAACCCATGTTGGTTTCCCCTCAGCATAATTTTTCCTGCTGGCCTTTCACATATATGAGCCTTAATAATCTTTTCAAAGACTTTGCCAAGGATAGAGATGAGACTGACTGGCGTATAGTTGCCTGGATCCTCCTTCCTCCCCTTCTTGAAAATAGGGACCACATTGGCCCTTTTCCAGTCTCCAGGACCTGTCCCGTTCATGAGTGCTCAAATATTCTTGCCAGTGGCTGTGCAATGATATCAGCCAGTGCCTGATTGGTGATGGTGACTTTTATGGTGACATGGTGATGTGACTTTTATAAAAAAATTAAAACTTCATTAGGGTTGTCAATTGTTAGTGTAGACAGAGATGAGATATATTAATCATTGTCTACTCATGATTAAATCTTACTGGGACCAAGTGAGGGAATATTGAAGGTAATTTGTCTGCTCTGACCATACAGTTGATATCTTATGCACTTGGTCATTTTTTTAAATTATGTGTGAAAACGAAGTTATTGATGGCATAGACTTGCCCAGCAGCCCCGATGATTCTTTAACTTCTAGGTTTGACTTGACACACACCAACTATTTCCAAGTCACTCAAGCAATACTATCACAGTTAAAAACATACATAAATCCCACACTCTCTCTAAAATGTTCTGAACACACCAAAATTGCTTGACTCTCTTATCTAAAGAAAACATACACCCCTATGTTTAGAGAAAAATTTTGATTCTAACAAATCTGGAAAAAAATACTATAAAGTGCAAAGCACTTAGAAATGCTCCCTGACTACTGACATTTAATACTTGTGGAGTATTATTATAACAGTCTCTCACTACAGTATCAGATAAGAGGGAAATAATATGGGTATATCCAAAGTCTGACATGCAAAGTATGATCTTAGGCATATATATTGTTTAAACTTTGTTTCTGACATGCTCACTTTTCTTTGGATTTGTGAGATAAGATGACAGACACAATTAGTTGCCTCACAAATCATTGACAGACTTTTTGAGAGATGAAAAACACATGAAATCATGAATTAAAAATACATTTAGATACGCTATACAGAGCTAAACACTACACCTGCACCTGTGTTTAGCATGAGGCAAACTACAACCAATTTGTACCAGGACAAATCTCTGTATGAGCCACTCTGCAGATATAACTTACCCTTTAGCAGCCCAATTCAGTTGTTCCTGAGGGTAGGACACTTGGGTCTATAGTTTAGTCTTATTTCAAAGATAAATTGCCTACCAGAACTGGCACCAAAAGAAACTACCAAAACAGAAACTTCCCAGCAGTGAGCAGTGACTGATTTAAATAGTTATTTCATTTCCTGTTCACATACAAGCTGGTTTCCAATAAGTGAATCTATAACTGTCTATTTGGTCATGTTATGATGAAATAATTTGCATATTTCTAGACAGTAGGAGTTAGTCTTTTAATTTGATATCAAAGCTGTGTTTTGGAACTGCAGGACTTAAGTTTCAATCCTGTTTTCCTGTACAGACAATGTTTTAGACAGGTTTCCTATTATAGCTTGTTCCAGCTCTTGGAGTTATTTAAAATATATTTATTACTTCAAATATATTTGCTCTCATGCATTCTTTAAATAAGTGTCAATTGGGTTTACATGCTTCAATCAAATCATTTGAATTCCATGACATTATGATGAGAGCCAGGCAGGATATCCATCTCACATGACTTTCTCACACTTCAAAACGTTTTCTTGCTCCAACAAAACAAAGCGACCCCCAAGATGCATGAAACAAATTATTAGAAAGGCAGTATTTGACTAGGAGCCACAATGGGCTAGATGCATCATTCACATGGCCAGACAAATCACCTAACTCTTTCTGGGTATAGTTTGGATGAATTATTTTTAGCCTCTTTCTATTTGTAAAATCCTTGGAGGTGCTTTACTTTGACTGTTCATTATCCTTCCTTATTGCTCTGTGGCTGGTCACCTAAATTACACAGCATTGTTTCTGTACATTGATAGATATAAAGAGGTTTTAAACAGGAGCATAATGAATGACAGATAACAATATAACAACACAAGCAGATATTTGAGGAATAGCAAGCACATATAAGAAAAAAAGTTAGCTTTGGAGAGTGGAGTAAGAACAGCAAATTAAAACAGGACCATAGAACACGAAACAACCAATCCACCCCAAATGTGACAGAGTTAGTTTTTCTTTCTGATACTAATTTTGAAGCAAACTGCATTTAAGCAAGACAAAAAAAATGTATAGTTTTGGAACAAGTGAAAATGGTAATAGTTTGAAAACAAAAATGTGTCTTGTGCTGCTTACAAAAGACTAAAAGAAAGTTAGTTATAGGAAACTGATTATAGAAAAAAAAGTTTAGAGAGGTTATTTTAATTGAAAGAAGTATCTGGCCACAATTTAGCCACATCAAAGCCCATCCATATACAGATCATTAAAGAAGCCCACTGTAGGCACATCTACATGTGCATGGATTCACCAAAGGCAAGTCATGCCTGACCAACCTGATTGCCTTCTATGATGATATAAATTGGCTCTGTGAATGTGGGGAAAGCAGCAGCTATAATATACCTTGACTTCAGCAAAGCCTTTGATACCATCTTCCACAGCATTCTTGCAAACAATCTGAGGAAGTATGGGTTGGATGAATGAATTGTAAAGTGGATAAAAAGCTGGCTGGACTGTCAGGCTCAATGGGTAGTAATTACGTCTAGCTGGCAGCAGGTATTAAGTGGAGTTCCCAAGGGGTCAGTCCTGGGGGCCAGCTTTGTTCAATGTCTTCATCAACTACCTGGAAGATGTCAGAGTGCACCCTCAGCAAGTTTGCAGATGGCACCAAGCTGGGATGAGTACTAGATATACTGGAGAGTAAGGCTAGGATTCAGTATGACCTAGACAAATTGGAGGATTGGGCCAATAAAAACATCTCATTTGGTTCAACAAGGACACGTGCAAAGTCCTGTCCTTAAGATGGAATAATCCCATGCATCAGTACAGGCTGGGAACTGACTGCCTGAGCAGCAGCTCTGCAGAAAAGGACCTGTGGTTTACAGTGGGCAATACGATGAGGGCACAATACAAGGTGCCCTTGTTGCAAAGAAGACTAACGGCATAGGCGATGTGTATGGTGAGCTTGTGGGGGTGGGGAAAGCATGTGTCCCCACCCCAGGCAGGGCCATCCCTGCCCCTGACACTGGCATCAGCAAGTGCTCAATGTGCCCCCCCTCCCGCCATGGTGGGGCGGAGGGTTGGTCCCCTGAAGGCACTTCTGGTTTTGCCAGTGGCATTTCCAGGATCAGCAACTGGCCACCAGGGGATCCCCCTTAAACTACCTGGGGAGTGGTTCCAAAGAAGATGGAGCTAGGCTGCTCTCAGTGGTGACAAATGGCAGAACAAGGAGCAATGGTCTCAAGTTGCAGCAAGGGAAGTTTAGGTTGGATAGTAGGAAAAGCTCTGTCAAAATGAGTATGATGAAGCACTGGGATGGGTTACCTAGAGAGATGGTGAAATCCCCATCCTTGGAGGTTTTTAAGGCCTGGCTTGACAAAGCCCTGTTGAAATAATTTAGTTGGGGATGGCCCTGCGTTGATCACAGGGTTGAACTAAATGACCTCCTGAGGTCCAGTCCAACCCTAACTGTCTATGATTCTACAATTCTATGATTCTATGAAGAAATTCAACTGAATGTACTCCAACTCAATTTGAGTCAGTGTAAACTAATCCTGACATCACCATCTACACATGTGCTTAAGCACAGTAATTTACTGTACTGCCAGATACCATTTGTATCTGACAGGACTATCCAGCAGCACAGGAAATTAGTTTACTGTCCCCTAATTACCATGCATGTGTAGGCAAATTAGTCTGTATGCCCTGTGAGACCTTTTCAAATCTGGACCTGCATGTTGTGTGTGTATATTTATTTATGGATATGCAAAGCTTCCACCCTTAAAATATCCATGACCAAAATAGATTGTCAGTCTACTCCCTTTTAAAGGCCAGGTCCAATGGGCCATAAAAGCAACATGGACATCCAAGTGGAGGCTTGGTATGCTGTTTATAAATTAACATGCCTGTAGCTATGTTTGTACTTACCTGTCTCTGCAACCACACATATGCCCTACCAAACTGTCAGGACATATGCACCACCAGGCATTTCTGGTGGTTCCATAGAGCTCAAGGCTGCAGCTATACCACCAACGGATTAAATTCACCCTGGAAAGGCACACTGATGAGCACAGCCTCTAGCTGACAATGCAGGAGTGTCTACCAGGGACACCAATCCAATAATTTGCTTTTTTTTTTTTTACTGGCAATCAGAATTTTTTTTACTGATGACCAAGCATTTTAACTGACACATGATTTTACTGATCTATGTCTTACATAATATAAATGTAAATCTGCTGCAAGGCTCTGCCCTGCTGTCAGGCCCCAGTTAGAAGGTTTAGGTTCAAATTTATGGGTTTAACAGCAGCCATAGTAAAAAAAAGTAAAAACAAATGGTTATCAGTAAAAAGTTTGCCGTAAAAAAAAACCCCTGTTTGAATGCAACATTGCTTTACACCATGGTGCCTGCCCCTTCCTTCTCCACCCCAGGGCTGCCTATTCAACCCCACCCCTGATATTCCTGACCACCTCCTGTACCATGCTGATCTCTCCCAGCCTTACCCCACCTCACTAGTACTTCTTCCCCACCTCCATCCCAGCATGGTCCCCCTAAAGAAACCTATCTGTAACCCAGATGAGTTATAGGCAGCTGATGAGACTCAGCAGCAGCCAAAACTCATGGCTGGGGGGACTTCACAACCCCCAAGAAGAGCTTCCTTCAGGGTGATGCTTGGGAACTAGATGGCACTGCTGTGCTATATCTGTGCTTCAACACTGCCTCCACCTGGTCTTCCACCATAAAGTTTCAATCAGCTCTGGCAGCTTAGTTTTACATATGGTTCAAGTCTTTAATAGATTTTATGGGCAGGCATTTTAGTTTGGGTTTTTTTGTTCACAAATGTATAGACAAAGTCAGCTCTGGGGCCACAGTAGAAGCCTTATTCTAGTCAGCAGATGTGGAGTAACTGTTAGCAAAAACAAGGTTTCTACTGTTGCAGAGGGGCTTTGGGTGTAAATTAGCCTTCTGCTTCCAATGTAGACTAGGCCTATTTAATCTGAGCCTGATATTAGGGCTGAAGAAATACTTTTTTCTAGTTCAGCTTTAAAACAGCATATGCAAGGTTATGGACTGAGGTAGGAAAAAGGGAAAGAATTAGGTACTACATGAATTCCACCATGAATGGTAGAAAACATAGCAAAACTTGGTCTACATATGTATTAATGTTATTAGTGTAATTTGGGGAATATAATTAACATCTTGTCATCATTTCAAGAGGGATGTTGATAGATAAAGAAGGATGTTGATAGAATCAAGGGGGTCCAGAGGAGGGCCACTCATATGGTTAGGGGCTTACAGGACAAGACCTATGAGGAGAGACTGAGGGACCTGGACCTCTTCAGCCTCCACAAGAGAAAGCTGAGAGGTGATTTTGTGGCCACTTACAAATTCATTAGGGGAATGCAACAAGGGATCAGGGATGCTCTCTGTTCACCAGGGCGCCTCTTGGAGTAACAAGGAACAGTGGTTACAAACTGTCAGAGGGCAGATTTAGGCTAGATATCAGGAAAAACTTCTCCATGGTAAGGATGGCCAACATTTGGAATGGGATTGCAAGGAAGGTGGTGCTCTCCCCTACCTTGGGGATCTTTTAGAGAAAGCTGGATAGGCATCTTGCTGGGGTCATCTGAGCCCAGCACTCTTTCATTCCTAGACAGGGGGTTGGGCTCAATAATCTGTTGAGGTCCCTTCCAAATCTATGTCATTGATAGGATACATTACATCAGCACTTGCCACATCTAATATCACTTATGCATTCAGCCAAGAAAATATTATACATAATGTTCAGCCAAAGGAAACTGTGTCCTATAACCACCTCTGGACAGATTTAACTGCAATGCAGATACCTGACCCATACTGAATATTTGTTTTCCCTTTATGATATATTGTAATGGGCCTGATTTTCTGTTACCCTGAAATTTGTGTCAGGGTACACCTGGGCAAAGTGAGTGTAAAATGCTATCAATTCAGAATGGTAGCTTTTTACACTCACTTTGTTTGAATGATTACAAAAAGTACAGGTCAATGCAGAATCAGGCTCAAGTGCTTTGTTTCAATCCACTGCCATACAATCCATTTAAAAGTAGCACCATGAAGTTTTTTGTGTGGTGCTATTAAGATTTGAGACTTTAAACTGGTGGTCCTAGAGCTGAATGGGATTTATTTTTCAAGTGCATTTCAACTACGGGCACAGCCTTGCTGAATAAACTGCAGCTTTCATTATCCCTAGAAATAAAGTATTGAAAAGCTTTAGTCATTGCAGTTTCTTAAAGGAATGTGTTGTACTGTCAGATTTTTCTTCTGACATTCTATATTTGTATGAATAATAGTACAGATATCCAACATCAAATGGGATATTCAAAACTTTCATTACAGAATCACATTTTCAATGTGTATGTCAGCACTTTCCTAATAAGCTTCTGTATTTAGGGGTTCATAACTCTGTGATAAAAGAGATCTATCTAAATTGGAACTTGGAAAGTAGAACTTCCGCTCAGGAGGGATCTTTTATAGGATATTTCATGAAAAAAAAAAAAAAAA
>NW_017728912.1:2446777-2448043 GCF_001723895.1 Crocodylus porosus | reverse complement strand
AAAAAAAAAAAAAAATCAGTAAACTTGGGTATTCTAGTGAAAAGTTGCTAAAAATGGTGGTTGAAATAAGTAAATAAATGAAAGACCAACCAACCCACCAAGTCAGGTATTTTCCTTTGGGTGCATATGCCTAATTCTCATTACAGGACTGACACATTTATATTTGAGAAAGAATGTCCATTTGGAATTAAGGACCTAAGTTTTCATAAAAAGCTCAGAAAAGTCAGTAGAAAAAACACTCATTGGCCACAACCCCATGAGCAGGGACGTGTGGTTGCCACAGGGAAAAGAGATCAGTGGCACAAATTCATGCTGCTTCTTTTTGCCTTGGCATATACCCCTGTACATGGAGTTAGCACAAGGAACAATGCTCCAGGCAGGGTAGAAGAGGCTAGGGCCAGCATCTCAGCTGGCCCCAGCAGCCTTACCTAGAGTCTTGGGGGCATCCCAGGGCTCCAGAGGTGGTGATCCAGGCCAGCCCCCTGAACATGACTTTGACTGGCCAGGCTCTGGTTTTGGGCAGTGCATTCTGCCACCATATGTGTTGCCCTGCTTTTTTTAGAAATTTTTTTTTTAAATACAGAGACTTACTGGTATCTAATTTTGACTCCATGCTAGAAATATGTAGTGCAGAGAACCCTTTCATGTGTGCCATGTGTGTTTTGTGGTGCCTCAAAAGCCTTTGAGGCACCACAAAGTGCAAGTGCATGCTCATCTGGATGCACCATTGAATTCATGGAGCTTTGACTATAGCACAGTCTTTATATAGGAGCAAAATTTGAATCATTTCCCCCAGTAAAGAATTCATACTACATACAGGAACGTTAGAAGGAAACTTAACAGCATGGACTCAAAATGGAAAAAATGAAACTCTCTTTCTATGGGCATTTTGGCTGTCTACACACATTCAAATAATCTGGAAGAATCAAGTTTGTTCTTCTGACAAAGAATTTAACCAGAGCCATGTGTATAGAGATTTGAATGGTGAGGCCCTGAAGAGTAAAAGCTTGCAGTGCTGATACTGTGCAGCTGGGGGATGGGAGAAGGAAGGAATCTGTGCAGACATCTCAACACGCTCTGCAGGTTCCCTTAGTCTGCCTCATAACATATGATTTCATAGACATCAGGGCTGGAAGGGACCTCGGGAGATCGAGTCCAGCCCCCTGCCCAAAGGGGTCATAGGATCCCAGCAAGATAAGCATCCAATTTACTCTTGAAGGTGTTCAATGTAGGTGCTTGAACCACCTCCGCTGGCAGACTGTTCCA
>NW_017728912.1:2384075-2446766 GCF_001723895.1 Crocodylus porosus | reverse complement strand
GCTGACTTGAAGGTATCCAGCTTCTCAAGATGTTTCTTCATGAGGTCAGTATTTATG
This sequence comes from Crocodylus porosus, assembly GCF_001723895.1. Classification (NCBI taxonomy): domain Eukaryota; kingdom Metazoa; phylum Chordata; order Crocodylia; family Crocodylidae; genus Crocodylus; species Crocodylus porosus. The sequence continues at coordinate 2,446,709 of NW_017728912.1, read as the reverse complement.
GAGGGTAGGGGATCTCCATCACCCGGATCTCCCTGTCCCATAGCAGGCATAGGCGTCCCATGGGACTGATGAAAGACTGATGCAAAGTACCTATTTAAAAGGTTGGCTTTTTCCTGGGCGTCAGTTGTCAGTTGCCCCATCTGGTTGTCAGCAATGGCAGCAATGCATAGGGCAGCCCTGATTGGCTGACCCAGACTGCCCATGGTCAGCCTGGGAACCATGAATCACAATGTAGAGATTGTGAACAGGGCATGTTGTGCTCCCTGCTGGAGCAGCAGAGTCCAGAAAACAAAGCACTGCCTGTCTGGGAAATAGAGGCGGCAAGGCTGGAGGACTATGCTCACTTCTGAGAGAAGCTACAACATGTACAGTTATCACTCTCCCAGGAGAAACTCTCCTGGGTGTGATTTAACATTGTTTATTTTAAGATTATTTTTTCTCCTAGAGTGGCCGTTTTTACTCTGGGAAAAAAAAGTGTTCCAACTTTCCCAAAAGAAAATGAATGAGGTCTTTGTTTAAGAGCAAATTAAATCTTCAAAGGCAAAAGCTTTTTTAAAAAGTTGTTCCTTTTTCACATTCCATATTTTGTATCAGGGTAATATTAGACACACTTAGTCTGCAATAAACCATATACGGATAAGCTTTAGATGAAAAAAAAGGAAACAAAGAAAAAAATTAATTATTTTGCTGGAGTAAGTAGGAGGAAGGAATAATCTGTTACAATCAATTCATTAAGCAAAATATGTAAAATACTATGTGTTATAAAAAAATTCTAGCTATATAGGAGAATCCATTTGTTTCTGTTCACTATTCTTTCCTTACCCCACACTGCTCTGAGATGACTCAAACAAATATAATATTCACCTTTAAAATACACCAAACATCATATTATAAATTGCTTTGTGTCCTGTGCATGCTTTCCTTTCACACAATGTTTATAGCATATAGGGACATAAGTTCATCAGTTATACAGATCATCAACTCTATATTCCTTCCCCAGGTAGTAAAATATAGGTAGGCCATACTTTCGATATATTCTCTGAGACCATATCTCTCTTCTGAAATGCGGAAGCTTACACTACAGAAGCTTAGCTCCTAAAAGGGTGCTTTAATTGGATTACAGATGGACCATGATGTTATTAGTTCCTGAGTTTTTGTATTCTACTTAATAGCAATCATAATACATGCTTATAAAACTTTCTCCTCTGAAAGACATGCATGTTCTTCTACTGGATTTGAATTTAATGGAGGTTATATGTGCATGCCAACAGGATACTAATTCATTAAGACCAAAATTAACATTCTCTATTTTCTACCATTCCATATATACACACACACACATATATATATACACATACACACACACACACACACACACACACAGAGCAAACTTTATAACAATAGTGAAATCAAGTTTTATATTCACTGAACATAATTCAATAATCAAAGTAAGTATTTCACAGAAAGTCCCAATGGATGGATTAATTAAAATTTAGTAAATTAAATAGCACTGCAGTTTAAGGATAATTTTAAAAAGAAAAAAACACATTCACTGCAAACCAACAAATAACAAGTTTCTGATAGTGAAGAATTTGATTTTTCTTTGCCCTAACCACATAAGTGGCATTTTTGGTGTTTAGTCACAGATTGAAATTCTATTTCCCCTGCACTATGTACTTATAAGAGTGTACACGGAGATTGATTGACAATACACAGTAGGCTGTGCACTGGTAGGCAGTAGGGCTGTGCAAAGCTCCAGCAGCCAATTTGATTCGGGGAGATAAGGCCCAATTCTGTTAACGAATCTCTGAATCCAAATCGAATCGGAAGCATGGGAGGGTGGCTGGGTTTATCTTGGTTTCTCTCTGAGCTTGTCTGCCATTATTTTGATTGAAAGAAAAAAGATATTCAGTGTTATTCTTAGGGGTGAGGAAGCACCACAGACCACCCAGGTGATGAAATCACAATCATTTTATTCTTAGCTGGAGGTTACAAAGTTGCATTCACCTCGCTAATTAAATCATTAGTGAGGGAAACCAGTATAGCTAACAAGGTCACTCCGGAAGCCTGAGAGTGCCCCCGGATGCCTTAGGCTATTTTTGGATCAGGTGGAGACTTCCCCACTAATTAACTCATTAGCAGGGTGTGTTTCCCATGCCTTTCTGGGTCCCAAGCTGAGAGCTGCCTCTGTCGCTCCCTCTCTGCCTAATAGTGGACCTGCTCCAGCCTTGGCCATCCCAGTGGTGCGGGTAACTCTGTGCTGCTTCTGCTGCCTGTGGGCCACCCTGAAGCCCTCTACTTCAGGATTCTCCTCAGCACAATGATCTCCCAGAGGCCCAGTTCCTCTCTGAATTCCCCATATCAGCTGTGGGTCTCGGGTGAGTACCCCACCTTGTTACCGGCCGGCCATGTCGCTTCTGGGTCTGCAGTCCTGGACTCTCCTGGGTTGCTGATCAGGTGTCCTTCTCTCCCTCTTCTTTCTTCTCCCATGGTCCTTCCTCCTTCCTCCAGTGCCCAAAGGCAAAGTGTGCTCCCTTTCTGCCAGGCTTATACTGGCCGTGGTGGGCCCTGACCTTCCCCTGCTGTGTAATTCCTCTCACCTGTTCAAGGTGCTCTCTACAGCTACCCACTTCCATGGCTACCATAGTAACGGGGATTCTGCCTGAGCCCTTGTTACAGAGAGGCCTATTAAAAGGTCTGAATCAAGCTCTAATATTGACATAGGTAGCTGGCCAGTGACTGTGATTTTTCTCTGCATTCCCTACCAATCACAGTGCTCTGGGGGAGGGACATAGAAACAACATATAAGGCTGTGTCTGAAGTGATCTCTGCCTTTTGTGAACCAGCAGCATCTGAAAGGCTCTGGCTTGCTATCTAGTGTCTTGGTAGCTAGCCTCTCTCTTCTTCTGTGTTTTCCCTGACAATGAGTCATCATTGTGCACTGCAGGAAAGCACAACGTATATTACAGACAGATAACACATTCTGCATCACACCAAGCATTATGAAGCAAGCTGGAAAGGCAGGTGCCTGGTCTTTGGCATGAGAGGGAGATGGAGCAGAGGGAGAGCTGCAAGTTCTGCCCCACACTCTGCCAAACATAGATGCACCCTCTTTCCTAGCAGTGATGAATCTTCTGCTGCTAGTGGGAACAAGGAGGTGGGAGCAGTGTCTGCACCTGCACCACCTTTACTAACACCAGCAATAATCACCAGCAGTCTCCACCCTAATTTCAGTTCCCAGCATGAGCCTTCCAGTGCCAGAAGAGGAGCTGGATCTGGAAGCATTGGAGCTGACTGCTATAGCAAAGGAAATTCTGGGGAAGGAGGGGGAATTTGACTTTGTGCTCCACATCCCTCAAAGTTCCCCCAGAGGCAGGTTTCTTCCGGAAGGCACTTTGGAGGAGGTTGTTGGGGCAGGTGGATCAGCTCCTCCTGTTGTTGTGCCTCTGCCAGGTTAGGAGAGGGATAAGGCAGGATCCTCACCGGAAACCTAGAAGCCGGTGGGTAGTGTAGTATGGGATCATTTTGAAGTAGCAGATGATCACAGATATCCTACCTGCCAGCACTGCCAAAAGCAGATCAGCTGGGGCAAGGACAAGAAACACTTCACCACCACAGTGATGCTGCTGTATCTGAGGAGGCAGCACCCCCTTGCCCTTGTTCCTCCTCAGCCTGGCACCAGTGGGAGCATGCCCAAAAAAATTTCCCCCTCTTGGTCCAAAGCCCCTGCCCCCAAGAAATATAGGCAAACCCTGAACCAATGGGGGAAAGGTGGAAACAAAGTGGGACATGTTCCCAAGCCAAACGAGGTCACCCAAAGCACTGGGGAGATGCTTGCTGTGGATAGCTAGCCCTTTTCCTTTGTTGAGTGTCCAGGGTTCAAGCAGCTCACGGTACTCATGGCCCCATCATACCAAGTGCCTGCATGCACCACATTTAGCAGGACAGTTGTGCCCTCCTTGTATGAGGCATGCAGGGAGTACTTGAGGAGCTGCAGAAGGCAGGACCACAGGTAGCTCTGTACTTCACCTTGGACATCTGGAGCAGCTGGGATGGAGGTCATGCCTACCTCTCCTGCACAGGACACTGGTGTGATCAGTCAGGGCATTGGTGGGCTCTCCTTCAAGCAGAGGTGATGATGAGTCCCACACAGCAAGGGAGATCATGGTGGCCATAACCTGCATAGTGCAGGGGTGGCTCATTGGGCATGGTGAGGTCACCCATGGGTTCATGATCACCGACAATGGGGCCAATATGGTTGAGGCAGTGTGTGATGCCAACTTTGTTGGCATCCACTGTGTGGCACACAAGTTCTACTTCATAGTCAGGGGTGCTTTGGAGGGGACAGGGCTCCTGGGGACAATGCCATCACTACCACTACCAGCCAGCTCATTTCAAAATGCAGGAAGGTGACTGGCTACTTCCACCGGAGCATCAAGGGGGCAAGATGCTGCAGGACAAACCAGCACAGCTGAGCATCCCACAGCACAAAATCATGCAGGCTGTGGAGACTTGGTGGAACTCCACATAGCTGATGCTGGAAAGGCTGGTTGAGCAATAGAAGGCCATCCATGAGATGGCCTTAGTCAGGAAGATTGGTATCAGCGACCCCCTTAACAAAACACAGTGGGATACCATCTCTGAGATTGTGGTGGTCTTCAAGCCATTCCTCGAGGCCACCAAGAGCTTCAGTGCTGGCGATGCCCTCCAAAGCCAGGTGATCCCCATAGTGAAGGCACTTGAGAATCAAATAGAGAAGTTCTAGGGGATCAATGGTCCTGGTTAGGGCAACCTGCTTTCCCCAGAGGTGCACGCACTTGTGAAGCGGCTGAAGGGCATCAAGAAATGGATGGATCTGTTGCAGTCCAGTGTGGTCCACACACTGGCAGGCATCTGCAACCCAAGGGTGAAGGAGAGCATCTGCAGCAGCAAAACCCTCATTCGCTAGACAGAGGTGCTGGTGAACAGAGTTAGGGAGGCAGAAGGCCAGAGACAGAGGAACGTGGAAGAGCGGGATCCACTTTCCCATGCTAGCACTCCCAGCACCAGCCAATCTCCTCCACCACAGCTGCTGCCAATGTAGGCCAAAGGCATGGCTTCAATGTTGAAATCCGGAGGCACCAGACCCCACCAACCAGTAGGTAGCACAGAGTCCTCAGTAGATATCTGTCTCACCAAGGATGTGGAACCACTACACTGCAACCCTTTCATCTACTGGACAACCCACAGCCAGGTGTGGCAGGATCTGGTCATAGTTGCCCAGGAACACCTATCCTGTCCACTGACCAGTATGCCAAGCGAGAGGGTGTTCAGCATTGCTGGGGATGTTGTGACACCTCACCACACCTCCTTGGATCCTGGTTTGGTGCAGCAGGTGGTGTTCCTGAAGGTGAACCTCCCACTGCTGGGGTTCCCCAAGCTCCACATGCAGACAGAGTGAGTGCCACCCTTCTCATGCCATCTGCACCATTTCCCTTTTTTAGTTGCTTTCTGAACCACTTAATGCTCTGCTCTCAGAGCTGGAGGTGCCAATTTAGTTTATCACCAGCCAGCAGGGGGAAAACATGTCCATCAGGGCATTTGGGGCACTGGATAAGATATACATTTCTGGAGGTGCAGTTGTAAGCTCTAGGAATGGTGATAGATCTGTTGTGGGGTGTAGTAATTGTGAGGGTACTGGAGATATGCTGGCAGGTTTTGCATTTCTTGTCATGATATGGTCTGGATCCAGTCAGTGTGTTTTGGGCTGTATGAAGTTTGCTTCTGGTGAAGAGGTTAGTGAGGTTCGGTACTTGTTTGAATTTACAAAGCACCTTTTATAGACAAGCCTACAAACTTCACTTCATAAATCTACTGGATATAAGAACTCACAGACCCAATATAAACATTGGATTTATGACACGCTATAACCTGCCTGGCATCTGACTACCCAGGTACTCTCCCCTTTTACCTGGTTGCTACATTCCCCTTCCCTCCCCACCTCCCAGCCTGTCTCTCACCCCCTGACACCTCAATTTACATTTTCACTGACTGGATTTCTTGCCTGCAGCCCAGCCTCTGGCTTCTTTACTATTCATTTCATCCAGGAAGAGCACACACCAACTGCAGATGCTTCCTCAGCTTGACAAAGGGTTTATAAACTTGAAAGCTTGCTAAGATATATTTCTCCAACTATTCACTTGGTCTAATAAAAGATATCTGATTGACCCAAAGAACCTTGTCTGCCTATGTCTTTAGACCAACACGGCTACAACCTACACCCCTTAACACACACAAGTGATATGAGTTTTGCTTTCAAGAGTTTGAGGAACACTTTCACAGAAACCCCTATAGCTAGCTCCTTGAAACTTGGCAGGATTCATGCTCACAGAAGGGGCTACTGTGCTGCTTTTATCCAACTTGGCAAAAAAATAACGAAGTTGTAGGTATTTTAGTGATTCCCCATTATACTCTATGGCCAAATATCTGAATCAGTGTTGAATCTCCAAATCTGATTCAGCTGAATCAAATCGGGACAGTGACTTGAATCACCAAATCAAATCACTGTCCCTCTGAATCAGCTGAATCCAAATCCAAATTGAATACTTGCTGCTTTACACAGAGCTTGTGGGCAGGTACATATCTACCTATGTGTCCATTGTGGATGCATAAGTCATGAAAACAGCCAGCCAGAAGCCCATGATTACAGATGTTAGAGGCCTGGGGGAGAGAAACCTTCCTATAGTTTAGGCCCAGTTACTGAGAGATGAAGGCACTTACCATGAAGTACGAGACCTATATTCTAGCCCTCCCTCATACAGGTAGGATTTGAACATGTGGTGGTCTGAATTCCCAGCAGGGTTCAAATCATATTAGGCATTAATTAGTGCCTAACCAGCTCTCCTTTTGGAAAAAGGTCCCTAGGCAGCCAAGAGAGGGGAAAATGTGCATAGCCTACTGAGCAGATTCATGGTACAGACAAATAATCTATTTAGGCAGACCTAACTAGGGTTAAGTCAATCTAAATTTCTGATCATACAGGCATGCACAAATGTTAAACTGCCCCAGAAATGGCACACCCAATCTAAGTTAGTTGACTCCAGTAGGTGCACTAACTTAGACTGAGATCAGGTTAACCCAATCTAAGAAAGGTTTAAGCCAATCTCCAGAACATATGTACGTGTTTGCAACACAGCCCCGGGGTTGGGAAAGCCTGGATGCTCACCCCAGCCTTGGGGATTCACTATTCCAACCTCCTGGACTATTTTTAGCTCCCTGATCCACCCCCAACTCCAACCAGGCAATGCCTTCCTACAGACCTGCTTGCCCCCCCGCCCCAGTCAATTCCATGAAACCACACTTGGATCCACCAAGTTGTCCCTAGTCCCACCTGCCCAAGTTACTTACACTGGGCTCCCCGCACGGTGCCCAGAAGCAGCAAACTCCTCCATGCACCTGCTCTTAGTTTAGGTGTAGACAAAACACATATATGTCTACAGTGCAGGGCAAATGCTAAGAATGCCCAAATAGGTATGAAAAATTAAATACAATTTTGTTGTGAGGGTACTGTTTTTATATAACTGTATTTGCATCAGAAGTGGTTAGCAGTGACTGAACATGCTAACAATACGGCAAAATGGTGGATATTTAATGAATCAGATTTCCCATGCTGGTGCATTAGGTTCTAAGACTATTTACTCCTAACAGATCAACATTTCTGTGTAATGATCACATCAGATTGCAACGTCTATCTAAGACAGACATTTTAACAAAATATACTAATAATAATTACATGTAAAGGGAAGACATCAAGAAAATTACTCCTAAATAGTGTTATAACAAAAACATGTAACAAGCAAAACAAGCAAGCAAGCAAACAAACAAAAAGCTTTTATTAAAGAACAAAGCAGGAAACAACACCCTACATTTCAGATTTTCAACTACTACAAACTAACATAGGACCACTGAAGTCCATGAAGCTATGACAAAATGCATCAGCTGATGATCTCATCCTCAATGTCCTTGTATACCTTGTCTGATAGATACTAACTATAAAACAGGATTTTTGATGGGCTATCGGTAGAAATAAATATGTATTTTTTGTAAAAGTTATTAAAATATTCACCTTTGTCATCCTGAAAAAAATTCTTTTTACATTGTTCCCTAAACTGTATGCAAATTAAGAGATAAAGTCTCAAGTATAATCCATAGCAGTTTTGTGAGACCAATTTAACTAACTGCTATGTGTGACTAATATTACTGAATTATAAGTCTCTGGTGATAAAAGTCATGAAATTAAGAAAAAATGCAAAAAGTGGGAATAAATTGATCAACAGCATATTATCCCCTGAAGTTTATTCACACTGTTGACACATCATATCATATCACTTTGGGGTACATTTAATTTGACATAAAGAGATCAAGCAGAGAAAATAAATGATAAAGCATTCTTCAGACATCATTTAACCCAGCAAGTATCAGGCCCCATTGGAAAAAGCATTCAATTTGAAAATAATTGAGTTAACTCACAGTCTTTGTGAGTTTTAACACAGGAATGTGTTCATTCAGACATGAAACCAGGCACAATGATAATATTGTACTAAAGGAGAATTCTAGCACTGGTCACTACTACTGATTATTTAGGAAAAAACACTTTGAAAGAGGAAAAGTGGCCCTGTAAACTACATACAAATGCACAGATTTAATATGTTTAAGGGCTACTTCTGCACTAAAGTGCACAAGTTTTTATAGTGGTATGGCTATTAAGTTCAATGGAGCCATAAGGACATAAAAAGGTGTAAAAGAGTAGAGGATCTGGTCTATTTGGTCAAATTTTTAACATTCCACATGTTTTAGGCAATCAAATAAGAATCCTTCAGCCTTTGCGGGAGCTGCACATGGTGTTCAGTATTTTTCCCATTACAGGTCACTCATTCTGATCTGTTCTTAATCAAAACAGTGTAATAGGTAGGTCATAGGTAAGAACCAACTCCATGACAAAACTAAGAAATGACATTCCTGAATCCCCAGTCTAGAGATTCTTGTTGTTTTAGGCACTGATGAACCCTGAAAGTTCATCTTTCAAAAATGTCAAATGAGAACAATGTGGTGCCTACCCTATATAGTTTGAGAATTTTAGAGGAAACCCTCATTCTCTTATAAACTAGTGGTCACAGACCCTATCACTCCCATACTGTGACAGAAAATCATTGAAACAAAACTCTCCATTGTCCTGCAATGATAAAGAAATATACAATTCATCCATGAACTAGTGTTTCAATTGTCACTGAGCAATGACAGCCTATAAAATGCCCACCTGCTGAGTCCTGAGTCACTGTCCTGAACTTCTGCCATGTTCTTACATTAGACACTTGCCTGCTGTGTTGTCATTTGCTGACTCTATGAGAGATAAACATGCTAGCCGTAGGGAGAATAGAGCAGAAGAGAGAGGCAATAAGAGAAACACAAAACCATGGAGAAATGGGAAAAAACGGTCTAATCATTAAGATAAATATTGGAAATAAGCTTACACCCATGTGAATGCAACAGATGAAAGAAAGCCTCTAAAATGTGCTTTTGAAGACTCCCCTGAGAAATCAGTTAGAGTAAGAAGTAGAGTGCTTTACATGCTCCTATCCTCAGCTCCACAGTCTGTACTATACACTTTTTATACATTAATTTTCCTTTTTTTATTTTCTTTAAGTTTGAAGTAGCAGTCAACAACATGCTGACTATTAGAAGTAGTCAGAGAACTCTATGAATAATCTAATTTATACCAACTGAATTCAATGGACTTTACATCATTTAAGTGACCCTTCGTTTTCAGCTTTCTTTTTCTCTTCCCAGCAAAGAGACATTGAAAAGTGTGAATTTAAACAATTGCCACCACCTTGAAATGATCTTTAAAGATGGAATAGTAAAACATCTGGAAGATCACAGAATGATCAGTCTAAGTAGTACAGTCCTTGCAAAAGAAAATCATGTCTCAGTAATTAATTCAAATTCTTAGAATGTGTCAATAAAGTAGTAGATAAAGGACAAGCTGACATAATTTATTTAGACTTTCAAAAAGGCTTTTGACAGGATCCCACACAAGAGGCTACTAAAAAGTTGTGCAATACTAGGGCAAAAGGCAAAGTGTTATCCCAGATCTCATTAGGGTATACAAAACAAAGAGGAGTAAGTCATCATCTTAAGAAAAGGTTAACGGTAGGAGGACTTAAAGTTCCACATACTGCTTTACTGAATCCTTTTCACCCAGCTTGCATCCATTAGCTGTCCCTCTTTGCAACTCACATCAACAATGGAGAACAGGAAGTTAATGTTGCCTCAAGTGTTGTAACTAGCATGCTGAAACCTTCATTGCTAAATTATCCTTGCACTAACCTATGTAGTCTGAGATAGTTGATGTACTATATTTTAATTATCTAACACAGATAGTTTGAAATAAAGTAATGTATTGACTTTCATAACATGGGGTTTTTTTGTACAGTACATTATGGATTTTTTGTAAGTTATACAGAGAATCCTCATGAACAAATGCATGTGCATTCTAAATGTATCCTATTATCATAACTTTGCAGAGATTTTAAGGCTACTTTTGAAAAGAACAGAAAAAATGAATTAGAAATTAAAATCTTAGTAAAGAATTTTTAAAAATGTAAATCTTTAATATGGCTAAGAAAGTACATTTTACAACTGTGCATCTTCATAATAACACTCTTTAATGGGGTGACAGGTTTCCTGTTTGCCCATGATTTCCTAAAAACTGGAATTATAGACATGTCTAAGTTTTGTTGAAAAGTGTTGGTAGGTGCTAAGCAGCCAAACTGAAGCAAAGAAAAGAAAAGAATAGAAAAGAAAGCACAGCATTAAGGAACCAAAATAAACCTACATTCAAAACTCAAAAATGAATCTTTTCAGCTGTTCAGAAACACGCACTTAATTTGTTTTACTTTTATAATTGCAAATTTTTTCACTTGCTCCTGCACTGACAACAGAAATGCTGTAAGAAAAACATTAGATTGTTTAATCTACCCTGCTGAAACCATTGCAGACTGAAATTCTTCAAAAAAATATTTTTATTGGTCTTCTTTCTTGATTTCCATTCCAAAAATACTTGAATGAGAGAGGAACCAAAAACCAAAATACACATCTGAACTTTCCTTTAGTCTTTTATTAGGATTGGGGTGAAGGGAGCTTTTAAATCTATTGCCAAGATTAGAAAGGTTCAAGTAGTTTAGATGTGGATATCCATTTCCTAAGAATGTTGATGTTTGTATCAAGTCATCCTGTCTTCTACCCATATTTGGTTTGGTAGTTTTCCTAAATCAAACCAAATTCTGGATGCTAATCTAAATACACCACCACTTAGGACTGTTTGTCTTTTCAGTTCTTTCCAAATCTTGCAGTCTGTAGAGCTGTTACATTTTCCCATGACTAGACCATAAAACAAATTGTGATGCAGAATGTCACAATTCCTCCTACACTTCTCCCATGCTCTTGAGGGAAGACAATTACTTCATTGCTAGGGTTCTCTCCTTTTACAAGTTTCATCATAGGTCTTGCAATACCGGTACTTCTGAAGCCTCAGTCCTCTGGGCATACTATTACCTGAGACTTGCACATTTAATTTAAAACAACACCAAGTTTTTAGATTACTTGGAAAAGTGGGGGGGGGAGGAACGACAACTTTGAAAATGTGAATACTAAAGGCCATAACATGAGAAGATGCATTTAAAGGGGTACATGTTTTTTTAACTGTTATTGTTTTCAAGATAGGATTATGAGGTCTTGAGACCTAAAACAGGATTTGGCCATCCTGCAGCTTTTTCATGGAGCAGGTTATGCACTCTTTATGTTGGCCAGATAGTAGTGAGGAGTAGACATCTGGCTCCCCATATATCTCCATATCCATTTGTTCCCAAGACAAAGCATCATTTGAACAGTTTTTCAGTACCCAGGCTAGTCTGATCCAAAATCCAGTACTCAGTCTGATTTTGATCAAACAAGAAAAGGGGCCTTTTTCTCCCTTTCCCTGCTGTGTGGCTACAGAGGGGCCTAAACAATCAGGCCCTAAATTAAATAACCTTTCAAATAGTCCTTGTGATGGAAGTAAGTGAAGAAAAGCTTTCTTAGGCCCAGACAAAAATCAGTCACAAAAATGGACTAAGAATTTACCCAGCACAAATAAATTCTAATAGCTTATAGTACTGAGGGGCTACTTCTAAGAGATCATCATCTGTTGCAAAAATGCACTGTAAGATTGATGTGCCCAATATAGACATTAAAGTTGTTGCAGGCCATTTGACGAGAAAAAGAGAAGCTCTGAAAATTAATTTACCGATAAAGAGCAACAAAAATTTAATTGTAGAAAAACAAAGCTCCTGAATATCATACTGCTTTTTTACATTGGCATATAAACATACAGATGGCTTTTCTGCATAGAAAAAAAGAGTTCTTGAAAAAAAGACATAGGAAAAAGTGTGGCATTGCATCAAGGAGTGAGTGCAGTATTAGTTTATTTTTGAAACAACAACATTTGGGGGAGAGGTATCAGTTCTGATCTTCCTCTAACATTCATACAAGCAATTTGTGGGCATACAGGTACCAAAAAAAGATGATGAGTCTTCCCAATGGGGAATAAACGTAAGGAGGATTGACACTGGTGTAGAGCTGGCTGAATTATCCTGCACTGTCTTCTCTTGACACCTCCGCTGTACAAAGTACACTAAACTCTGGATACTGCAGACTGCTGAGACAGCAGAGGAAGCTATTGTAGGCAGTCCATACTACGTATGAAGTTAAAAAAAAATTAAATACAGTACCCAGGTTTTTGTAGTTTCTACCTGGGACCAGAATGGTCCTTGGTGTCTGACTCATTCATTGCCTGCATGGGCTGCACCCAGTTACCTAATTCTTTTGAGATCAAACTGGAATAACTATTTTCATCGATGCAGCTGCTATATATCTATTTTAATATTATGTTGTTACAGAAATGTAGCATTTAGCAATTTAATGTATCTATTAATATGGTTACACTTCAAAGGTTTGTTTCTCATAATTGTTTTTCTGTTTATGCTTGCTAATTGCTGTTTGCAAAAATTAATTTATTTAACGACTCAGCAAAATAATAAAATAAGTTTTCACAGCTTATTTCAGATATGCTACATAGTATTTACTCACAAGGAATCCATTTAATTCTATAATAATCATGATAATTTTCTATGATATATTTTAGTCTTTTGGGAAGTTGAATAATTTCTGAAACGAATGGAAATCTTTTTAATGGACTGTTAGAGGCTGAAAGCAAAATTTAGCAGTTCTGTGTCTGAAGTAATCTTGTAGTCTTCGAGTGAAGGCTCATTAGGTTTTATCATTTGATGATCTAATAAGAAAACAGTAAGTACAGTAAATAACTAGTTGGGAAACAAATATATTAATTAATGCACAGTCTTATTTCTTTCATTGATTTTTTTATATGGACTATGCCTTAGTGGTTTTGTGGTAATAATGTCTGGCACCAGAACACAGATCAATGGGAGACATAAGTTGATCTTCTCTCTTTATCCTGTTGCTTTAGAAAATATAAAGGAAAAACCCTTTTTGTTTAGTTAGTACTAGCAGACTTGCATATCCCATAGGTTTGCTATGTTTGTGCTCTAATTATTTAAAATAGCAAAGCTGTGAATCATCTGCCTTAGAGTTATTTTGAACCCTGGCTTAATCAAGTAAACTAACATATTTTTTCTGTTATTTTGCACTCACTTTTCTCCAGGGGCCTGGGAAAGCACTATTAATCACAGAGTGGGACAAAGCATTTGTATTAACATATTTTTACTTTGTTCTTGTTGATTATGCACTCTTCCTCATAATTTTATGGAATATTTGACAATTTATAGAAATGTTATGAGACTTTCACATATTTTCGTCCAAATTTTAACTTACAATGACTTAAAGTTTTACTTACAATATTGTATCACAATAATTAATATTAAACTGTACTGACTTGATGGTCACACATTTCATGTAGTAATAGTTCAGGGTCCATAACTTCTAACTTTGCCCATGTAGTTAAGTAGATTAAACAACAGAATTCATTTTCTTAAAAGGTGAAGTTGAATTTTGAGTGCTTTCTTTCTGTCTCTCCTCCTCTCTGCCAAATATGGAAACAAAGGAAATAGAAGAATTTGATAGCAGTGGAAAAACTGCTGGGTAGTTTCTGCTGCTCTTCTAAATATACTCCTCCTCCTCAGGGACCTCTCTTGCATTCTGCTAGGGAATGACCCAGCTTTATCAATCAGTGAAGACACTAAAGTGGACAGAAGTCCTTCAGTTAGATCCTAAAAGATGTCTCAGGTTTCACAGCAACAATATGCTTATGCACCTTTATTCTCCTTTCCTGATTTTCTCTTAGTAGCCTCATTTTAGCAGTCAGCTGTTTAGACCTCTGTGCTGGCTTGGTCACGTATGAAGATTTAGAGGGTCAGTGTTCACTGCAGATTTTCCTGTTATGTCTAAGTGGAGCCAGATTTCACAGATCCCTAAATGCTGTTGTCTTTATCTGATCTATGCATCTAAATCTGTGCATATCATATCATATCAATTTGCTAATGATATGATGTCATGACCATGTATTGCTACTACACATAGTCTTCCAAATACTGTTCTCTTAATGTGTGAGCAAAATTCCAGTCCTGGGAATGTAAGAACTGTCATTTCCTGGGTCAGAACATAGGTCCATCTTACTCAGTATCCTGTCTCTCACAGTGTCAGAGAGTGGAAGCTATATGTTATTTTCTGTCATACTAATTTCTGCACAGAGACAATGTTTGCTCTTTACCATTTGTTTCCTGATTCGAGTAAATTATTAAGGAAAAGTTGCTTTCTGAGAAGTTGCTGTTGGGCTGAGGTCTGGATGCTGTTTAAGCAGCTGTGTTCCAGGACTGGGGGGAAGAAGAGGGTTGGGTGTAAGCAGTATGTGTGTAAAATATCCAATTTCATACCAGTCATTTAAGCTTATTGTGACTGTCTGTAATTTGTATCTTTTTTGTTTTTTCTCCTTAGTCTAAAATGGATTGTTTGAATTTCTTTGCAGAATGTCAAACATGAAAAATGTAGGAGAAAAATAAATTATGACTTGCATAGGAATCTTAAAAAACAATTGGTTCTTGACTATTTCCTAAGAGCAAATTTTCAGGCATGCACAAAAGGCAGAAAGATCTTGTCTACAAAAAGGTTTTAAGTATCACAATGACAAGCATTTAGGTACCAAATGAGATTCAAATTAGGTGCCTACTACCTTGGGGAAAATGTTTTGCCTCAAAAAGGAATCGTCAAGGAATCTAAATCATGCTGTGCAGTGAGCCAAAGGCAGAGGTTTGCAACATTTTGCTGCCTCAGGTTGAAGCCTGAACCTGGTGCCCTGCCATGGGCCACAAATTTCTGCTGCCCTGAAAGCTCAAGATGCTTATACCTCCATCACTGCAAATTTTTTGCTCTGTTTCAGTGACAGTAACCGCTGGCGGGAGAGAGCAGCAGGGTAGACTGAGGAAGACACTGTGGAAAAGATAGGTAGTTCAGGGGGACCATGTGCCACCCAGTCTTCCTTACTGCTAGGTCAGACCTTTCTGAGTCAGATCCAACCTCTTCACAAGCTGGATTGAGACTAGGGGTTGTGGGTTGCTGACCTCTGATGTAAAGTGTCCAAAAGAATACACTGAGGATAGAGGTGTCTATTAAACCTCTCCCCTTATAGGGAGTTAAAAATTTTACCCTAGTCTATCAGGTGGGCCACATTTAGGTTTCACGATCTCAAATACTATGTCCTGGTGTTAGACAAGAAAGCATTTTGTTTCAAAAAAACCCAGGAAAGACCTACCCTTTCTTTCAGGAATAGAAAACAATGTAGGTGCTCCATCCCCTTCAAAGCAATAGCTCACTGATTAAAAATTACATAGAGAATTCCTAAGTTCTGGGTTCAATTCCTTCTGCTTGAGGAAAACAGAATGCACATTAAGCACCACCTAGAAAAGTGCCCTGATCACCAAGATATTTTATGAGAAGAGTGATTCCTTTATATGGAATAGTTCAATATTACGCAGACCAAAGAGAAACCAAAGTAGGGTAGGGAAGTGGGGAGATACCTATACTTTACATTATATATTCAGTAGACCCAAGATTTCAACCCAGGTCTCATAGCCTCCCCAGGTGAGTGACCCATACAATATATAGTCATAACTGTGTTCTCCGTCTCTCAGAGCAATTTACATATTTCAGGCAAAGGAAAACAGCTTTACTAGAAAGGATTAAGAGCAACATGCCCAAACACTAACCCAATCCACAAGGTCATGGAGCTTGGTTAACAGGAAACTATTCTGTTACGCAAGACATATGGGTATATATCCTCCAGTTAAAAAGCAATTGAAATTATACCTCACATGTTCTGGGGAGTGCTCTAACTATTGAATTATAATATAAGAGGTATTATCACTTCAGCTTCCTCTGGCTGCAGAATAGCAACCAGTTGAGGCCCTGGAAAAGAAACAGGTACTCCTATTTTGTTTAATTCTGGTACCTACTGCTCAGTACTAATACCGAGATATTTTGGAGCATGTCAAGACTTTAAGTGAATTTAAGGTGCTATGGAAATTTTACTCTTGGAAACTCAGACAGCACATAAATTAAGTAGTTTTGAGGATCTAATGTTGAAATTAGGTGCATGAAGTGACAGTTAACTGCCAAAGTAAACTTAACTGTAAACTTAGCCCTGAGTAATTAGAATGAAAAACTAAGTGATAAGAAATGGTTTTTAAAAAGTTATCTTCAGCACAAGCCTCTGCAGAGGCTCACATTCACCATTACTTCTAAAACTAAAACAAAAGCAGAAGCTTTCAAAATGAACTAATACTTGAAAATCATAACTTAGTTAAATATAACAGAGTGGGGTACATAGCTACAATTCAGTTTCTGGTACTTGCTCCCTCTGCATCATTTCATATCTGCTCTTGCTTCTCCTTTGTTCCCTTGTGAAGCTTGGCCACCAGAGGCAAGGTGTGGCCCTGTTCTGAACACTCCAGAAACCAAATTTTCAAAAGCAGAAAGAACAATTAGTTCCCATCTTCCTCTAGCAGCTGATTCCTTTTGACTCCCAGTTTCCCATCTCTTCTCTCTAAGAAACACTTTGCTTTCAAACTGGTTGGAAATTTTAAAAATGGGACAGGGTTCCCCTTTAAAGTTAGAGGAAAGCCCATGCAGCTGGAAAAACCGGTACGTCAGAACAATGAGAAGAGCCAGTAGGACATACTAATTATTCTCATTCAGTAGAAGTGGACAACCAAAGACTGTTTTTTCCTTCATTTTTTTCTTCAGTAGTGTGTGTGCAATGACATTTTAATAAATATTGTGACAAGTACTATGACCTCTTTAGGTATCCTTGCTTGAATGAAGATTAATTTTAAACTATTTAATGACTCAGCAAGTGTCAGAGAGGGAAAGGAGTGAGGAATTTCCCTCAAGGAATTTTTCCAAAAGTCTATCCACATTTTTCTAAACCAAGTAATAAACATGTAATGACTTTTTTAAAGAATAGCCTTTCTAGAATCAAGAAGTATATAAATCCTGTTTCTGATCTTTTTATACCCAGGGCCACATCATGTCTGTTTCCCAGTGCCTTTTCTGACCACACTACTATTCTTGGATGTGTTACAGCTGCTGGGTTTTACAATGTCATATGACATTTTGGCTAAAGAGAATGGCTTGTAAAAGTGGTTTATTGTACTGTTTTATTTAGAATCTTTTATGGATTGTATTTCAACATTAATGGGTACAGAGGACAAGTGGTATTATCATAACATTACTTGTAAAAGTCTAAAAGTGTAATTAGCACACTATAACTCATAATGATAACAGAGTTAAACACAATCTTTTAGAGAGTGTGTGTATACTGCAGAAATTTAAACATTAAAATAGTCTTTTTGTCTTAGGATGCCTTAAATTTATAACATCAATGTCAACTGGCTTCCCATTTATACTCATTTCTAAAAGATACTACTATATCTAGGTTATGAAGGGCCTGAAGACCAGTTGTTTTGTCATTTAAAACAGTTGTGCAACAACAGGACGTGAAATCCTTACCTTACAGTCCTTGTTCCAGTACAGAAAATCATTATCACTGGGATTTAAGTGCTTTGTATAGGTGTAGACTTATGGAAAGAGAGCTGATTAAGTGTTTGGTTGAATCAGGGTCTTAAAGAGTGCATATAGCTTGTTACATCATCTGATTACACTGGGAGTTACAAGTATCTAACAAGTATCTTTCAGCATTTGATCTGCTGCCATTTCTGAGTAAGAGTTGTAGGACCTGCTAGAGCATTGTTAGCTTTCTTAAGGTTTTCAACATAAAGAAAAATTGATTTCACTGTGTCTTCATGTTTAATAAATATATTACCCTAACAGCGCTTACACAAGAATCTGGAGGCAGGACTGCATAGGGCTTAAATGCAGAATAAGAAATCTGTGTTTTACAGCCTGAAAAAAAGGTTGGGTGTTTTTCAGATATTGTCAGGTTAGACTATAGCATTACATTTAGATGTCATAAATCAAGAAGCAAGAAAAAAACCTAAGAAAATGAATACTTACCAGAATAGAAATAGAAAAAAAACAAACAAACAAACATGAAAAACAGTACAAAAAACTCCAGATTAATTTCAAAGAATGCAGTATTATACTAGCACAGACATCTGTTTGGTTTTTGTATTCAGGAAGTAGAGACATGAATACTAATTGCATTTCACAAAAGGAAAACTGAAATTTTCTGATGGTCATTCATGTGGTCTGAACAGGAGGAGCTGAATCCTATTTTAATCTATAAACCCAAATGGCAGTTTCCCAGCCATATAATTGCAATTTTTGGCACTCACATACAGTTTGTGATCCTACTGCACATGCAGGGTGGATGCATAAGTATCCACATAACTTCACAGTACTTTGACCACTCTGTATGCTCCTACCCTGGACGAGTGTAAGCCAGGAAATCATAGCCAGGCAAAACCCATGCTAATAGGCATTATATGCTGGAGGAAGAAGTCCTATCAATGTTTTAGTCCAATAGGTTGGTTCAGACACTTGCAGAAGAAGGTTGACACCCAGGTTTTAAACCTTCCTCACCCAGAGATGGTTTCAACTTTAATTCTTCTGAATTGCCAGCACAATACCCTAATCACCAAGCCAGAAGCATTATCCAGGCCCTTCTCCAGCCATGCATTTCATCTACTGCATCTTGAATTAGTCAGTAGATAAATGATGGAGAGCAATAGAAAAGTTCTTACCCTATTGGGAACAAAGGTCCAGGCCAGAACACAGGGCCTCCTCTCTTCCATGACATCTGTCATCATATAGACCCACACACCCTTTCCATGGTTTGCTTCTTCTTAGCCACACATATCTCTTTCACTTTTGGCTACCAAAAGGTCAGCTACCAAAAGGTCAGAAAAGGCCCGGATAATAACTAACTTATATCTTAGATGTTTAAAGTACTGTGATTGGAAATTAGAATGGTACTGGTAAGGGGGATAAATGGTAAAATGAGATCTAGGACCTGTATCTCCTGCTTCCTGAGAAAGTGCCTAAGCACTCAGAATATGAAAAAGCCCTCTTCCTGACTTTTGCTAGGCCACAAGGTCAGGACTTTGCTTAGATACATGTGTACCTATCCAGCCAGAGTGCAGTGTGCTACTTGGGAGCCACGTGGGTGTTCATGCATCCACACTGCACATGAAATAGAATTGTAATTTGTGTGTAAGTGCTAAAAATGGCAGTTACACAGCTGGAAAATTGCATTTTGGACACATATATTGAAATAGGATTTTTCCCAAAGTCATGCACTGATAATAATGGATAGTAACTGTAATTTGGCAACATAAGGAAGCAAAGAAAAATCTTTCAGACTGGGTATTTTCAGGATCATTTGCTATTTTATAATTATAGGAAGAAACTAAACTAAAAATAAAACCTCTTTTGTCACCTGTGAAGCTTCAGTGTTTTTTCTCAGCTACCCCACCCAGCCACAGTTAACAATATAAAATTAACTCAAGGAAAATAAAGGAAAATAAATAAAAGACCAAAAGGTTTACCAGTTTTCAAATAGGTTAATAGCACATCTGGTACAATAAGAGTTCGAGAACAACAATTGTAGCCGGCGCACCTGCAGGTAAAGAAAGAAAGCTAATAGAGGGAAAGTGAGCCGATGGAGCTAGCATGCATTTTCCTTGTTCTGTAGTCTTTGTAGATCAAATTCTCTGCAGGTGTAGTTCAATGGAGTTAAGCCAGCAGAGAAATAGGCCCTATGACCGAGCTCTTCTTCATAATATTCTTTCAGATTTGGATACAGCTGTAGCAGTAAACATTAACCTGTTCTATTTCTAATTGTCTACCAAATGTAGGACTGGGATTTTCAAAGAAAACTGAGGTAGTTAAGTGCTCATTGAATTCCAGAGGCACCTTTGAAAATTGCAGCCCAAGAACAGAAATTTCAAGAACTGGACTTAGCTATTTTTTGTCTGTAACTCCCTTTAAAATAAAAAGGATCCCCGAGTGCTCACTGAGCTTTGAGTTAGGTTCTAATTCATAGCCCTTTTACCCCATCTTGTTCCATCCCTGAATGCTTCCAAAATTCCTTAGGAAGGGATATTTTAAAGATAAATTTTACTTTTGGTTTAGTTTCCTGGCAGATCCCATTCTCTGTCACTGGTCCCAGGCAGATCATTTGAAAATTAGATCTAGAAAAAAACAAATTTGAAAGAATATGTTTTACTTTGTCCTCAGAAGCTTGGCAGTTTCTGTAAGATCATATAATAAAGTGATCTAAAAAGGAAAAATAAGAAGGAAAAATAAGTGTTCTTCAGGTTATTTTTTTCCCTTGATGTCTCTGAAACAAATAAATACTTTATAATTAAAATATATTTTCTGAGAGTCCTCTGACTTTTGTATTCTTAAAAAAGAAGTTCTAATTACTTAATGATGTGGATACTTTTGAAACGGGAAAAAATGGAAGTTTAGGTTCTGATCCTGGCTGTGACAGCATCTGGGAACACTGCTATACCCACACCAATTCCCCTTACTGTCAATAGGCACAGTCACACCCCATACATATTAGCTGCATGATTAGAACCTAAAATTAGTGTGTGGAGGATATCCTCCCTCCCCCCTTCACAGATTGATCCAAAGCTCGCTGAAATTAATGAGAATCTTTCTATCCGTATTAAAGAGCCCCCTAGTCACTTGCCTACCCCACCCCAGCAACCAAAGCCAAAGAATTTAAATGTTGCAATTGCTTTTTTATCCAGCCTCTGTCAGTCTCATAGATGGCCCTTCAAACATCATTTAAGCACAGTATGTGAGGGTATTAGCATTTCTCATTTTTAATCCTTCAGGGGGAGAAGAGAGAACTGGTTCAGTATACTCCCTTTACCTCTCCCTTCCTTACTCTCTTCTCTCACAAAAAAAATCTTGTTCACCAAGATCACTGATCACATTCTTAGATGACCTTTCATTTCAACAGCTCTGTTGGCTCCTGTCCTTACATAAGTGTACATTTTCCTGCTGGGTCAATGATGCATATTCTCTCCAGACTCAGTCTTCATTGTGATCCTAAGAGGCACATTCAGGCTTACATTGAAGAGCAACCTTACCAGACAAATGGCAGTGAGGTTACAAGCTGAAGCTTATAACCCTCTGGAAGCTTATTTTTCTGAGCTGCCTGATGGCATGAACACTTCAGTGATGTTTTTCATTGCAACGGGATCTCCAAACACATTTTAAAAAAATCTGTGTTTTATCTTAACATCACATTGTTATTTCCTTTCCCATAGCAATGAGAGGGTAAACAATTTATTTTTCTGTATTCTCAGCTTCCATTTTCATAAAAAAATACTATGATTAAGAACCAAAGAGTAATCAAAACTATCAGAGCCCATGTCTACGAGAAAACTGAAAACGCATTTTCAGACTGCAGTGTAAATTCTCCAGCGGCTTGTGTCTAGTCAATTTGTCACTTGCTAAACCCTTTAAGCTATTTAGCTATTAGAAACTAAACAAGTTAACATGACATTAGTCTTTGCAAATTTGTCAAGGTTCAGTTTGTAGGAGTTAGAAGTGAACCAGTTTCTGCAGGTTCACTTAGCAGTTTGAGCAGCCCAAGTCTGTAATGACCCCTGATTCTTCATCTCCCATAATATAAAAGAAAAGAAAAGAAAGTCATCCAAAAACCAACAGCACTTATCAGGACTCACAGAGCTGTACATAGCAGTCCTCTTCTATGTTAACCGTGACTCTTACTCCCAACCCAGCTCCAATTCAAACACAAAATCTCTGACCCAAGTGTAGTGGGTCAAATTTACCTTGCCTTCTACTTTCAACCCAACCTAGCTCATCTGTTCTGGGGTACCCGAACCTATTCAGATTTGTGTTCCTAGATTAATTCTGTTGAGAAGACATATCCTGAGTGCATAGTCAAGGTTCTTTGAATAGATGTGATATATTTTTTAGACCAATGGAGTAGTTGGAAAAAAAGTTCTTAGCAAGCTTTCGGGCACAATCACCCTTCTTCAGGCATAGGGAGTCTGCTGTTCTGAGACTCCAAGGAATGGGAGAAGGTAAAAGTGTGACAGGATGTCAGTGAGAATGTAAATTAGGAAATTAGGATAAGAAATTAGGAAGACAAAAGGTAAAGCAGGGAAAGGAGGAGTGAAAAAAGCAGGGGAAAAGAAAGCCAAGTTGAGTAAGGGAGACTCTACAGTGGTGGTTATACAAGGTTGAAAAAAGACTGTTTGTGAAACAGGATATAACTGGAAATCAGGAAGACAAAGGGCAGAAAAGGGTGGGGAGTGGAGAAAGAAAAATGTTAAAGATGTATGCTAAGTGGGGTTTATGAGAAAATTACTAGATGGAAAAGGCTTTAAGGGGACACATATCATTTCTCTTTGACCCTCTACAGCTTAGACCAAAAGTTGATGAAGTTTGACTGTGTATTCCTTTTTTTCTAAAGAATTTACCCCACCACTCTAGGAGCCCCTTGAAAGGGACAGAAACCCCATGGATGGGCCTAGAACCTAGAGTTCATTACAGGGGTGAAGGGCCTCCATATCAGTGGCTCTGGCTTCCCATGAGTCTTTTTTTCTGGCAGATTTGGTGAGAGGGTAAGGCACCTTTAATCCATAATACAACAATAGTACTCTATGAGGATAGCCAGGTGAAAGTCTTGCCCCTTAAGTCCTTTGTGTATGGTTGGCACATGTATGGTTTACCACAGGTGTGTATGATTTAAGCCTGTATTGCCAAGTAAACGGTTGTAATTTGTTTCTTCCTTCTAGAATATACTTTTTTAAAGTATAAAAAAGATTAAAATAACTTCAGGTTAAAATAGATTTAATTATCATTCTTTCTATATGACCACCTATTTCCTTTATGTTAAAATAACCTCTCTCTTACTGCAAAGCTAGCCAGATGTAACCTGTCTTTGGTCTACTCAGCACATAAAGGGGTAATGATATTGCAAAAGGTGCAGTTTTTTAGCAGTTTATTTTGCTTTACCAATACAATTTTTGTGGAGATTTATGGTACATATAAGTATTTTATTTAAATCAATCTAACCAAGGTTAGGTCAGTCTAAACACTGCAGCACAAGTGTTTAAAGGGCTAAAATGGCACGCCTGAGCTAAAGTTAGTTTACCTCAGAGGTAAACCAACTTTAGGTAAATAAAGGGCTAACCAGACCTAGTGAATGCCTACTCATGTTCACAGGTGGCCTCAGGGCTGGGAATGCCCAGCCACTCACTACGACCCAGGGCTATGCTGTCTTTACCCCCTGCCTACCCTTACCAAACTATTTTTAGTCCTCCCAACTACCACCACCAGCAATGACCAACCCTCCAGACCCGCTAACCCCATATGGACTCACCAGCCCCAATAAACTCCCTCACCCTGAGTCACTTACCTCCAGCTCTCTGCACTCCTCCCAGCAAGCAGTGAATGCCAGTATGTGCCACTCCCATTTTACATTTAGGCGGCTTAAACTAAGCTGCCTAAACCTAAGCCAGGTCCCATGAATGCTTGTTTGCAACCTTATATTGCACCTGTAAGTTTTTTTTTTTCCTATACATAAAAATAGCAGTGTAACTACACTAATATATTTAGAACAGTATCAGGTGGCTCTTCTAAAGATAACAGGTGTAAAGATCTCAAAAATATGTTCAGGAAAAAGCAAACAAACACCTTCAGTCATTGAAAGAGAAGTTACTAAAGGTTTACCACTACTGGAGAAAGATACTTCCCCTGTTTTGTCAAAAATAAAGTGATTTAGCAGTTCTTTAAAATAGTGTGATTTGTAGCTTTGTACATTTACTAATAATAACCCTTCATAAAACAGTCCTTTAATTACAAGGTCTTTTTTTTTATATAAAACCATTAAAAAAAAAACGTAGTATATTTCCAGGCAACTAATTCCTGCCAAGTTGTTGTCAGTTCAGTACACTATGCAGTGTATTTTGACAGGAAATCCTGTATAGTAGCAAGAAACCAAACCAACATTCAGCACTGGAAGAATCCAGGGGATATTAAACAGAACTATACAGTAAGTGCACAATAACAGAGAGATGTAATAATAATAATTCATACATATTGCTAATATAATTTGTACATTCTAACTACTGGTCATAATGAAGATCAGCATTCTCATTTGTTAGGTGTTGTTCAAATTTAAGATATTATCCTTAAATGATTTTTAATAGAAAGCAGGGTATATTAAAAGACAAGACATGAAATGTAGTGCTTAACACCTAAAATATTTGAGGTAGTAAGTAGAGATGGAGGTTTCCCCCATTCTTTTGAGAATTCTTTAGAATAGACTGCAAAAAATAAACAAATACATTATGTTGTTCTTAGAGTCCATGAGATTAGGATATTTTTTGCAGATCAAAAGTTGATCTTCATTTTAATACTACAGACATTCTCTACTAGTGAAGCTAAGGTATTGTAAATCCAAAATATTAATATTTTTCACTAGTGCAATATTTGGTAAATTACTGGCATGACTAAGTAGCATATAGCTTGTTCTCAATTTATTTTCATAAAGGAGATGCACTCCTGTTGCACTGATATAATTATACTGGTGAAAATGTCCCTATATGAGAGAAGTCCTAAACTAAAGAAAAATAGAAACATTCCAGTATTACTCTAAAACAACAAAATGTATAAAGGTGAGGCACTGAATGTAAGAGGAACAGAGCAGGAAATCAAATTAGCTTAAGGGCTCAACTACACCCTGAGAATGAAAGGTTATTCATTGTTGCAGATACAGAGCAGACTCTGACTAGTCTAATTAATGAATAGAATTCCTGAGTCTTTTACAATAGACCTTTAAACCATTCCTACTCAGCAGGATCAAAATGATTTCACTGGGGGAAAAGAGGGGCAGGCACAGGGGCTATTGAGCTGAAATGGCAGCTGTTGTTTTTACTTAGCTCACTTCAAGTCATACCGGAATTTTAACGTGTTATATATTCCTTTGCAGTTTTTTCTCTTCTAAGGGTTTATGCTAACTTTGTATATTTAAAAGGAAATCAGAGGGGAAAGATTTTTTGCAAGGTAATGAAATAGCATACAATTTTAAATTGTTCTTGTCTTTTTTCCATCTTATCCAGGTAAATATTAGTTTACAGTCTAATTCTGGAGTGTTTTCAAGTTTGCATTTTCATGGTTATCAAGACATATGTTTATAAGGGGGGAGACATCTGAAAGGAAAGGAATGTTTTCATATTCCTATCAAACAGTTTCAGAATGTTATTACACATATTAAGAAATTAAATTTTGTGCTAGTTTTTTTTTTTTAAAAAAACCTCCCACCACTTCTGTGTGTCAAACATACCCGAGTATGATTCTGAAAGCAACATTTTTAGCAAATTGAACAAGATTTTCCAAGTTGATTTTTTCACTTTCATTTCACCTTATATAACAGGCAGGCTCAGTAGCTGAGGGAACCCAAGCTCTTGTAAAGCCTTATTCTTTCACACTTAGTTAAAGGACCACAGACTACAATTGAAGTGTATCATGTCAGAAGCACAATAGTTTCTTTTGGGTCACTGAAAGTGTGCTACATAAAACCAAAGGCAACAAAATAGGGGGGAGAAGCTAAAGAAGATAAATGAATATTTCTGAGATCTATTTAAACTCTGTTCAACCCTCTACATCTTAGGGTCCAATCAGTTAATAAAGCTAGTAGAATTCTGTTTTTTAATTATTGCACATTTATTTTCCCAGACAATACTGTAAGTTCTACAAATGTCTCAAAAAGCTGCTTCCATTAATATTGAATTACTGCTTGAGTTCATGATTAGAGGGTACTGTTCTATATAACAGAAGGCTTTATATTTTTTGTTACTGTGACCACATTTTAAGAGAGAAGCAACTTTCCCATTCATATTGCACAAACCTCCCCCAAACACACACACGCGCACGCACATGTGCGCACATAACATTCCTGAGCCAATTACATCAATAGCTAACACATAATAGTAACAAGAAGCATTATAGGGCATGGACACATAACATGTTCACATTGGTGTAAATGACCGTAAAACAGCATAACAAAAAAGATCACACATGACCCACAGCTCTACATTTACCCCAGGAAAGACTTGGCAGTAGAATTAAACCAGTATAATGTACCCTTGGGTAGAAGTCATATGTCTGCAGCTATCTGAATTAGTTTTCTCAGTGTATATTAACTGCTGTACTGCCATTTAATTATGAAGCACTGTAATAATACATACTGTAGCAGCTAACTGGAAATGCTGGTTCCCTGTTCATTTTGTACACTGGTATAATTTATGCAGGTATACAAAATCAATCCATTCTACTGCCCAGTCTTGTCTTATAATCATATACGACTAATCTGAAACCAGAAAATGCACAGGGGACAGAAAGGTTACTGAGAAGGCAGCATAGCCAGGCACTTCGGGCATGGTGAGCCAGCAGAAGGTTCCTGGGCTTCCCTCAGCATATAGGGTTCCTGGCTGGTCAATGCAGGGCCACTCCAAGCTGCTGCCTGCCAGCATGTACTGACCTGCTTTGGCACCCTCTGGCTGGAAACTGCACAGGCAGCTCAGAATGACCTGGCAGGCACTGGCCAGGCACCATTCCTGTGGCATGCGGGCCAGCATATGTTGAATCACTCCAAGCTGCTGCTCAAGCAGTGGGTACTAGAGCAACCCAGCACACAGGACCCAGGCAGCCTGCCAACATGTGACAGCTTACTCCAGCACCCGCTGCTGGGGCAGCTGCTTAGAGCAACTCAGCACATCCTAGCCAGAAATCCTCATTCTACTGGGACAGTGCCTGTCCAGCACCTGCTGGGTCATTTTGAGCCGCATGCAAGAAGCCTGGCCAGCTCATGCTGAGTTGTCTCAGCACCCACCGGCCAGGTAGCAGCTGGAAACATTTTTTTTTTTTCTGTTTTTTTTGCACCGGTCCTGGAAGCACAGTAATACCAGGTCAATGCATGGAGTGGATGGAGCAAGCTCCAGTTCCACCACCCAACACCTAAAAGAATCTGCTCAATATAGACCTCCGATGGAGGACATACCAGAGACAATCACCTGCCCTGGGGAGCCCGCCTACATGGTCATGGTGCTTCCCCTGCCAGGTGATCACTTTCATGCCAGGCATTCTGCATGCTGCAGGGAAGGACCTGCCTCCAGCAAGGGACCCAGAATGTGGTGAGGACCCAACACATGGCAAGCCTCTGGGCCACAGTAGAGAAGAATCCAGCATGCAGTGAGATCCTTAGCAGTAGCAGCAAGGGATCCAGCACATGGGAAGGCTCCCAGTAGTGGCAGCAAGGGACTGAGATTGAGGCACGGCACCCAGCATGCAGTGGCGAGGGACCTGGCAGCAGAGGCAAGGGTCCGAGAACGCACATACCGACAAGCGATCCAACACACAAAAAAGGACCCAGGTGATGATGAGGGACCCAGCATGAGCATGCTAATGAGGGATCTAGCACAGTGAAGCTCCAGTCAGTGGCAACAAGGGAACCAGCATACAACTAGGCACTTGACAGAAGTGAGGAAAGTGGCAGCAAGACTCATAGCAGACAGGCAGGTGGCAGGGAAGCACCTGGTGGAGTAGCACGGAAAGAAGCAGATTGCAGGACTTGACCACCACTGACTGGCCAAAATATAAAACCATAGAAATCCACAGTAAATTCTGCAGAGTGAGCAGGGGCAGGGAAACCCACATGACAGACCATGTAGAAAAAAGAGAAAGTGGTGGTACAAATGTAAAGATATCAAAAGGAATGAGGTGCAGCTATGATACAAACTTTAAAATGAAAGGTATAAATTATGCTGAAAAAACAAATAATTGTGAGGTGGGAAGGAAGTACAGTGTTATGAATGTGTGTCATTAGAGATAATTAAAAAGGAAACTCAAGAATGCTAAATCCACACAGAAAATATTCAGGGTTCCAAAACAAGGTTGCTTTCCTGAAATTGATAAGCAAGTTTTCAAGTATATTCAAGAAAAGAGAAAGAAGGGAATGCCAATCACCCGTGAAGTGTTTCATCTCAAGGCATTAAAAATAGCAAAGAAACTGAACATTCACTTCAAAAATTCAAAGCAAGTAGTGAGTGGTATATCCAAATGATGCAACATGGTGGTTTAGCCCTGAGATGAAGAACTTCACTTGCACAAAAGTTACCATCAGACAGCAGCAAAAAAATTGTTGAATTCCAGCAGTACATTATTGGGCTATACAAAACTCATGATTACCTGCTGGGCCCAATAGGTAATGCCTATGAGACTCCAAGCTATTTTGAGCAATGTCAGCATCCATGAAAAAGGCATAAAATCCATAATTATGAGAAATACAGGAAATGAAAAGTCATGAATTACAGTGATGTTAGCAATATTGGCAGATGGAAGAAAATTGCCACCGTATGTGATTTTGAAATGCAAAATCCTGCCAAAAGAAAAGTTGTCACCAGGAATAGTGGTTAGGTGCCAGGAACAAGGATGGCTGTCAAGTGAACTGATGAATGACTGGTTAGTTGTTGTGTGGAAATGGAGACCTGGGGCACTGCTAAAGAAAAGAGGAATGTTAGTGTTAGACTCATTCAGGGGGTATTTAACACCAGATGTGAAAGCAAAAAATCAGTCAATGAATTGCGATCTTGTATTCATACCTACTAGTATGACATTTCAACTTGGAGTACTAGATGTCACAGTAAATAAGACTTTTAAGGACCATTTACGGTGTTAATAAGTACTCCAACCGGCTCTTGGCAGGGAACCATGGGCTTATACTTGGTGGAAAGATTAAAAGGCCAACCATAACACTATACTGTCAATGGTTTCTGACTTCCAGGGGAAGAATATCTTCAGAATCCATTATTAAATACTTCATGAAGTGCTGCATATCCAATGCCATAGATGGAACTGAGGACAATGTTCTGTGGGAAGATGAGGGAGAAGATGAACAGTGAAGAGAATGATGAGTATGAAAGTAAGGATACATGTGAAAAGTAACCATTCCTAAATTTTAGGATCCAAGATAGGATTAGCACTCACCAAGTTCTGGACAGAACCTAATATAAAGTTAAGTTAATGTTTGAATTGAATTGAAGCTAATGTTGAATTTATGACTTACTGGTATTGCTATCGTTTTTGTGAGTGAGTCTCTTTATACAAATAATACCAAATTATTTTTTTCCTTGTGTGGAATCTAATTATTGGGGGTCATCTTATAAATCAGGATCATCTGCAATTTGAATAAATATGTCATTTTAATTGATGGGTAAAAAGAGGGACCTGGAGGCTCTGGGCAGCTTATAATAATAAACAGATCGCATATTTTAGACCAGGTAAATAATAAAACAAATTCTCCTGGCAAATTCCCCAAGCAATGCCCCACCTGCTAAAAGCTTGCCCAAATGAAAAATTCAGATAGACCTCAAGGGAGATGGAATTCCAAAGTGAGGAAAGAGTAACTACCAAGTGTTACAAACCCACTCTACTTTGAAGTGTTTGTGGAATGATTTTTAAGAATTCTGTAGAACAATGGAAGAATGTCAGATAAGAAGAATGCCAGATAATGACAAGTAGTTAAGCCTGGCCATGGGAGCTAGTGTTGGTCTAAAGTTTGCTGGGTACAAAGTACTTTAGTCCTCCATTGGCTTAGTTGGGCAAGACAAGCTAACAGTCTGGGGGAGGTATTGGCTTGAAAAGAATGGAAGCTGCATTCTTAGAACTTATTGCTAAGATGCAGGGATAAAATAAAATAATCATTCTGACAATTTTTTTGTTTTGTTTTTTATTCTCATCTCTCTGTATCTCAACATATGGTTACTAATTTCTTATGCTTGTTCATATATATATATAAAAGAACGAGCATAAGAAATCAGTTTTTTTTAACCTTGAGGCTAGATTACTATAATCCTATGATCCCTGCTGACTTTCTGCCCCTGGGGCAGGGGGCTGGACTTGATGATCCTCCCGAGCCCCTTCCAGCCCAAATGTCTATGAAATCTATGAAATACATTTAATGGGGCAAGGAAGCAGTGCTCTCAGTCCCCTCTCCAGGGAAAAATACTTATGACACCTCACTCCACACAATCATGTGGCATCTCCCCACAGTTTTGCTCAGTGGTTTCAGATACATGAAGGGCAACAAAATGGAATTTTGAGAAACCCCACAGAAAAAGTCCCTAAGGGACAATGAACACTTGCCCACCACAACTTTCTAGGACTTCTCTGCTGGGAAAGAGTGAAACCTATTAAAAGTAATCTCTCCAATTCCCAGCTGGTCATGTAAACTTGTTATCAATACCTCATGATCAGCTGCAGTAAAGGTTGCTGAAAGATCTAATGGGATCAACAGGATATAATGTCCTTTTGTCAGTCTTCAAATGAAGACTGTCAACCTATAGCAGTCACCATACTATTTCCAGGACAAAAACAGATTGACAGGAGTCCATAATTTAATAGTGTCTAGTTGCGCATGGAGTGCTTAGGCAACCACTCTTTTAATGATTTTTCCAAAAAGGAGAGATTGGAGATGAGGAGATCGCTTGCTGCAGAGTCAGCATCTATCTATCTATCTATCCATCCATCCATCCCCCAGTAGGGGCTATATATTTTTTTCAGAAGGGGCCAGACAATGTCACTTTAAATGTAATTTTAAAAAAGATTCAGAAAAATTTTGAAAGAAAGTCTACCCACATGAAAGAAATTTGAACTGTTGTTTAGCAACTGGAGATAATTCAGAATTGGTAGAGTGTGTTTATATAAAACAATATAACGTGATTTACTGCTCACAAGAAGGAGAACCAAGAACTCTTCTGATCTAATAACAACATTCGTGACACTGGTAGATAGATCATTGCTTCATGTTCTGTTTCTAGAAAGTGGTCATAATATTTAACCTGTACATTCTCATTAAATTCTGCACCTGTATAAGATGTTTCGAAATTGAAATACAGATGCTATATATTACTTACTATATAGTATGCACTGCTTAGATACCACAGCAATAGATGGCTTAGTAATAATGACTATGGAACTCGGAGGTAGACAGACTATCATTTATATTTCTGTCTTGGCCAGTTTATTTCTTTATAATTTCCCAGTACTGTTACTGTTCCATGCACAGCACACCCACTGAAGACAACTGAAGTTTGAGCACAAAAGAAATGAATGTTCAGACCCAAATTTGCCAGCCTGTGATTTTGCTAGTAAAGGAGTTGAGATAAGCAATTAAAAAGCAGTTACTCTGTTTAATCCACTTCATTTCTTCAGAATGAAAGCATGGGGTTGTTACCCAAGTTAGATTAAACATTCTTTTTGTAGCATTCAAAATGGAGTCTAGGGAAATTGTATATTTGCAAGACAATTAAACAACACCCTGTTTTTTGTTTGTTTGTTGTGAAAATGTACACTTGGTTTCATGCATCTGTGGGCATTTTTTCATGTAACCTTTATTTTTATTGCACCAATATTTTTGAGATCAGCCAACAGAATTTAAAAACAAATGCCCTGAGAGTGGCATGAAACTGGTGGGGCACTGAACAGGCAAGACTAGTCTGTACTTGAGGAATAACATAACAAACCCAAGCCCAAAGCCCTTATCTTACAATCAAATCCTTAAAATAGTAGATAGCTGTAACTAAAGCTATATAAAGAAATCAGGTCTGATAACTTATCTGATTCACATTCTAATGTTAATATTAAGCCTTAGATTTTAAAATTGGGTAAAGAAAGTAACAAGTGAACTCATCATGCATGGTCAATTAAGCTGAATTCTTTCACATAATTACAGAAACTGTAAGAAAACTATCAGAAAACGTTATTCTGTCAATCAGTATATAAAATGAACATTTTACAATTTTTTTTTTCATTAATCCATGAAAATTATCACAATGAATTAATTTGGAAAGTGGAATCCTCAAGAGCTTGTCATTTTAGTTCTATTATTTCAACCTAAAACAAATATATTAATTCAACCCAATGTTAAATATGAATCCATTTCCCTGTTTCATTATTTGGCCTTAATCTTCTTCATAAATTCAGGAAGCATATTCCAGCCGGTCCTGGCACCACTACTGTAAAGATCATAGGGTTAAAGGCGACTTCTTTATTACTCAAAGGCCAAGAAAAAGTTCAAGTCCTTTGTGAATCATATATTTTTATTATTTGTGAATCATATATTTTTATTATTAATTAGGCACTATTAACTAGTGCTTTAGAGTCAACCAAGAACGGGGCCTCACTGGGCTGGAAACTGTACATATGCGGAGAAGCAGACAGTCCCCCTAGGTACTCACAAGCTAATAAAATAGACACAGGGAGGGGTAGTACATACAAATTGAATGAACAATGCAAGGCCAGTAAATGTCATGCTACTTCCCTATTTTCATAATCATGGCTTTTGTTAAAATGGGATAAGCTAAATTAATGGAAATTCCAAATTTCAGCAATTCTAATTTCCTTTATTGGACAAGAATAGTATATTGGCTTTTGAAAATGGAAATTACAAGTGAAAACCATTAATATATGATAGCAATAACAGGTTGTGATCTTGAAACATTTTTATATGAAAGATTGTCACTCACAGGATTATTATTTGCTCCTAAAACCTTAGCTGGAAAGGTTGATCACACCCAAAACTGTTAAATGTGGTTGAGTAGCTTGTGTAAAATGAATTATCTTGATTGTCATCTCTTAGTAGGGGCACCACAATCCAATGGTGTCTCTTTAGGGTTTGATCTTCAGTTGAAGCCAATGGATCTGTAAGACTTAGGGTGCACTTAGGATAAAACAATCCTATGCACTGATACAGGCTGGGGACTGACTGGCTGAGCAGGAGCTCTGCAGAGAAGGACCTGGGGGTTACAGTGGACAGTAAGCAGAATATGAGCCAACAATGTGTCCTTGTTGTCAAGAAGGCTAACAGCATACTGGGCTATATTAGCAGGAGCATTGCCAGCAGATCAAGGAAACTAATTATTCTCCAATATTCAGCACTGGTAAGGCCACATCTGGAGTACTATGTCCAGCTTTAGGCCCTCCATTACAGAAAAGACATGGAGAAATTGAAGGGAGTCCAGTGAAGGGCAATAAAAATTATTAGGGGCTGGGGCACATGACTTCTGTGGAGAGGCTGATAGAACTGTGTTTATTGAGTCTAGAGAAGAGAAGACTGAGGGCATTTTTTACACATACTCCGGAGGTTGGGGAGGGGGTGTTTTAATTAGAGAGGCTCTGAGATGCTCTAATTAAAGAACCTTCAGCCATACACACTTCAAAATGGTGATGGGGGTGCTTTATCTAAAGCTTGTTTGACTAAAGCTCATTTGGGGATCATCCTGTTTTGAACAGGGGGTTGGACTAGATGACCTCCTGAGGTCCCTTCCAACCCTAATTTCCTATGATTGTATGACTTTCCATTAACTGAAGTATCCAGGATGAGATCAAGGAATAAAAAGCGTGCATTGCTGTTGTCACAGCACCACTTACCTGTGCCTTACATTGAGGTCTTGGCATGGGGTCTGGCCAGAGATCCTACTTTCACACAGCTCCAGGGGATGAGCACCCCTGCCACTACTTATCCCTTCCTTTCCCCTGCTGCTAAATTCAGTTAGGAGGAGAAGGGAGTAAATGGGCAAACAGGAGCAGTGTTCACCCCCTGGTCTCCTGAGCCACACAAAAGCAGGGGCTTCTGCCAGACCCTACTCTGATCAGCTAGTGAATCCAGGGGCCCACACTCCCCTTGCTCTCTTCCTGTATCTACTACACTCCAGGACTATCAATATAGCACCTTCTTCAACACTAAAAATGCTTTAAAAACATACCATAAAATAAAGAGTTCCATTTGCATTTTGATTTGCCTTTACATGCAGCTGAGAATAATTATCTTTTAATTATCTTTAAATTGCTTATTGGCAAAAAGTATCCTAATTCAGAATCAAATTGGCCAGGAGTCTTTTGTAAGGAAAAATAAACATTAACAGGGAGCATTTACAAGTTGCTCCCCAGGATTGTTGCTATAAGAGTATCCTTGTTCTAGTTCTCTTCCTGTTATTCTTTTGCAAGTTCATTGTAACCTCTCTTTTACAATGGTCCCTGAAAAGGATTGAAGGCCAATAAATGGTAAATTGTATAAAGGAGAGTGATATGTGCATGAAGTCTAGGGATCCGCTTTTTATGGAGCCTCTAGTGGAAGCTAAGGCTTCCTTTCCCACATGTAATCCTTAATACATTATTTCTGAAGCAGCATAGCAGCCACCACTGGAAAGTAGAAGTATAATTTGCATACTTTTACTTCAGTGGATTAAATATATCCTTCTATCTTTGATCAAATGCTAATTCAATATACAGGCAACTCTTGCTGGTTTCACCCTAGTTCCCTGTGGGCACATCTACATGTGCAATTAATGCCGAGAAAAGTTACTGCGCAGTAAAATACTGTTCAGTAAGCTTCCTCTGGGATCAACATCTACACATGTGCTCTTTGGGAGCAAATCTGTTCCCAACGAGAGCAGTTGGAGCAAGGTGATTCCTGCTCTGCTCGCATATGGCAGCCAGGGAGAGCTCTTGGCTCCCTAAGTGATAGCCCCGGGCTGGCAGGGGGCACCAGGGTCAGGCCTGGGCTTCAGAGTGTGGGGGGAGCTGTAGAACCTCTAGGGAAGCTGCCTCCTACCCCACACCCCTGCCTGCTGTTCAACCTCCACTCCAAGATCAGAGCAGGGGCTCAGACATCTGTCTGCTGCCAGGGCCGGCTCCAATCTCAGAGCCGGGGTTTGGGACAATGTCCTCTGCCCCTGAAGGAGGCAGCTACCAGTCCCGGCTCTGAGAATGGAGCCAGGGCTGGGACATTGTCCCAAGTCCCAGCTCTGAGATCAGAGCTGGCCCCAGCAGCAGGCAACTGCCTGGAGCAGAGGACAATGTCCTAGCCCACTCTCCAATTACCCAATCAGAGCAGGGGCTCAGAAGCAGGCAAATGCCTGGAGTAAGGGACAGTTTTCCTGCCTCCTACTGCCTGGCTGACCAGGAACAATTTGCTCCTGGTCAGCTATGTAACCGTGTGCTACTGTGCATTAGCTAATGTGTAGTAAATCTACTACCAGTATTTACAGGTAGTAGAAAACCATGCATTAGCCTATTTTAATGAGCAGTAGCTGCTCTGCATGGTTATATAGTGTGTCTTTACTGTGCAGTAGATTAGTTTACTGTGCTGTAAAACATCTTGTGTAGACATATGCTGTACGAGTCAAACTATTCTTTAAGTACAGCTAAATCTGGGGGAGGACAACTTTATATCCTTATGTTCTTTCATCTAACCAAGTTGAGCTGTCACTAGCAATAATTCTAAGAGTTAACCTTAAATAAATATATTCAAGATTATTCACTAATTCCTTGAACTTGATTATCAGAGAATATTACACAGATCCAATGAAACATACCCAAGCATGATGATATGTCTTCGCCAGGTCACCCAGCAGTCAATAAGTATAATCATTGAGTAATGGCTTCAGATTTTACTTGTTATACATACGACCACTGGACTCTCTCACAATATTGCTTTCCCTTTCCTGTACCTTCCTCCCATTCCTACTTCTTTCTGTTTTCATGACACATTCCATTATCTTTTTTACCACCTACTTTTGCTACTTTCAAAGTTTTATTTCAGAGAAATGCACCCTCTGCTTTTTATTTTGCTTATACCTAACCCCCCACCTTTTAGTATATTAGCACTCCTCTTGATGTTCAATTTCTGTCCAGTATGTTCAAGGTGCCACCCGCTACCTGTGTGTTACTTTTCTTTTCTATGCCTTACCTAGAAATATTAATTGTTATCTCCAAAAATCAGCAGTTTCTCTCTTCAGATGGATATCACATAGAGATGAAATCTGGTACTACGTATTCATCTAGAAAGAGACATATTTTACTTTGTGTGTGAACTATACAATAAGATCTTTAACCATCATAGGTAGGTCTTGCTCACCCTTTATAAAAATGCATATGTTAAAGGAAAATATATAGAGAGAAACTTAATCCTGATGTAATGCCAGACAGTGAAACACTATTCTCACCATGCAAGCTTACCATTAGCTGAACCCTGCAGTTCCCAGATGTTTATTGCACGCTATGCCTGGACAAATCCTTTTTCATTAAAGCTCTTCAGGACAAAAAACTCTAGACTTTAAATATTTTAATATAAAAATGCAGTTTTTAAGGTGATTTTCTTGGAACTCTTTATACTCAAAACAGCTGGAAAGGGGAAAGGGTGACAATGAAATAAAATTTTAAAAATACACACTATCAGTTAGTAAATCTCCATCTTCTTCATATTTAACCACAGAAACCAACCCCATATATACTATAGTTCTATCGAACTCTGCAGTTCCTGGGAGATTAAAGTCCTGATCAAAAGATCTCTGAGATCAAGGAGTACTTTATCCATTGCGTTAAACAAGCTTTAGATCTAGTCTATACTGATCATGTAAAACCCACTGCTGATAACAATTCAGTTAAATGAATATGAAAATGGCTCTGGAAAGCCAATAACCAAAAACACATGCTTTTCTTTTTTTATTCACTGGTCTTCTGTAAATTGATCAGAAATTGTTTGGGAATCTCATACTTTCAGGGTTTCATTTCATAATTCAAATTCATGTGGCTAATTTAATGTAGCAAAAGGAAAATAAAATCACTGACATAGAAACACATCATATAAGCCATTGTTAACTTAAACTAGTAAATATTTCAGCAAGAAAAGTAAGGGCTTAAGTCTAACTAAAATCTAATCCCCTAAACAAAGATAATCTATAGCTTTTAATTTTTTCCTACTGCTATCCTCTACATGGTATATTCTATGTCATTCTGATATAGTTTATTCCATGTTCAAGTGTCCAATAAATCAGTATAAAAACTATCAGTGAGAAATGGTGCACGGAACTACAATATAAGCATAGATATTACTGGTCAGTGACCAGTAATAATAAGGTTTGCCTTGGTAGTCACCTGAAGGCAAACTTTTTATTATTTACCAGAAAGCTTTTCCAGAAGAAAAGTATACTATTCACTGTTAGCCTTTTTCCAGAAGAAAGTGTACCATTTGGGCAGAAGAAAGTGTATTGCTATTTCTATTTGGGCAGAAAGATAATGTTGTGGTTAGGATAGACTTAGACAAGCTTTTAAGTTCCACAGTATCCTTCCTTGGGTCTCTGGCAGAGAAATGGACCCAACAGAGCTAAATAGCAGATTAAACAAGAGCTAATGTAAAATCATATCATTATGTTGCTTTCCACCACCACAATCTCAAGATGAGAGCTGTGAGTTAGAACCACAAAGACCAAAGTACATATTTTATTCTTAAGTTCAAGTCCAGAGTCCAGAGGAGAGCCACGTGCATGATCAGAGGTCAGGAAAACAGATCTTACGATGACAGGCTGAGAGCCATGGGACTCTTCAGCCTGGAAAAGCGCAGGCTCAGGAGTGATCTGATGGCCACCTATAAGTTTATCAGGGGTGACCACCAGGATCTGGGGGAACGTCTGTTCACCAGAGCGCCCCAAGGGATGATGAGGTCGAATGGTCACAAACTCCTGCAAGACCGTTTCAGGCTGGACATAAGGAAGAATTTCTTTACTGTCCGAGCCCCCAAGGTCTGGAATAGTCTGCCAGCGGAGGTGGTTCAAGCACCTACATTGAACACCTTCAAGAGTAAATTGGACGCTTATCTTGCTGGGACCCTATGACCCCAGCTGACATCCTGCCCTTTGGGCAGGGGGCTGGACTCGATGATCTCCCGAGGTCCCTTCCAGCCCTAATGTCTATGAAATCTATGAAATCTATTTAAATGTCACTGGTTATGTCTACACAAGACGCTTGTGCAGTAGTTTGTTACTCATTACTACTGCACAGTTAGCAGTTAGCATCTCCATGAAGCTATGCAGAGATGGTATTGTGCAGTAATGCTGGTTGCTGTGCAGTCATTTAGTACTTAATGTAACTGGGGCTTGTTTGGCATTGTGCAACCAGGTGCACTGGAATCTAGTCCTTGCCCTCTGAGTCCTCGTTTAACAGTCAAGGCTTATTTTTATATATACGCTTGTATGCTAGTCTTCCATTCTCACCTACCATGACTTGGATTTTATTTATTTAGACCGGAAGGCTTCCCCAAGTTAAGGTCTTCAGGCAAGACTACTGGCTGTTTCCTCAGGCTCCTACCTCCCCTTGAACCCTATCCATTCACCAGCCAGATGCTACCTCATAAAAAGCTCAAAGTCATTTTATGTTGATTTGGTGTCTGTCGTTAATAATCATTCAGTTGACTCAATAAAGTCTTATTGCAATTTAGAAAGGAAACTGTTATTAATAGACTCACAGTTAAATGTTTTCCAGTACCATATCTCTATTCCTTGTCATATGCCTTTTCCAGAAACGTCACAGTTGGGGTCTCACCCCAGTGTCCCTTTGGCTAGTCACTTCTCCAAGTGACTGGACTTATACTGCTCAGCATCTATCCCCTCTCTGGGGTAGACTGTCTATGCTGGGCCAGTCTTGCTTCCTCAGTCAGCCACTCTCCTCTTTTTGGCTCCGGAGCTCATGCCGATCTTCTCCAGCATGCAGACACTACTGCCACTGCCGGTCTTCCCCAGTATGCTGGCACAACCGCCCACGCCAGTCCTCCCCGGTTTGCCTGCACTGCTGTCAGTCTTGCCCGGTGTGAAGGCATGGCTGCTGTTGCTGGTCTTTTCTGGCTTACCTGCAGTGCTGCTGGTCTTCCCTGACATGCAGGCACCACTGCTTTTGCTGGTCTTCCCTGGCTTTCCTGCCCTCAGCTGTTTGCTAGCTTTCTTTTAAAGCTGGCTCCCCGCTTCTGGCCAAACTGGAAGCAGCTGACTGCCCACCTCCACCTTCCCGCCCACCCCCACGCAGCCAGAACACACTTTTAAAGCATGCTGGAGGCTGCATGGGACTTGTCTGCAGCTCTCCTGACACTACCGAGGTGCCATTCAGCTGGTGAGCAGCTCCTGCGGCCCTTCCCAGGTCAGCCATTTTCTTCTTGGGGTCCAGCAGTTTTCTTCTTCCCAGTCCCCATTCAGAAACCACACTTGGGTATGCAAGTACTAAATGACTACACAGTAACAACTGCACGGTCAGCATCTCATATAGACGTGACCACTGTGATAATCAAAACCTCCCTTTAGGTACCTAAACACCTTAAAAACCTGAAGTGCAGGTCCTACTCTGTCACTCAAAACAGTGCTTATTGAGTGTTCAAACCACTACATGATGTCATTCCATCCCACGTAGCTTCCAAAATATATTTTAGACATATAGATTCCTTACGCATTTCTATCTGAGCCTGAAAAGATCCATAAGCAGCTAGACCTGGCCTTGTGAGCATACTCAGAAGTGATTCAGTACAGAGTTAGGTGCCCAGAGGCACCTAACTGCACATTGTGCTCTGTTGTAGCCAGGAATATGCACAACTTCTGCATTAATCCCCACATCCTTAGCTGAAGAGAAACTATGCACAGTACTTGGAGTTGTGGTGGTTCCTACCTCCTGTCATCCCACTAGTAAAGTAGCGTTTAAAACCCAAGGATTACAAACCCCAAGTTTCCTCACCCTGAAGGAATTTAAACCTGTATGTCCCACATTCCTATATATCCAAACAACTTGGACATGGGCTAGGCAGGGCTGACAGCATCCTCTGCTCCTCCTGTTGAACGTGGCCACTTGGAAGCTAAGAGTGAAAGACTGCTAGGTATAAGAAGAAAATAAGTGATTTTAGAATGTGATTTTGTAGCACAGTAAAGAGGTCAATGTACAGCGAGTAGGAGTTGGAGAGTTCTGAATCCTACTGCTTGTGTCATTTCTGATTTCTTGTTTTTCTCAGTAAAACAATGATAATAGGAAGGTTGCATATTACATAATTTTCTCCAAAAAAGCTCAAAGTGCTTTATACAGGAAATACTTTTCTCCCCAAAATATAGATGGGGAAATGCAGGCATAGAAAATTAAAGTAGTTTTCTCCAGGTCAGTGACAACATTAAAACAAAGCCTAGGTTTGTAAATTCTAGTTATGTGCATCAGCCAGTGGGCATCACTTCTTCCCTTGTTCATGTAACAATTAGATAACCCTTGTAGAAATCATGTCACTACATCACTTCTGATACTTTCCAAAATTGGCTTTTACCAATACAGAGAGCCTTACAGGCAGTGTCCTTCTGATGGAAAGCTAGTATATATTATTTTTTTCCAGACACAGGATTATTTAAATATATCCAACCATATTTTTCTCTGCTGACATACCATGGCCAAGGTTAAATACCTGTCTGAGTTCAACAAATTGGAATGCCAATCAGAGATTTGCTTTTTATTCCCCCCGCCCCCCTCAGCACCAACACTCAAAGTGATGAAGAATAATTATGCCCTGCTGAAAAGTGAAAAACATGAACACTACAATGTTGTCAGTTGTATAAACACTTATGCAAATAAAGCACTTTTGGTAACGCTAAACATTTCAAAAGTCCAGGCAGGAATTTTTAGTTAATATATTTAAATGATACCTAAGAAACCTCCAGGTGTCTTTTGAATTAACATGTACACAACTATTATTTTGCTTTCTACTCCTTCTCTGTGCTGAGAAGGACAGCGTTGCTGAAATGTTTTTTCAGTAAGCCTGTATACAATAGTATGCTATTTCATTCATTTTGCACTTTTGTTTATTACTGTATATAAACAAATATGGCAAAAGGCTGAAGATATATAAACAAACTTTCCAATAAATAACAAAATTATTCTCTACCATGCTGAAGCTTTGCTTAGACACAAGGGAGTAGTGTAAGAGGCTATCACATGGATTGGACTGATCCAATGTCCCCCAGCCCCAGCTTTACATTTCAGCTTAATGTAAAGGAGCAATTCTGAGTTAAGTACCTGACATTCCCCAATTACAATTAAAGAATTACAATTAAAGATCAGCAGTATGACAGATCTGCTCCAACATGTACGTTCCCACCCCCAAAAGTAGCCTTGCCTTTGCCCAATGCTGAGTGACGGTGGAAGCAGCTCACAAAAGATAAATGGCATAGAAAGCAGCTATACCATCTTCACCAAACTTCTACTAACAAAAATCTCCTTTGTGTGTAAGGAATTCTACTAAGACTATTACTGTATTTGCCTACATAGCACATGCACATTTTGCCAAAAAACATAGCCTTCCAAAATAGTGATGTATATCTTAAGTGAGGAAGCTGATTTTTCTGTCCATAATAGAACATGGAGACATCATAGGATGACTGTTGCTTCTTTTCCTTCTCTTCCTCCCAACAGTTGCATGATGAGAGGGGTGAAGTTCAACAGGGGTAGACCACACTTCCTTTTAATTCCCACAGGTTTTACCAGCTTTTAATTCCTGCTCCACCCAAAGTTTAAAACTAAGTGCCACTGCAGCAACAGTAACATTTCTACTCAGGCAGTGTCCAAAGTGTCAATTGATTTAATTAAGTTTTAATTGACTTCATCTACCCAATTCCTGCTAATTCTTCTTAACTCCAGGGTTGTTAATGACCTTTTTAATGTTCTTAACTTCCACTAATCAAGCAATTCTTTCTTTGGCAATTTTGCTGTCTGTTAGCTACTCCTGGTTTCTCTTTTCACAGTCCTACACACTATTTTGTCTCTTTTCAAAATCCTAGATATGACCATGAAGTTCTACAGTTTCAGTTTTTGTCTGAGTAACCAAGAGTTACTAACAATTCACCTGTGACAGACTTTAAATGATAGCTTTTGCCTGAGTAGGAAAGGGAGAATGATTGAGGTGAAGATTAGGCCCTGCCCCTGCTCTTTGTAATCATAACTCCAGAAAAATCTTTTTCCTTCATTCTGTCTTCCTCAAAACAAGGTATGAGATTTACTTAAATCCAAGATGCAAAAAAAAGAATCCCCATTTAACATGGAAAGAAGGAGGGAGGGAGGAAGGGTAGGGTGGGATGCAGGGGTAAGTCCTTCATTTTGGATTAAAGTACAGGGTGGTGACACCTACTGCAGCTCTAACTCCAGCTCCATCCCAGGGTTGGGACCAAAGCTGCAACTTCTGCCTGACCCCCACCACCATCTCTCCTCTCTACAGCCTCTAAACCCCCTGCCCCCTCTGCACAGCCTCAAGCCCCTTACCCCTCATGCTCCCTTTCCCTCCCTTCAGTATCTGCTCCTCTCCTATTTGCCCCCATCCTTCCCCTTGCCTGCTTACCCTTGCTCTGCTGCAGCAGGCTCCAGTTCTGCTCCAGCCCAAGGTATGGAAGACAGCCAGAGCCTGACCTGGCAGCTGTGGCAGTAGCAGCAGCTCCAGCCAAGCCTTATCACTGAGGCCAGCATTGCCCCATTGTCACTGCTGCTGTCAGGTCAGTCAGAAGCCATGCTCCATGTCCCAGGCTGGAGCGGGACTGAAGCAGGCCAGAGCAGAGCAAAGGTAAGTAGCAGGGGGTATGGAACAGGCAGAAGCTGCAGGCAAGGGAACAGAGACTGTGGAGAGGGAGATTGCCAAGGCTGGGGGATAGGCAGCAAGGGCAAGGTATGGTGACCCCTACTGCCTGACCCTCTGATTGCTTTCCTTGCTGCAGCAGTGGCAGGGGATGAAACACCTTCCAATAATTAGACAGTATACATAAAACATTATTTAATTATTGG
Source organism: Crocodylus porosus (assembly GCF_001723895.1). Taxonomy (NCBI): domain Eukaryota; kingdom Metazoa; phylum Chordata; order Crocodylia; family Crocodylidae; genus Crocodylus; species Crocodylus porosus. The sequence goes on along the minus strand of NW_017728912.1, from coordinate 2,403,476 downwards.
AAATCATCTTAAATTCAGGGTCATCTTGGATTTAAGTAAATACAGTACGTTATTTGGGGCTGTGGTATATGAGAAAATACAGTATGTCCAGTATACTTTTTAGTGGGACAAAGTTGATGTGCCAGATAGGAAGACATTTTCCTACTGTATCTAACTTATAGGTACTATGGGGGCCTGTAGATGTGCAGGACACCTGCAGTATTTACATATTGACTTGATTAATGGTGTCCGCTGGAGCATGCTAATTGGCATGCTCCAGCAGCCTCAGCATCTTATGTATTCAGCATCCCCGTGCTTCAAAATGGTGGTGGCACACTTTAACTAAAGCTCATAAAACAAGCTTTAGTTAAAGCACCCCCACACCATTTTGAACCACAGGACACTGAATACATGAGATACCACACTCCTCCCCACCCCCAGAATATGTGTAAAGATGCCCATAGAACTGGAAGAGATCTTTTAGTTATTAAGTAATGTCCCCTGCAGGCATCATGTCATATGATCCCTCTCATAAGCATGTCAAGTGCAATCCTTTTTTTTTTTTTTTTGTCTATACTATTTTCAATAGAAAGGTGTTCTGGACTGATTAATCTAACACGTAGAAATCTTCTAATTTATAATCTATATTTATTCATGGACAGTTTATACTAATTTGTTTTTGTGCCAACAATGCTTTTTAGCTTACATAATTCTTTCCCCTCCCTAATGCTTACGACTTGATGTAAACTAGAGAGACACTTAAAGACATCAGGCTTCTATTTGCTAAGATAAACAAGCCAAGTCCTTCTCATAAGGTAGGACCTGCATTTTTATCTTATGAAAAGTAGGAACCACTCTAGTAAAATTTAATTACATCAGTTTCAATTTAAATTTGTGTTTCTTTAACATGGGTAGTTTCAATCAGACCTTGTGCAATGGCACTAATTGCGCCTTATCTCTTGTCTTGGCATACCTTTTCTGGTGGTTTCTAGTCATCCTGTAACTGACTAGGTTATCCAAGGCCATCTTCGCCTTAGTTGTTGCATTTTTACTATTGAATTTCATCCCATTTTAGTATTCTAGTTCTTTGAGCCAGCCAGGTCTTTCTATATGATATCCCAGTCCTCCCCTGTATTGAAAATGCCTCCCAAAGTCACAGTATTTGTGTCAACATTATGAATTTCAAGGAGGTTAAAAACAAAAAGAAGAGATACTATAAGTATGTTGGCCAGAAAAGAAGGACCAAGAAATCTGTTGGTCCACTATCAGCTAGCCAGGAGGAACTCTTGACAGGAGATGCAAAGAAGGCAGAGATACTCAACAGCTACTTTGCCTCAGTCTTTGCAAAAAAAATAAGTTTCATCCAGACACCTAATAAGGTTCAAATGGATGAGGATGGGGGCAAGCTGAGGGAGGAGATAACTAGAGAGACAGTCAGAAAGTTATTGATGGGTCTGAATGAATTCATGTCATCAGGACCAGATGTACTTCTTCCCAGGGTTCTAAAGGAACTGACAAGGGAGATCTCTGAGCCCTTGACAATGATCTTCATGAAGGTGCTGGAGACAGGACAGGTACCAGAGGACTGGAAAAGGGACAACATAGTGCCCCTCTTTAAAATGGCAAAAAGGAGGACTCAGGGATGACACAAAACTGGGAAGGATTGTGAACACTTTACGGGACAGGAGAACAATTCAGAAGGATCTCAACAGACTGGAAAGCTGTGCTGAAGCTAACAGCATAAAGGTCAATGCAGACAAGTCGAAGGTTTTACACCTCAGGAAGAAAAGTCAAAAACATAAATACAAAATGTGTGATGCCTGGCTGCATGGCAGAACTGTGGAGAAGGATCTGGGAGTCTTAATAGATCACATATTTGATGAGTATGTAATGTGATGTAGCTGCACACAAGGAAAATGCAGTTTGGGGATGCATCAATAAAAGTATTAGGTGTAAGATGCAGGCAGTGATAGTGCCTCCATACTTGACACTGGTCAGGCCTCGTCTACAGTATTGCATGCAGTTTTGGGCTCCACATTTTTAAAAGAATGTGGCAAAATTAGAGAGGGTCCAAAGATGGGCAATGAAGATGATCAAGGGTTTGGAAAGCAAGTCATATGAGGAGAGGCTGAAAGCACTAGGAATGTTTAGACTGGAAAAAAAGCGCTTAAGAAGTGACATAATAGCAGTCTTCAAATACTTGAAAGGCTGTCATCAAGAAGAGGGAAAGCTTTTATCTCTTGCTGCAGAGAGTAGGATGTGGACCAATGACATCAGGTTGTAACAGAATAAGTTTACATAGGTTGGCTATCAGGAAAAACTACTTCACTGTTAGAACAGGCAGTGGAACAGACTGCTTAGGAAAGGTGTGGGATATCCATCACTGGATGTATGCACTGGATAGCCACTGGTCAAGGATGATCTAGGCATAGCTATGTCTATGTTCTATTATGAGGCTTTGCTGGTTCTCCTATCCACCCCTTTCTGTTACATATACCAGGGTGTTTTTAAGCATTCTTCAGAGGCATTGGGTGTTAGCTAAACCAAGGCTGGGGATTTTGACTGGAGTGTGCCAATGCTCCTGCTGGGAACAAAGCCAGAGGTTCCTGGCTACAGGGTCTTGCCCTTCCACTCAGGGTCAGAATGATAACTATGTTTGAGTCAAGAAGGAATTTTAGACATGGTAAGATTGGGTCCAACTGTGTGGGTTTTTGCTTTCCTCTTTAGTGAGGGGCATGGCCATCTACTGGGATCTCTTGAATGTATATTAACAATCTTTTATAGAAGCAAGACAGTGGCTAATCTGGTTTTCCTACTTTACCAGTGGCAGGTTAAAGTGTTATGTTTTGTGTTGTGTCAAGATTGATGGCAGTTTTTCAGAGTTTAGGTTATGGATTGTATAGGATGGTTTGGATAGGCAAGGGGTTGGACTAGATGACCTCTGGAAGTCTTTTACAGCCCTACTTCTCTATGATTTTTATGATTTACAAAGTTTGCTCCCAGGACTGATCTTGAAGAGTGCCAGTAGTAACTTTCCTTCAACCTTTCAGTACTATCTCTTGTGTCTTCATTATTCATCTCCTGACCACACTGAAGTTCTTCTAATTCTCATTTTCTCCTGAAAAGCTATCTTATCAAAGCAAGCTATCTAGGTAGTCTGGAACAGTACATCTTTTGTCAACGCATGTTGCATTTTATCCGGTTTTCTCTTTGTATGTGTATTTAAGTATCCTTTTCCTCAGAATACAGTCTAAGCATTTTCTTGCTGCTCTTATATAGAAACATTATAGTTGCTATTCCCCAATCATATAGTACAGCTTCTCAGTTGTTTCCCACATGCCACTTACTCTTTATGGGTTTTAAAATATACCATATTTACTTGAATACAAGATAAGGTTCCCCACTCCCCCAATTAGTATGGGGGAAAAAAGCCCTTGGCTTATATTTACAAACAAAGAGACATCAGTAAATACATTTTCTATCATTAAAGTGCTTCCAAAAACAGCATGTGCTCAGTAATAGAACCCAACTATGAAGGTGATTAAAAACAGCCAATATTAAGTGCAACTATAAAACATGTGTCCTATATTGAGCAAACATACTAATGGGAATGTCTATGTTTCGCACCGCACGGCCAGGGGAGAGCGCGGACATCACAAGATTAGGGTAGTACAGTCCATCCGAATAAAATATATGGTTGTACCCATTGCACATAGTCCCTCTCAGTGCTGACTCTTTACCAGGTCATGGTGTGCCACTATGTTGAATGTATTTCAACTTCCTCTTGACCTCTACAGGTGAGCTGCACCTTTCTTTCCCATTTCCAATTATTTCTGTTTCTTCAACAGCCTTAAATGTCTGTCAAAGATCACCAAATGGGACCCCCAAAAGTTCAACCAGAATACTTCTATTGCCTCCTCTCTCAGTCTGTAACATATGTTTAATATGCCCCCACCCTCCATGAGGTGGAGCCAGGCCAGGTCTCCCTGTGTCTCATCTGCATATTAATTTTCAGAGGATCCCAGGATTCATGACAAGAATAGCTAGTTCCAGACATGGGAATGCATGAGCTAATTACCACGTGGATCTTTTATGGGGGGATCTGGAGTATACCTACATAATGAGAAGTGCTGAGCTGTGGGGTTACTGTGGCTTGCAATGCTGTTGATTCTTCTGGGGCCCAGTTCAATGAGCTATATGATAAATCAAATCCTTTTGCTTTGGATTAATATAACGAATAGCTTTTACTATATATAAGTAGCTATGAAAGTGCTGCTTTAAAGTGTGTATGGAGTACCTATGCTAAAACTTGCAGTAATTTAAAAAAAAGGTAAAAGTCATCAATTCTGGATGAATTAAGACTATAGATATCTGTAATAATTTGTCTATATGTGAATTACTACAGGTATGTGTATTCCAAGTCAGTGTTTTCAGATTTGTCCCTCGCTTCCATATGCTCAGAAAGAATACGATCTGACAGTAAGGAGAGTGGTGAGAGTGGTGAGGGGGCTGCAGGGTGAAGAAGATCAGGGCAAAGAACAAGGGTGCTACTTAACCACCCAGATTTATTTCTCCCTCTGTAGCTGGAGGAGGGGGACAAATTAAAGGCAAACCTTGAATAATTAGATTCTATACCTGGAAAATTATAACAAATGTATACATTTTCCATACATCTAACTATTGAGGGCGTCATCTTATATTCAGGGCCATTGTATATTTGAATAAATAGGGTAGTTTGTTCCAACTTGGCTATTATCATTCTTTTTATTCCCTCAACTTTATCTCAAACTCTTTTCTTAGCTCAAGCTGCTCATAAGAATTATTCCATCATATATTTCACTTGCCACCTATACGAATTAGGCATCATGGATATATTTATCATGTGTTATTCTTACCTCCTTTAAATCCTGTCTCAAAATCATCCTCTTCCAGATTTTGTGTAAACCATAGCTTTGGCTATACATGCACATATTTCTAGTTATTTACATATCACAGAAATATATATTAAAAATCCCAAAAGTTGGAAAGGTTTCCCAGTCAAGAATTCAGCAGTTAAGGAACACCAAAATTAAAGTGCCTGCGCAAACCTAGGCCTTATTTATACAGGAAACTTGCCATCTTTGAAGGCAGCTCCCCCAAACATGCTGCACTGCTGCAAGTAGGTTGCATCCTAAACTAAAAACAGCTTTAGCCACGGCTGTACAATTACACTCCTGAGCTAAGTAGCTTCGGGGAAGACAATCTGTATTATCATTCAGCAGTGCTAATTAGCCCAACTGAACTAGCCTATGGATATGGCTACACTACTTTCTGTTTAGGTGACAGTCCTAGCAGTCCTGGAGCAGCACAGTATAGTTGTGGGGGTTGCCAGTGTGGACAGTAAAACTACTTTGTAAACATAACCTTATTTCACCCTTTTTACATTATGATATAGTCTTTAGCTACATGATCACACACTCATACTCTAAAGGGTCCCCTGCCTCATTCAGTACATGGTAATTATTCCATATTTCTTTTTATCATCCTAATTTAGTATGGGGCCCCAGGCTTTATTTGGTGCATATAATCCAAACCCTGTACTTATTAAAGAATGCAATTTCCTCCTGAACATTTCTATGGGTGTTTCATTGTAATATTTGACTACTTCACAAATATTCAAGAATTTATATTCAGGACACCCCTGTGAGGCAAGGCAGTATTATTACATCTACACTGCTGCTGGGGAACTGAGTTCTGCAGAGGCAAAATTATCAATAGTATATGATAATATTGGGTAGTCAGCTTCAGACACCAAGATTCTTAGAGCTCATAGCATTTTTGTAGTATTTTATATGTTCAAAGCACTGAAGCACATCTTCTGTTGAGTTCAGTTGTAGCAGTGAAAGTTCAGTTCTTTGGCAAATACTGCCCCAGGTGTCTCATATTTCCAGAAAAAGGAACAGAGCCGTGTTTAGAGATCGCTTGTGAAAAGTTTGGCTTACATGACTTGTGACTTGCCCAGCATCACATAAGAATTCTATGAGACAAGGAATTTTCATTCAAAGGAATAAATGCAGAAGTCTATGTTACAGACAATATACAGGCAATTGAGAAGAGTCTGATGATACAGAACCTAGATGGAGACTGGGTAGCCATGTAGAGCTGTATAACATGAAACACTGGTATGCAAAGGGTGTCTGAAGTCCTACCACTTTCTGGAATTCTGGCACTACTTGTATCCATAAGATGCAGAGCTGCTTTCTGAAGGTAGTTGTTATCTGACTTTATGTTATAATCGCTACCCACATTTTACAATTCATTAGAACAGGGGTCAGTAACCTATGGCCTTCTGGCTGGGTACAAACCATAGAACCACTGAATCTAATCCATGGAGCTGGGGCTACAGCAGTGTTTGGCAGCAGAGAGCATTGCCCGTGCCATGCCACAGCTAGGCAGCAAGGAGAAGCAGACTTAGGAGAAACAGTGGTGGGAACAATGACTGGGTCTTAGTGCCAACCTGACTCAGAGCTGAGCTGGGCAATTCCAGCCCACCTCTGGAAAACACTCCCCACTGCTGCATTAGAGCAGTAAGTCTGGAAGTGGGAGACTTAGTTTCCAGGCCTTCTTTAGCCTGAGTAGATTAAAACCAATCTCTTCTACTTCCCAGGAGAGACTCCTAACCATCAAGTTATAGAATAATCATTGAAGGGTGGGATAGGTATCTTCTGTAGTGATAGAAGTTATAATTTAGACAGGCTCCCTAACAGGAGACTGAGGGAGTTGGGAAATGAGATCTGTTCTCTCAGAGCAGCTAGCTAGGAGTCAGTGAGAAACAGACAAAGGGTCTGCACAGGTCACCTAGTGCTCCACAGTAAAATTCATTGTTTAATTATTTTCATTCACATAGGCCTGTGTTTACTAAACCTGGTAGTAACTACATCTTCCATGTCTATTGTTGAGGGTGGATTACTGTTCAGACACGAATTTAGGCCTTATGGGGCAGAAGGAAAACAAGTAGAAGGAAGTTCATTTCTTTAACCTAATGATTAGGGCGCTTGGAAAGAGTGAGTCTTGCATTTATCACTTTACCCCGTGAATTGTTTCTCTTTTTTACACTAGTCATCCATTTTAAAAGAGAGCGAAAACAAGACATATATAATCCTAAAGCCTAGCTGCATGCACTCTATGCAACATTGGTCAGGTCGCAGTTGGAGTGCTGCATCCAGTTCTGGGCGCCGTACTTCAGGAAGTCTGTGGTTAGCATTGAGAGGGTCCAGAGAAGGGCCACTTGCATGATAGGGGGCAACAGGGTAGGCCCTATGAGGAGAGGCTACGGGACCTGAACCTGTTCAGCCTCCACAAGAGAAGGCTGAGAGGGGAAGTGGTGGCCACCTACAAACTTGCCAAGAGGGACCAGCAGGCAATGGGAGAGTCCCTGCTTCCCCAAGCACTACCAGGGGTAACAAAGAATAATGGCCATAAGCTGATGGAGAGTAGATTCAGGCTGGACATCAGGAGGCACTACTTCACAGTCAGGGCAGCTAGGATCTGGAACCAACTTCCAAGGGAAGTGGTGCTTGCCCCTACCCTGGGGGTCTTCAAAAGGAGGATAGATAATCACCTAGCCAGGGTTGTTTGACCCCAGCATTCTTTTCTGCCCATGGTAGGGGGTCAGACTTGATGATCTGCTTAGGTCCCTACCAACTATGAAACTACAAAGCTAAAATTAGGAACTGAAAGTCATGGATCTTTCATTCCAGCTAAATTACCTAATCACTGGGTTGAAAAGCCAGGCTTTTTCATTCTTGGTTTTCTTCTGGATCTATGACTCTTACATATTTGATTGCATAGCAGCCCAGAGTCAACAGGATAGATAGAGGATGCCCATCACTAGTGTATTGTCCCCAGAAAGTGGGAAAGTATATTTGAATTTGTCAGGCTAACAAGAACCTAGAACTCCGGTTTTCTGCTTCCTGTATGACTGCTCTAAGCAGTAAACTCATATGTAAAAGTTGAGCCTTATTTCCAATTACTATGTTTTTGAGTGAAAAGGACTGTAGCTGCTGTGTTTTCTGCTGTTAGGTGTTAGCTTATCTGATACCTGGGTCTCTCCACAGCCAAAGACAGAGTTAGGTATCAACAAAGTTATTCACAACTTGCACATGGGCTCAGAGCCTAGCTGCATGCACAAAAGCCTGAACTGAAATACTTAGGCCTCTGTTTGAGGTGTGAGATATAATTGCTGAATGAATGTAGGCACCCAAAGGGTTTTATGCCTGCTAAAATGGAGCTGCTCTAGATTACTTCTTGCAACTTAAGTGCCTAAATTTCACCTAAATCACAGTTACGTGCCTAGTTTATTAATCAATCAAACTTTTGCCAAAAATCCGATTCCTTGAGTAGCATTCAACTTCCTTAATCATTAGACTACCATTTCTCTTCCTGAATTTTCAAGCTGCATTCACTATATATGTTCCAACCTCTGGAACATATATATCAGGATTCCATCAGGATACCACCCTCCTCTGTGCACGATACTGATTTACTGAATGAAGCAAAGGTCTCATGATAAGTGTAGGGTGTGATCATGTAAATAAAGATTGTCAAAACACATGCATGCATGACAGCTGCACTGTTACATTAGAAGCTCAGAAATCCAGCATTTTGAGTTTTTCACTTTTCAACTTTAAACAATGTTAATGCTTTTTTGCTATAACAGAATACCTGTCATTCCATCGTGTGGAACCATAATGTTGCCCATTATGAGTCATCAGCAGGGTTTAGACCATAATATTAACAGCTCAAACTTCTTCCATGTGAATGAGTGGAGTAACTGGTAGTTCCTGTAGTCTTTCTTTCTTTCTTTCTTCTTTCTGTACCCCAAACCAGTTCCTATGCTCTCAATTCCAGAACCTCTCTCCCCCCTCCGCTCCCTACTGAATTCCATTTCCCCTGTTAACACCCTGTATTGAAATCAGGTAGAATCTTTCTTTTTCTGGTGCCTAGGGACAGAACTAGGAACAACAGGAGCATGGGAAAAATAGACTTGCAGCCCTCTATTCCTGTGCCTGGCATGCTGGTTTTCCACAGTACCTGTGAGTAATATTTTACAGAAAGTCCTGCCTGAGTCCCTGCAGACAAAGTATAGACCATGCTTATTTGCTCTCGGTAGCACAACTAGGGGTGGGTGAGAGGGGCATCCATCCCAGACACCCAGTTAGGAAGGGCACCAGAATCACCCCATACCTCTGTAGAGCATGTGCCCCACCTGCATAAGAGCAACAGCTGGGGCAGCCAGAGCACACAAGTGTCAGCATCAGCTCAACTGGGGACTGTTTAGAGTTCCTGGACTGGGTAAGATTGCTGTCCCCACTCCCCCTTCGGGAATCATGCATGTTCCCCCCCCGCCGCTCTTGGAACCATGCTTTCCCGCAAGATTTGCTCGGGCTGCCAACTCTACTACACCACTGGTTGCTCTGCAATAATGGCATGCGTGAAGTCTGGTCAGCACTTAGAAGTTGTAAGGAGATAAAGCAAGTTGAATGAAGACAGAATCTTTAATGAATTTGGTGGCCAAACCTTTACAAATTTCTAATGAGTAGGTTTGAATTTACATTTTTCAAAAGCTTGTAATTGTACTTGCATGGGTTTAAAGGACTGAAAAGGAAAACCAGGACACCAGGGCAAGCCCACATGCCAAATTTATACTCCATAGTTGAACATGCATGTCTCAGAAAAAAAAATGTAATGATCTTTGTCTTGGGCAAAGCACTGTGTTTTCTCTTTGCATTCTCTGAAGGAGCTCTACTACTTTAGCTGATACTTTCCAAAAGATTCAGTCTGAGGCAGATATTCCACATGAAAAAATTGTGTTAAAATACTCTGCAATGGGAAATTTTGCAACCTTAATTACAGGCTTTGATACTAACTCTACCTGTAATGATTATAACAGTTGCTTCTGTCCAGCTCCCAAGCTGTGGCATACTTATAATATGCTTGCCTTGTCTGACTTTTCCCTATTCCTAGCCTGTGGTATTGACTCCTTCTGTTGTTTAGTTAATGGGACTACCCACATGATGCAGTTACACAGGTAAGATGGGGACCTAATATTATATACACTTCTAATAAAGAAATCAATATTTATTTGTTCTGTAAAATGATGTACATACATATTGTACTATACGAGTAATAAATAAAAAAACAAAAACCTTTTACATTATGGAATACATTAAATTATTGTTTTCAAGTTGAACCTTAAGAAAAACTATACCTTAGTTCAACATTTGAACTCTGTTAAACGTCAGCAAAACAATTTTCCTTATGATGAATAACACCCACTTAGATTATCAGTGAAGGAATAATGAGAGAACTGTGACAGAAATGAGAGCAACTGGAATTTTCCACTGTGTTTTTGTTCCCATTTACACTGCTAATAATACCAGCTTAACAACACTTGCTAAATTCAGTCATATTTTACCCAGGTTTCAAAGAGAAGCCAGATTCATTGAGCCAAATCATAGCTATGTTTAAAACAATGGGCAAGAGTTTAATGTCATTTATATAGCCAGAACTGTTTGTTTCTCAGTAGATGGGGCTCACAAGAGTACATTTTTATGTATGGATGGTAAAAGAAAAGACGATCATTACAAACACAATTACATGGCAAGTAATTTCTCTTACTTCTTATTAACATTAAAATGGCCTTGTCAAAAATACCTTGTTATTTGATAAGGGCAGCAGTACACAGCTGTCATCACTTTTCTACATGTAAATCAATTAAGATAATGGACCTCACTCTATATCATTAGATGATCTTAAGTGATCATTATGATTGGTACACAAGGAGTTCAAAGTGCAAGTAAAATGCTACCAAAACTATAAATGGGAGAGAAATGGGAGAAATTTTCTAGGATGATCTACTCCTTTCACAGCTCTAAAGGAGTGCCCAAAAAGCAAACCTGTGGAAAATCATATTGGCCACATCTACATGTGCAGCAAACGGTGCAGTTGTTACTGTGCAGTCATTTAGTACTTGCTTATGCAAGTTGCTTACTGTGCAGTACCATCACCGCATGGGTTTTTCCCAATGCTACTGCGTAGTAGCATCATATTACACTTAGTGCCCAGCAATGCTATTGCACGGTAGCAATGAGCTTCTGTGCCATAGCATCTCGTGTAGATGCTGTCACTGTGTATATTTTGCTTAATTAAATACAAATTTAAATTTCCAAAGGTGACTTGATTTTGGGTAACTCAAACTTTTGGTGTCCCACGAAGTAAAGTGCCCCACAAAGAAAATTAAACCGTAAAGTGGTTTAATTTTCAGAAAGTCCTGAGAACTTACCCTTTGAAAATTCAGAACTTTTTAAGAAGTCTCAAGTTGAGTATCTGAACTCTGAAGAAACCATAAATGCTAGTTCTCCTTGAAAATGTCATTTTACCTGCCTGTGAAAATAAACATTCTAAACAAGCCACTTGGAAATCTAGATAAAGAGACATCATGACCCTAAATTAAACTCTATCACCCCTGCATGGAATAGTGCCGTGTTGCATAAGATATCCCAGCAAAACCATGGGGGTGGTAGACTGGAGGTAGAACTTGGGCCTAAGAACTTAAGGATGGATCTACTGCTGCAGTTTATAACCAGTAACTTCCACTGACTTTTGGAGTGGTCCCATGGTATTGGGTTGCTCATGCAGCACAGAACATGTAACAAAGTACTAACTTTAAATGTATTATTAACGTAAGATCATAAATATAATGATGAGTTGTTGACACCACAACTCCTGTAAGCATGAGAATGTTGATTAACACAGCATCTCCAGAATCCTACTGACATTTGCAGATGCATGTCTCTAACATGCTTTGGAAAGTCATCAGAGACCGTCTGGATTACTGGTGACCTAAACAAGAACATTGGCTGGTGACTGCTATATTGATCAGACCCTGGGGCTACTCCTCAGACAAATACAAAAGCAAGTAGTTTTCATTGATTAGCCAAATGGTCTGGGCTTCATGTTTTGTCTCATCATTGACAATTAAGAAAGAGAGCCACTGGGGGAGTGGTGTTGGTGGTAGCTATGCACCTTTCCTCTCTCTTACAAATAACCTTAATCAGGACTTTCAGTTAATTTCTGAAATAGTTCTGTATCGACCTTAATGTTTGAAGCAGGATTTTCAGCCTAATGCCCATCAGTAAAACTTACACATCTTCCTGTTAGCAAAGCAGTCTGCTTTTTTTAATGGTGACATCTTGTAGTTCTTATTTACAATCCTAATCACATCATTGATTTCAGTAATCTTGCCTACACTAAGAGCAGTTATTAATTCTCTCAAAGCAGGACCTGGGTAGGTTTTGTTTGTTTGCATTTTAAACCCAGATAATTAAAATTAAGCCGAGTAATGACACTCTAGAGATCTTTCAAGACAGTTAAAAAACTCTATATGTGATTTTAATGGTCCAAGCAGTAAAAATGCCACAGTATTCCCCAGCTGAGAGACCAAGACTACTAATCTAAAGTACAGTTGTGTAAATAATTGATTTTTTGTTTTGGTGGCTGAAACATAAAAATTGAGGCAAAAATCATTTTGATTCCAGGTATTTTAAAACTGTTTTGTCTATAAAACCACAAGGAATTTTGGAAATGAAGGCCCAGGATTGCCACGAGACTCAGGCACCATTCACAGAATGCCTTCACTCTTAGAGCAATCACCAGATTGAGAGAAGATGCTCAAAGCCTTGTTACCCATTAATTTTAGGCAGCCCCTTGAGCTCTTAACCACTTGACTGTCCACACATTAACACCTGAAACTAGTTTGAAGCACACTTTAGAAGGCTTAAAGTTATGCCACTCCAGGGTGGTTCTGGCACCAAGTAAACTCCCCCTCCCCTCCCAAACAGCCTGCAGAGCACATGCCAGCTAGCATGTCACAGGTCATGGACAGGAGTCTGGAAGGGGTGGGGGAAGAACAAGGTAGGGGACTGGATTATCTCCTCATCAGATGCAGCTCTGTCCCCAGGGCAGGGGCAGTAACTCCTCCAAAAGCACCTTGCCTCACTGCTTCCGCTTTGCAGCCACCTCAAGATGCATGACCAGGTCCCCATACACCCTAATCTCAAATACCAATTTATTAATACATGAGAACTCCGATGTGCTTCCTTCCTATTTCTTTTAAAGGTTTTTTTTTAACTTCTTTTTATTTTAACCTTCAGTGGCTGACTTCCTTCACTTCACCACCCTTCCTCCACCCCCATTTCCTTTCCATCTCCCATTTCATTACCCACGCCCATCCCATTAATTCTCCTGCTCCCAGCTTCATGTTCCTGCTTCCCCCTGCCCCCAGCCATCTCTCACACATCCCCAGCTACAGCAGGGATAGAAGCCTGTCCTGCATCACCTGCCCTGTAGTAGCAATTTACAGCTGCAGCTCCTAGTTAGGCCCCTAGTTGCCAGCCCTCTAGGGGCAAATCAGAGCTGTGCAGGTGGGGGACAGTTAGAGAAGGCTTTTAGCTTTAAGTCTGTTCCAGACTCCAGCTAGCACTAACACTGATCACCGTTAGAGACGAGCTAACAGTACAACATGTAACACTCCAGTTCTTTCCCACCTCAAGAGGAAAAATGTTGAGACCTTCAGCCCTCTGCCTTTTCAGTGAATAGCCCAACCACTAAGCTGTAGGGTTCAGTGGAGCCAAGGTTTCCTGTTCAGTTGGCAAATGATATCTATAACCTCTTATGACTAGCCAGAAATTTGAAATATTTCAGTTATGAGATGCAGAAAGAGGGAATTTCAACATTTCTTCCTTTTTTTTAATCAAAACTATTTACCAAATTCAAATACCTCAATACAACATGTCTTCTTGTTGTTCTGTGGGTGGAAACGGTGGAGGGAGGAGAGTTGGGACAAATAATGACTCATGGGCGACTGGTGCCACCTTAGTCAGGAGGGGCACGTGCCCCCCCCTCTGACCAGTCCCTCTGACACATCCTGCTGACTATGGGGACATCCCATCTTCCCGCAGCTAATCTTGCTGTCTGGGAGTACCTCCACTGTCAGGGACAGTATTCTCACATGACAGAGTACTTACATGTGCTGAAAGCCCCTGTAGATAGTGACATGGGCTGGCTAGGGCATGAGGGTGCTAAAGTGCAGGGTCTGCTTGCCACCTAGCCCTGCACTTTAGCATCCTTGTGCCCCAGCCAGCCAGGATGCTACCACCCAGGACTGAGCTCCTGAGCCCATTGCCAGTCTAGGGCTGCTCCACCCTGGCTCAAAGTGCTGTGGTCTCCAGTGCATGTGTAAATGCTGTGCCTGGGAGCAGCGGACTCTGGTGGAAACTGCACCTGGGTTTATTTTTCTGCCTTAAGTGCACATGTAGATGCACCCAGTGTGAATAAGACTCTAAGAGACTGTGAGTGTTATATTTTAGATAGCTTAAAAATGTTCTTCCGATTAACTGACTGAAGTTTCTGGACTGAAGGGGGTCTCAACCTTTGATAAAACCAAAAGACGTCTTAATATTTTACCAGTTCCGGGTGTGTGTGTGTGTGTGTGAGGGGGGATTAATAAGGAAGCAATCACTGTTCAGTGTGAATATGCACCCAGATTTTTTTTTAAGAAAATTCTGTGAAGTGTTGTAAATATTTTAGCAAGGAAAGTTCATGGAAAGTTAGAGCCAACCTACACACCAATATATGTGTGAAAATCACCAGATCCTGAAACTTGGATAGAATGTGGTAAGGAATCCATTTATTTTTGGAGGAAAAAGAAGGCAAGTGAGTATCCACATTGAGAGAGGATGGAGGGTATTAGGGGTTTAGGTGGAAGAGGGAGAAAGAAAGTATATGTCACTTGCTGATTCTCCGTTCCAAACAGAATAGTGAATTTATAAACTTGAAGCCATTTATTTACATTTCTAAGTGGCAGCACTGAGCAAAATGAGGCTATGCAAAAGATTACTCTTCATTTGTCGAAGTAATTGCCAACTGAGAAGATGATATATGGAGAAGCTGACAGCCACGGTGTCAGTGGGGTCGATTTTTGTCACTTGCTTTAGCAGTAACTAAATAAAAATACAAACCTCATTTGGTCCCCGCATGAAAAGCATGCCTGGTTTAAAGATAGCCCTGGACTTCTTATTAATCAATACCCCCTATTGAAGAGAGTGGTGCACAGCATCAAAAATGCAACAGTGTTATTAGAAAATGATACAGTGCGCATTAGGATGTATAATTCATGTTGCCTTCGTTTGCTCAGACCATCGTGAAAATCCATAAATCATCTTCTCGTTCATGTATTGCCTAAGTGCAATTTGTCATTTTGCATTAGAGGACTGCTTCAGATCATCAGGGCTTTTAATTCACTGTTTAGAGTTTAACAAAATGCCTGGCCCTGCTTGACAACTGCGACTGCCTAGGAATGAATGGGCTATATAGCATGTAGCTTAAACAAAATGGAGATACGTTTTTGTTTTGTAAACGTGGAGATAGGACTGCAGTTATCCTGGACAGAGCTGGTACTGTCCTGAGCTGGGCCAGGAAAGACTGATCTCAGAGGAGGCATGATATGCTTTGCAACCTCAGTGTGGATGGGAACATGCTTCCTTCACCCAGCAGCTCCAGAGCTCTCTCTGCTTGCAAGGAGCATTATTTTCACTGTGGATGAACTCTGGGTGGTGAGAGCTCAATCAGGCAACTTACTGTATAATATTCATCTCTGCTTCCGCACTGGAAACACCGGTGGAGGCATGTCACGTTTCCCTAGCAGACAAGAGCTGGCTCTCTTGATGAGTTGTAGCCCCCTGCCCCTTGGGGGCCATTGTTTATGTTTTTAATAGCCCCATCTGAGCTTGGGAGGGACTCACCATTTCCCTCTCAATGACTTGAAAAATCGCCTTTCTCGGAGCTCTTGGAGATAATAAGAGGATTAAAAAAAACCCAGATCGCTTCCAAGCCCTAGTAAATCACTGCAAGCGGTCATTTATCTAAACACGGGTTTAACAAACTCCCCCCTACCCCGCCCGTTAACAAAAGGTAAGTAGGGGAGAAAATCCATTAGCCTTAAAATAAAAAAGGAAGCACTGGGGGGGGGGGGGAGAAGCGGAACCCCGCCCCCCCGCAAACAAATCAATGAATCGCATCCAAAATGAAGAACCAGTCTCTGTGATCAGATCAGTTTATTATAGAGAATCGGCACAAATCTTTGAATAAAAGGAAAGAATCCGCATGCCGAGGATTGTTGTTGTGCTGAGCGGTAGGAGGGGCAGGGAGGGGACAGGATTGTTACTGTAGGGTCGAGTTCCCGCGGCGGGAGCAGCGCTGATGGGTCCCCCCTCCCCGGTAAGAAGCAGCTCGGCTGTAATTACTGCTCCCGCGGAGAGGCAGCGCTGAGCCGGGTCTATGGCACTTCAAAGCAGCCGTCATTAAAACAACAAAGCCATTTGTTTATGTAATCCCTGTAAACTAAAAGCTGCCTGTGAAGGAAAATCAACAGAGCGAGGAGAACACAATCCCCCGTAAAGTTGGTGATTAAATGCAAAATCAAGTCCTGGATGGGGAGGGTTGGGGGAGCCTTCTGTCGGTCAGTATCTAGATCTACATTAAAAAGTCCATTCAGATTCCCTGGGTGCAGGCTGCATGCGGATTCTGCTCCTTCCAGGGACCACAAGAAATGCACCAAACCGCGCGGCAGGTCAGGGATGGAGACGGGAGCCAGCCATGCACGGAACAGAAACGGGTAGTGAGACAGATGGATAGAAGAGAGAAAGAAGCTTACAGGCTCTCTTCCCCCCGCAGCGCAGGCAGAGCTGTCACCGCCGGAGACCCCGGGGAGATCCGCCAGGAGAGGAGGATGGACGCTAGCATCCTGCCCAGAAATGCCTCCCAAGAAATGCCAGCTCGGATGCAATTCTCGCCTGAAAACGCTAGGAGGCGCCTGCTACCTACGATTGCGAAGCAAATGCACGCAGCCCTTCAGCTACTACATCTGTAGGAAACTTGAGTGGTAGAGTGGATGCAGTGATTATTTACAACCAGATCCGTCCATCTAGCCGTATCTCTCTCCCACCCGCCCCTTTCAGATTCCCAGGTTTCAGTGAGTACTCCGCTTTTGCATCGTTTCCATTAATCTCCATTCCCAGATAGTCAGGAACACAAAGTCAGCAATCCGCATTGTCATTCACGTGGTTTTTTGGACCAATATACACGAATTGCATTGGCATTAAAAAAAGAAAAAAAGAAAAAGAAAAATAGAAAGAAAGAAAGCTCTCCAAAATGTCCAAGAGTCCGCTAAAGCCCCTCGAAGTGAAGCCTTCTTCTCTTCCCATCGTAAGGAATGGGGGGCAAAGGGATAACATATTGATCCGGTGACTTCATTAATATTCAGATACGCCATAATCTCCTTTGCATCGATCCACAGGTCCTTTTATAAACTGTCGCTCCATCCTCAGCCCCAGACGTGAGGCTGAAATCATTTTAGCTGCTGCGGCTTTTTTTTTTTTTTTTTTGCTTGGCTTTGCCCGGTAGTAAATTTACTGCAGCTGGAAAAAGGATTAGCCATTTTTGCTGGCAACCCAGCGTTTTAACTGCTCAGAGACAGGATTCATTCACATGAAAGGAGCAAGGGATGGAGGAGGACAAGACCAGACTGCAATGAATGGAGAGCTGGGTGAAAAATATTTATAAATACACCGGGGAGAGAAGGAAGGGGGCGGGGGGGGGGCGGGAGGAGAGAGGAAAAAATGAACAGAACATGTATAGAAATGTAATTTCCTCTATTTCCACAATAGGAAATGCATCTGAACACACAGTGTTCTGAAATGTATCAAGGGAAGCCATCCTTCCACTGTTTTACTGGTTGTGATCAAAGATGTGGTCACGAATCATCGATCTTTAAAGCAGAAGCTCTTGCTTCTTGTCTTCACGTTGGAGGCTCCCGATAAACAATAATCAACGCAGTGTTTTACAAAAAAGCGAAAGGAATGAATATTTTATCCCACCTGTGTAGAGCTTTGAAGGTTACACAGATGGGACCGTGTCATTGCCCTAACCACAGAGCGTTAGTAGATAAGCACTACTGTGTCCACGGACTGGACTGATGAATAGCGTTACCAAAATTAACCCAGTACGATTGCTAACTACTCCAATGTCTGTACAACATGCAATTTCCAGCCGAGTGTGGGCGAGCACACGCACACCTTGCTGCCACTGGCGTGCAACTTGAGCACCTGAAGGTATCAATGCAGAAGCTGTCTTTGAATTTCTTTAGCCCAAGTGCTATCCTCCCCGCAGCAGGGAAGAGGAGAATGCCGGCCCCCACCTAGTGCGCTGCTGCTGTCTGAAGCGTAAGGCGATCCAGGGGAGCTCACTGAAGTGCACTAAGTGAGAGAAGTGGCAGCACAGCCTCTGAACAATGGATAAGAAATATTTTTTGGATACACTCGCGAGAGTGAAAGTTACTGAACTTCACTTACCGAAGTGCCTGAACTTACCCACGTTAGGAAAGCTGAAACAGTAGCATATACTGAGGGGAGAAAAAAGATACGTGGTATCCAGAGTACTTTGACTTAGACATCTCTCTCGCTCTCTCCAATGTAGCTAGCTAGCTATGGATCCATCCATCCACCCATCTGTCTCTGTATCTCAGCAGATCTGGGTTGGCCTTACCCAGTAACCCCCGTCCTCCGCCCCCCAGCTTACAGCATGTAGCCCCCCATGCATGTCACACTGAACTCTGGCTGCCATTTAGTTCGGCCCGAGTATCACACTGAACTTCTGCCTCAGTTTACATCTCCTGAGTCCTCCTTTACTTTCAGCGGCTGGAAACTGGAAGGGAGGGAGAAGGCCAAACGTATGATGGTGATGATGCAGGGGTGTTGGTTGCAGCCGTGTTGGTCTAAGGACATAGGCAGACTAGGGTCTTTGGGTAAATGTGTTATCTTTTATTAGCCCGACTCAAATATCCAGCCTGACGAAGGGTATTTATATCCGAAAGCTTGCTTAAGAAGATTTTTTCCGACTATTTGAGTTGATGGTGATAATTTCCATTGGGTGGAATTAGTGAGGGTGTACAGATATGGGCTGGAAAGTTGCCTCTCAAGTTGTCATCTTGCCTAATGAGTTAAGGCAGCCCAGGGGAAGGGGGAAAACAGACACACACACACAGAGGGCAGATTTTCCCTTGTTTATTTTTTTGGAAAGCCTTGTGTAACTGCTGCAACAGAGGCAGCCCGGGCCAAATAGGAAAGGAAAGTTCGTCGCTGATGGAAATTCCTCCTCTAAGGGAAACGTTGTTTATTATTATCTCGTCTTTCCGCCGATGACGAAAGGTGCTCTCCCTGCTCAGCAGCGGCGGCGGGGGAATAGTGACTTTCCGAGGCAGAGATTCCCCAGCAAGCGCTCCGGGAGCTGCAGGGTTATTCTTGCTCTCGCTGGCGCACACACAGC
>NW_017728912.1:2381143-2383591 GCF_001723895.1 Crocodylus porosus | reverse complement strand
GCCCCGCACCTTGATTTCGCATCTCCCGAGGGCATGCCCGGCAGCCCCAGCCCTCCTGCTCCCAGCGGGAAGACGAGCCGAGGACAATCGTGAAGCTTAGCAAAAGCTCCTCCTTGGGATTTGCTGCCGCGGTGCAGCGCCAGGACTCTCGGAATAAATAAAAGCGGGTTGGAGGGATCTGCGGCCGGCGCTGCTCCCGGGGAGGGGGAGGATTTGCAAGACCGCAGATGAGGCTTGGACGCCCGTGGCCGTGCTGGGCTCCGCGCCGCCGCTCGGACTGGTCCGAATAACCCTGCCGCTGGTGCTGGTGGTGGAGAGACAGAGGGAGCAGGGGAGGAGGGAGATGGGGGAGAGGAGGAAGCCTGCCAGGAGCCCGGAGGAGCAGCGCTAGGCAGAGCCCGATCCCGGGGTTTTCCGGGGGAGGAGGAGGGGGAGGCGCTGCGGAGCGGCTGGGGGGCGGGAGAGGCGGGAGGGAGGGCGCTCGCCTTCCCCCGGCGGAGATGGTGCTGCTGTCCCTCGTCGCCTGGCTGTGGCTGGCGGAGGGCGCCCGGGCGCAGCTCCGCTACACGGTGCAGGAGGAGCAGGAGCATGGCACGTTCGTGGGGAATATCGCGGAGGACCTGGGCTTGGACGTTACAAAACTTTCGGCGCGGCGCTTCCAGGCGGCGCCCAACTCGCGGAGCCCCTACCTGGCGCTGGACCTGGAGACGGGCGTGCTGTCGGTGAACGAGAAGATGGACCGGGAGCAGATCTGCAAGCAGAGCCCGGCCTGCCTCCTGCACCTCGAGGTCTTCCTGGAGAACCCGCTGGAGCTGTTCCGCGTGGAGGTGGAGGTGCTGGACATCAACGACAACCCGCCCGCCTTCCCCGAGCCGGACCTGACGGTGGAGATCTCGGAGAGCGCCACGCCGGGCACGCGGCTGCCGCTGGAGAGCGCCTTCGACCCGGACGTGGGCACCAACGCGCTGCGCACCTACGAGCTCACCCCCAACGCCTACTTCTCGCTGGACGTGCAGACGCAGCCGGGCGACGGGAGCCGCTTCGCGGAGCTGGTGCTGCAGCAAGCGCTGGACCGCGAGCAGCAGGCGCTGCACCGCTACGTGCTCACGGCGGTGGACGGCGGGCAGCCGCAGGCGCGGACGGGCACGGCGCTGCTGAGCGTGCGGGTGCTGGACTCCAACGACAACGTGCCCGCCTTCGAGCAGGCCGTGTACGCCGTGGCGCTGGCGGAGAACTCGCCGCCCGGCACGCTGGTGCTGCAGCTCAACGCCAGCGACCCCGACGAGGGCGCCAACGGGGAGGTGCTCTACTCCTTCAGCAGCCACATCTCGGCCCGCGCGCGGGAGGTCTTCGGCCTGGCGCCGCGCACGGGCCGCCTGGAGGTGGCGGGCGAGCTGGACTATGAGGAGAGCAGCGCCTACCAGGTGTACGTGCAGGCCAAGGACTTGGGCCCCAACGCCGTGCCGGCGCACTGCAAGGTGCTGGTGCGCCTGCTGGACGCCAACGACAACGCGCCCGAGATCAGCTTCTCCACCGTGAAGGAGGCGGTGAGCGAGGCGGCGGCGCCGGGCACCGTGGTGGCGCTCTTCAGCGTCTCGGACCGCGACTCGGCGGAGAACGGCGAGGTGCGCTGCGAGCTGGTGCAGGCGGGCGCCGCGCCCTTCCGCCTCAAGAGCTCCTTCAAGAACTACTACACCATCGTGACCGAGGGCGCGCTGGACCGCGAGCAGCCCGGCGGCGACGCCTACACGCTGACCGTGGTGGCCCGCGACGGCGGGCGCCCGCCGCTCAGCGCCACGCACAGCATCCAGGTGCGCGTGAGCGACGTGAACGACAACGCGCCGCGCTTCTCGCAGCCCCGCTACCGCGTGCAGGTGAGCGAGAACAACGTGCCCGGCGCCTACATCTTCGCCGTCAGCGCCACGGACCGCGACGCCGGCGCCAACGCCCGCCTGGCCTACGCCATCCTGGACGGGCAGATCCAGGGCATGTCCGTCTTCACCTACGTGTCCATCAACGCCGAGAACGGCTTCCTCTACGCCCTGCGCTCCTTCGACTACGAGCAGCTCAAGGAGTTCAGCTTCCAGGTGCAGGCCCGCGACGCCGGCGAGGAGCCGCAGGCGCTGGCCGCCAACGCCACGGTGCACGTGGCCGTGCTGGACCAGAACGACAACGCGCCGGCCGTGGTCAGCCCCCTGCCCGGCCGCAACGGGACGCCGGCCCGCGAGCTGCTGCCCCGCGGCGCCGAGCCCGGCTACCTGGTCAGCCGCGTGGCCGCCGTGGACGCCGACGACGGGGACAACGCGCGCCTCACCTACAGCCTGGCGCGGGGCAACGAGGCCGGCCTCTTCCGCCTCGACTGGCGCAGCGGCGAGCTCCGCACGGCCCGCCGCGTGCCCGCCAAGCGCGACGCGCAGCGCCCCTACGACCTGCTGGTGGAGGTGCGCG
>NW_017728912.1:2378883-2380963 GCF_001723895.1 Crocodylus porosus | reverse complement strand
CCCACCACCACAGCCAGAACTACTGTTACCAGGTCTGCCTCACGCCCGAGTCCGCCAAGACCGACCTCATGTTCCTCAAGCCCTGCAGCCCGGCCCGCAGCGCCGACGCCGAGCACAGCCCGTGCGGGGCCATCGTCACCGCCTACGCCGACCAGCAGCCCGACATCATCTCCAACGGGAGCATCCTGTCCAGCGAGGTGAGCCCCTGCTGCTGCCCCCTTCCCTTCCCTTCCCTTCCCTCCCCTTCCCTTCCCAGTGCTGCCCCTTCCCTTCCCTCCCTGCCCTGCTGCTCTCTCCTTCTTCCAGCCCCCCGGGCTCTTTTGGGGCCACTGAGAAGTTTGGGAGGGTGTGGAGGCCTTGCAACAGGTTACCCAGTGAGGTAGGGTGGGGGAGTCTCCATCCTTGGTGGTTTTGAAGACATGGCTAGACAAAGCTTTGGCTGGGATGATCTAGTTGGGGGTGGTCCTGCTTTGGGGAAGGGGGGCTGGATCTAGCTGGGAGTGGTCCTGCTTGGGGCAGGGGATAGGGTCAAGCTGGGGTGGTCCTGCTTTGGGCAGGGGACAGGATCTAGTTGGAAGTGGTCCTGCTTGGGGCAGGGGATAGGATCAAGCTGGGGTGGTCCTTCCTGCTTTGGGCAGGGGACAGGATCTAGTTGGAAGTGGTCCTGCTTTGGGGAAGGGATACTGATTTAGTTGGGGGTGGTCCTGCTTGGGTCAGGGGACAGGATCTAGTTGGGGGTGGTCCTGCTTGGGTCAGGGGACAGGATCTAGTTGGGGGTGGTCCTGCTTTGGGGCAGGGAACTGGACTTGATGCCTTCCTTAGGTCCCTTCCAACCCTCACTTTCTAGGATTCTTTTGCTGCTGTTTCTTCAGCACCTGCAAGCTCTCTGCTCTCCCACTCCTGACTCTCACCTATCCAGCTGCACAGCAGTTGCCCCCTCCCCAGCCTGGCTTTCCTCTCCTCTCATGAGGCTGTTCTCCTTCCTTTGCCTGGGAATAATTCCTGGCTCCCAACTCCCTTTTTTGAAACCCCCTCCTGTCCCTTTGATGTTAGTGCTTCCCTGGTTTTAACCACATGCCCACCAGAGGTAAGTTTGACTTCCCACAGTAGTTTCAGCTGTGACGTTGCTGAAGCAGCACGTCACTGTTGAAACTACTGTGGGAAGCAGTGGCTTCTTTGCATTGGGAGCCAGCTGTGGTGTACTGGACCAGCCTTTCAGAAACAGCCGCAGCCAAAAGCCCACACCGTATGAATTTGAATGAAGCTTACTTAGTGCAGGCCGTGTTGATATTTCAAGTGACATAATGACGCACCAGATCTTTTTTTTTTTTTAAACTGGTTGCTGAAAATGAATGCCTTTTCTTTTCTTCTGGGCACTGCTCCTTGCAGAACTGCTGCAACTACCAGTTATAAAATTGCAGAGGCAGTGCACTCAGTCATTTAACAGCAAAAGAGTCAAGAGTCTACATTTTCTTCCAGAAGTCTTTTCATGTATGATTAAGTCTGTGGTGGGGGGAAGGGGAACCTTCCTCCAAGGCTGTGAACACCTCTACAATTGGCAAAAGCTTTAATTAATTTGTGAAGGAAAGTCTTTGGTTTTTTTTATTAATTTAACTTTTCATGATTCTGGCTAAACAGTTCTTCTGCATACTGAAGCAGGACTTGAAAATTACAATAATCACTAAATAATTGCTCTGAAATCGTGTGTCAAAGCTCAGCACTCCCTCCCATTGTCTGTGTTCTCTATGCTGTATTATGTCCTGGAAACGTATGCGGAGGCTTACTGCTAAGCATTTTGTCTCCACTATGCTAAAGGGTACACCAATACATCTGTGGTGGCGTACCACCCTGAAAGAGGCATGCTATTTCTTAATACTGATTTATTGAGTATTCCAAGACCAGCTGAGGGATTTCTAAGTCTTATTTTCTTTAAAAAACATTTCACTCAACAATAAGATTTTTAAATGCTGGTTTTTACTGTTGATCCTTCATCAGGTATCTGTAAAAAGGTGACTTCTGTTGTCCTTGGGCTACAGGGTGTCCCTTATTCACCTCTCCCTTCTCCTCCCCCACACCAGAG
>NW_017728912.1:2306925-2378783 GCF_001723895.1 Crocodylus porosus | reverse complement strand
GCTGAGTTCTGTCTTTCCCATGATTTTTCTGTCTCCATTTTGCTTGTATACTGAGGTTTTTTATAGAACATACTCCAAATCAGATTATAACACCCTTGCTCACAGGGAATAGAGCATTTTTCTCCCCTTCCAGAAGCAGTCCCATGGATTTCAGTGGGACTACTTGTAGCGTCAGATACTACTCAGTGCAAATAAAAGTATCAGATACTGGGCCTTAGTAACTTAGGGAAATCCCTAGTTATCGATTTGTGTTCCCACTTGCACAAGTAAGGTCTTCAGGATTTAACTCCTATAGAAATGCTTATTTATGGCCTACCTATAGGTGTACATCTACCACAGATAATAACTAATGTGCCTGGCAGTTCTGGTGTGCCATGTGCTGTCAACAGTAGTCAAGATTTTGAGAGTTCAAATGTTTCCATTTTTTTCTAGACAAAGCATCAGCGTGCAGAGCTCAGTTATCTAGTTGATAGACCCCGACGGGTAAACAGGTATGAGTTCCTTATTCCTAGCTTCCTAATATGTGCTTTAGTGAGTGTGAATGGGATGCAGAAATGTTCAATACTAGCTAAGCAATGGATAAATGAATTTATTTAGACATGCTATTAAATAAGCAGTGCCAAGTGAATACATCTGAGTTATGGGTTGTATGCCATCTGAAAAGAGAGCAAAATCTAATTTTGTACTCATCTCAAACATGCTTTAAATACTTATGAATCACTCTGTAGGTTCTGACAGATAATATTGACTTATCTGAATGCAAATTTAGCTTCCCAGCATAAGCAAATGCTACCAAATTATTTATAACAGCTGCATGTAAGAGAGGTGGTGTAATAATGGCCACTGTTTGTTTCAGTTGGGTTATTAGTGTTTGAAAATGCAAGTTTGGTTCGTGACGGTCAGACAGGCTCTGCAGAAGTAGTGCTGCAGAAAGGAGGTCTGGGTGAATGCAGCACCTTGTGTGGCCATGTGATGGCAGAAGAATGTTTTATGAGTTCCTTTTTCATGTTTATTCTAATATTGAGAATCTTTATGTTTCTAGTTCTGCATTCCAGGAAGCAGACATAGTAAGCTCTAAAGACAGTGGTCATGGAGACAGTGAGCAAGGCGACAGTGATCATGATGCCACTAATCGAGGTCAATCCTCTGGTAAGTCTGAGAAAAGAATCTAAATATTTGCTCTTGTAATAAGAAAGCCAGATAGGCTTTCTTATGTGTATCAGTAAGTATGAGAAGTATGAGTTTGCAGGTGCACATACATCATGCATGAACGGTTATGTTGTTGGGTCAACTTGACATTCCAGCTGAGAGTCAGGAGAGTGGCTTTGAACCCTGATCTGTGGGTGTGTTTTATAAGTGATTTTGTATCACTGGCCATAGGAAACCTTCTTGTACCTCAAGGCAAAGTTGTTAGTACATTTTACAGCAGACTGTAGATTTTTTTTGAACGACTGATTTGAGGGATTTCAGATCATTAGGTCACTTTGTTTACTAGCAGCTTCAGCTGGCATAGTGTATGAAGCTTAGGGGGGAGTTCCTGGGAGAAAGAATGAGTTTTGGGATTGAGTGACAGTTAGGCTGTTAAGATTTTTTGCAGGGGCCTGGTAGAGAGGCACCAAGTGCCTTGAATATGTGATGTCTGATACCTGAAAATTTTTTAAGGATTGTTTATCATTCAGATCAAGGGACTACATGGTGGAACAATCTCCACATTAATGAGTATACGGCCTGTGATGATCATGTCTTCAGTCTTGTGAAGTGGAAAAAAATGTTTAAGCATACTACCATATCATGATAATGTATGGCTTAAAAATGTGTCAAGGAATATAATTACGTGTGGCTGTCTGTCTTTGCTCTTACATTAACATGTTTTTTTAAGACAGCAGTTCAGTGTTTCTGTGGAAATAACTGGCTCATTAACATACATGCACATTTGTGCACACGTGCATGCATCCATGTGTGATGCACATATGCAGACACATAGTGCTGATGTTTGACAGTTGGTCACAGTCAGTACAGTAAAGGTGTGTGAACCCAAGATTAATTACAGTAGCCATTTTCCCCATTCTTTTACATCCCCTAAAATATTTTGCAGCAAGTGATATGTGTAAGGTGATTCCCATCTCCCTCACTTTTCACCTTCTTTTCCCCTCTTGGCAGTTTCAGAAGCATCAAGGGAAAAAGGCAGCCCTTGCCTCACCTGAGCTAGGAGCTGGTCCTGCCAGGACTCACTGCTTTGCTAGTGTGCTGTGCCTTCTCACTGCTTTTGTCACTGTCCCTTTACCATGGGAAACCCAGACACCAGAGAGAAAGAAGGCCACTAAGAGCCCCTTTATATTGCTGCAAGTCATTAATATGCAGACCTAATCAGACTTGAGAAGAGCCAAGAGTCTCCGGAGCTCTCTGCTCCTTGCAGGGCTTCATGCTAAGTGAACAGAGCGTCTATTTTGTGTCTGGGAACCTGACAACAAACCAGGTCTTGCCAGAAGTTTACATCTGAACACAGAGCCTCTTTCATTTTTGGCCTATATATGGCGTATGATTTATTGTTGTCTTAAAAAGCCATGCATTTAGCCTCCCCCACCCATTCTTGTGCACAGTTTCTGATGCAGCAATCAGTGCTAGAGAGTTATAAAAAGCTCCCTCTCCTCCTCTCTCCCTCTCTGTGGTTTTTTTAATTTTTTTTTTTGTTTAGCTGCATTTCATTTTTTTTTTACATGTTTTACTGCAGTACTCATCTCAGTGAACATTTCAATCAGTTTAGGCCCTCAACATAATGAACCATAATAACCAAACAGGAGAGAAAAGAATAAACATCTGCAAAAGGGGTTGGATTTGAAAGACTGATGGTGGGAATATAATCACGTAGCTGCACATCAACCAAAAGCTATTTTATTTTAGAAGCATCCAGTGCTGCTGTTATAATTATGCTTTAGTTCTTTTTTTCACTTCCTTGTAAAAGAACTACAAGTCACACATGATCATTGGAGTCTTTCTCAAGGTTGATACCAGTTCTTAGCCTGTGTGTGTATATTGTTTGCTTGTTTGTTTTTAACAAATTAAGAAACAAAATTGATTTGTTATTTGAAGGTCATTTAATTTGTTGTTGGGTTTTCTTTTTCAATAATGGCTTAATGTGATTTATAGGCTCATACAATTAAAGCAGAGCATAGATATGACTAAATTACATTTGTCAATCACTTTTTGATCTAATCAGGATTCTTTTTTTTTTAATTGAAAACTCGAGCACTCCCCAAACAAAATCCAATTTTTATAAATTGCTACAATGCAGTTAGGGTAATTTGCATAAAGATTTTTGCAGTGCATGTTCTAAATATGTGCATGTATGGTACACCAAAAATTTCTCCTGATATACTGGGTACATATATTATCGTGTACTGGAAATGCTGGCCTGAATCCTGCTGTCACTGCACAGGACAGCACTCCCTCATTAACATCAGTGATGACAAAGAGAGCTTCAGCATTAAATCTTCACTCATGCTCTTAGTATTTCTCAGTGGATTTGAGGAAAGGGTGGGAGTAAATCTTCTTTGAACTTAAATGGCTTGAGGGAATATAATGTTTGAGGGCCTTCTTGCTTGATTTGTTTTAAATTCTGCTCCTCTTTATTTGATTCTTTCTAATTTAGCAGAGGGAAAACACAGTGATTGATTGAATGGCTGAATACTGGCATAGGCAAACAGAACACATAATAGTTCATGTCTGCATTTTGATGATCAGCATAACCTCGTGAAAAATTATGTGGGGGACTAATGTGCTAAATGGGGCACCCTTCGGCTGCTGCTTTCCTGACTTTTGGTCTAAACATTATTGTTTCCCATCCTTTTGCCTCAGCATCTGTCTTCTATTTTTTTCCCCCTTTAATTCTTTATTTCTTCCTTCCCTTTCCCAGTCTTTTTTCCCCCTTCAATATTCCTTCTCATTTTGCTGTCATTGTACTTTTCTTTTTTCTTTTTTATATTAGCAGCTGCCACAGTATAGTATAGCATCATATATCTGTCCAGAAATATTTTATAAATGATTCTGGCTGCAGAATACAATTTACTCTTTAGTTAGTTCCACCGTTCACCTGGAAAATATTTTTGCAGTTTACATACTGTGTGACCTCTCCTCTTGTCATTAGCTATCCACTGCTTAGGCAAGGAGACTATTGAAGACAGTGGATTATCAGTTGGAAAACATGACACTGATGCTTCTACACAAACAGAGTTTTTTCACGTAGCACGACTTTTTACAAATCACATTGAACTAAGCTTTTACATATTACTGGCCAGATTCTCATCTTGTAAAAAAACCCAGCAAGAACAAAAACCTGTTGTGCCATGGACTGAACTGAACATCTTTATTCTTCTTTTAAATTTATGTCTTCTTAACAGTGATTGAATTTAAAGCTGTTCGTTCTTGAGTCTATCTGTTTTAGATACCTATATGGACCCAGTACTATATCATCTGGGTACATTACAGTCTTTAATGTATTTATATTCCCCAAAAGTAAAGTAGGGAGAATTGTTATCCCCATTTTACAGTTGAGGAACTGAGGCATACAGAAATGAATAGAGGCTTACACTGATTTGATTATAGTTGAGCATCTAAGGTGTTATAAAAATCCCATTATAACTGACTTTCCCTAGGTCTCATAGGGAGTACTTGGAAGAGCAGGGAGTAGAGTTTCCTGAAATCCAGAGCAATACCCTTCTCACCATACCTTCCTTCCTCACTAGAGTCTTAGGCTAAAGACAGAGGACTGGATTTCCCCAGGGACAAAGCTTTATTTTAGGATCCTGCAGACTTATAAGCCCATTGCCCCATCTTAAGTATCTGTGAAGAACCAAGATAAAACTTTCTCCCCACCCTTCCCCCATTCCAATAATTCATCTAATTCAAGCTAATTGCCCATTCAAGCTTCATGTGCCCGTTTTGATGGGACTCAAAGTCCAGGACAATCAGCCCTGGCTATTTTTAGCCCTACAGACAAAAGTCTGTATTTATTTGCAGAAAAGATGCAGATAAGAGTTCCTTTATCAGCTTATGAATGTACTTCAATCATGTTGTGGGTTTTCTTCCTACCTTGACATTTTTGGTCTTTCTTCTGTGACTGGTGTCACACATTCAATGTAAGGCTGACTAAGTGCAGTTAAAATACAAGCAGTATTATAAATACAGTCAGGCAGTTCAGTACATATTAAATGCCCTCTTGGCATTGGGGGTCATCTTCTACAGGTGTTAATTTAAATAGGTCATTACATTCCACTGACTTGCAACTGTTGCAGGTGAACTTGTGACACCACCCAGAGGCTCTCAACATGGATACCAGTCAGTGCACTGTGTGTGTATGTGCCTTTAAGAAACTTCACTCTCTGCTCTTCCAAGTACTCCCTATGAGACCTAGGGAAAGTCAGTTATAATGGGATTTTCATAACACCTTAGATGCCCAACTATAATCAAATCAATGTAAGCCTTGCTGAAAATCTCTCTATTCATTTCTGTATGCCTCAGTTCCTCAATTGTGAAATGGGGATAACAATTCTCCCTACTTTACGGTGTTTTGGGGAATATAAATACATTAAAGATTGTGATATACTCAGATGATATAGTACTGGGCCCATATAAGTATCTAACACAGATAGACTCAAAAATATAGCATAGACACCTGTCTTCTAAGCTTTGAATTGATGCCATCAACTCATTTCATGTAGCTGGTTACCAACTTACCCTCTGGTAACAAACATTTTCAAACACGGCATTTGTACTCAGGATCTTAGCAATTCTGTTCAACATTCAATTTACATTACAAATTTTGAAGAACATTTTAAAAACATTTTTGGATATATTTTCTGGCAGAATTGTATGTTAAACACTGCAGATATAAATCTGTTGTCCCGTTAGCAAGCATACCCACCTGATTTGCAGCCTATTTGAATGATTGAGTACCAGGTGGAATAAGTTGGCAACAGAGACAGAAATCTCCAAAATTAGTCCACTCTTGCTATATCTAGAACAGTCAACTCAAGACTGGGCTATTGTGACTTGCCTGTATGTGGGACTGCCTGTATGGACCATGTGGAAAGCTTTAGTCGGAGCAGAACATAGTAGCCCATTTTCTGACAGGAGTGGGCGATAAAGGGCCACCACTGGACATTAGTCCAGTGTTCTAGATCAGCGGTTTCCAAGCTCTGACAGATTGTGCACCACCAGTTTCGAACAATACAACCTTAAGTACCACCAGCCCATTTTTGTCATATAACGTAATTATAATAAATCTGTTAATGCGTACCACTGACAGGTTGTCTGTCTACCACTGGTGGTACACAAACCAGACTGGGAACCGCTGCTCTAGAGTCTGCAGTGGTTCCCATCTTTCTAGGCACAATTCAAGGTGCTGCTTTTAATCTGTAAGGCCTTAAACAGTCTGGTTCCTACACACTTAAGGGGCTGCCTTCTGCCTTACGTTGCTTTGTGAACTCTAATGCTGAGAACAACCTCCTGCAAATACCATCAGGGCACCGGGTTCATTTGGCAAAGGTGGGTGGGCATTTTGGGAGTTGTTCTTCTGGAACTTTCTCTCCCTTGTGATCCGTCACAGCCCATGCCTGAACATCCTCCAGACTCTACAGCCTTTTTCAATTTGAATAGGTCTTAAGCAGGCAGCGTTAAAATTATTCTGTTACATACTGTTTTGTTTTAATCTTTTTTATCTGTTTTCATAATATATCTGGTTTTTAGAGTAAGCTGCTTTATGCTTCTTTTGAGGAAGGTGACATGTCTGTCTAATAAAATGAGCAGGGGGTTGGACTAAATGATCTCTCCAAGTTCCTTCCAAATCTATTTTTTATGATTCTAAAGACATCTGATTATATATGTAAGAATGAAGGTGCAAGCTGTGACATTCTCCTGCACCCTCTAGACAAGTGATTTGTGGAACAGCTTTGGCAGAAGTTGAAAGATCCGGGGATGCAGAAGAGGCACCATATTGCGATTGTCAGGGGAGAAGAGATTAAGAAACTTAAGAGAAAAAAATCTAGGCATAAAGGCACAGAGCCTCTATTCCTTTCCAGCCTATGAGAAGTCAGAGCTAAATCCTAGTTTGAAGAACACTTGGTTAAAGAGCCTATTTGGATAAATTAAAATAAGATTGAACACAAAGAAAAAATGACTTAGAAAAAGAGATTTAATTTTAACTGAATGGGTTTACATTCCTATCAACTTTTGTATCTCAATGATCCAGATTAGGCTTTGGAAGAGTTGAATGCTAGAAATGTTTATGTGTATATTCATGCTATTGTACAGATGACAGCTGTACACAAAGCAACATCCACTAATACTACCTACCTTTTCCATAATACATTTTTCACAGATATCAAAGGAGGTGAGGGACAAGTTTCCTATTTTATAGGCAGGAAAATGGAGACATAGGGAGGTGAAGTGACTTGTCCAAGGTCATCTAGCAGCCTGGAAAAGAGACCTGGGAATAGAAACTTGGACTTCTAGTGCCAGTCCAGCATTGATCCACTAGCCCACATGGCCTCCTTCTCGTAGCAGAAGAATATGGTAAACATAATCTAATGATTAATAAAAGCAAAGACTGTAGAAAACAGCACACACTGAAAAACAGACTACAGTTATTTTGTTAACATTTTTTTGTTTTCAGTTTTAATTACACCATTAGCATCAAGAGTATGTTTGAATATGTTCATTTATTACTTAGAAGGTTTGATATATGAATCTGTTTCCTTCATTAAATTAAGAAAGAATAAATTATTTAAAATACATTTCTGCTGAAAAAAATTATATCCAAAGAGGTTCTTTCATGCTAACTGGCATACATATTCATATACATTATCATTTTCTGTTTCTGAAATAATGGGAAATATTCATTTTAGAAAGTTGACTGTGTTAGTAATCTGAATCAAACACAATTCTAGAAATTCAGATTAAGAATGAAAATTTCCCCCTTAACTGCTGCCCTGTTTTTTCTTTTCCTTTTTTTTAATAGGGCAGTTAATGCAGCAGGTGAACTTCTTGCTGTTCTTTGACCCATCTAGTAACTAGGTCTAATGAAGTAGGGTAAAGAATGTGTTCTAGGTCTTTTTTTCCCATGCAGTTTTACATATATATTGTATTTAAAATCTCACAACGTTTATCACGTATCATTATTTGAGTGTTCTGTGTATCTTTTTAGAAACCATCATTGTTGATTCATAGCATGTACTCATCTTTAAAATCTTGAGTTTCATCTGCATGTAAGACTTCATATTTTTAATTCACTTATAGTATTATGTATTTCTCCACTGTGGGTTTGCAATTATGATGAATAGTTTCATCCAGAAAAACTATACACCTAGCGAGATTTATGAGGAAGATGAGATGGAAATGTTATACTGCTGAATATTTCTTTTTGTTATAAATCAAGAATATGGTTCCTGGTTTACGAAAGAGTTGTGTGCCAGATGCCTTATTTCTTCTTCTGTGATATAGCTCCCTTCTCACAAAAGAGACAACCCTTTTCCTTTCACTATTGGTTCAAGTACTGAGTACTGTCAGTTAGAAGCAATAAGAGATAATGTCATCCCATTATCCCTTTAAAAAAAAAGAAAATATATATATAGCCTGCTACTATATCATAGTTAATAAACATGAGTATAGGGGCCAATGTGATTTCAAAATGTGGGTACCAGTTTGAATATACTGCATTGTAAAAATATTATTACCAAAGGGCTGAATTTTTGCTCTTACTAAAGCCTGTTGGAATTTTGCCATTTCTGCTGGGGAAGCAATATGAAGTCCTGATCCTTTCTGAACATGTCATTGCTTTCGTACCTACAGATACATGCATTTGAATTCCAGCTGTCCATTCCAGCCATAGCTATTACTGTCCTGTACACGTGTGCATGCTTGTGCACGCGTGTGTAATCCTCTTTTGGTAGCTTCCATTTCCTTCAAGAGGAAAAATAATGTTTGTTATATAAGATACACATTTTAGGTCTCCTTTTTTTCTTTCTTTCCTTCATTTATTTAAAATGGTGATTTGGTGTGGCTATAACATCATTTTGATAATAAGCTGTTATATAATACTACCTATTCAGTACACTGCAATAGGCAAGCAGAAATCAGAAAAAAATAAGTAGTAGTATCAAGATAGACAAATTTTGCAGTGTAACAGATGGTGTAAAAGCAAAATGGTAAAATAGGAGGTAATGTACCAAGGGAAAAATAAATTCAAGGAGAAAAAAAGGTCTGCCCTTGAACAAATAGCTAAGGCTCTTCCTACCTACTGGTGAAAAGAACACAGTTTAATACTTATCCTTAAGCTTTTCTGTCTCTCTCTCACCACCATTCAGTTTCAGAAACCATTCAATGTAGTTAGGATAGCAAAATGTAACTTGTAAAAAAATTCCTTTATCAAGTTGGAATATTATTGGTCTATGTGTGAATTTAGGTAACAGCAAAACTGAAAATACCAGTCTGATTTAAATGTTGCCAATATTTTCTGGGCTGCCAAAATCTCTGACACAGAAAATATGTCTGGTCCTGCATAGAATTACTGTTCTTTGAACAGTCCTAATACTGACTTTTGAAGTAATAGTATACATTCACTATTTTTAAAAATGTATACCTGAAAACCTTCATTCCCAGGGTTTTCTTGTTTTTTATTTTTGAATCTCTTTTTGTGATGGATGTTACCAGTATGCTATCAAGGACTAAACTATCCAGCTGCCTCCTGAACTATTTGTATGTCTTGCATGCTGTTCCTTTTCTGATTCCTTAACCCAAACTGCAGTGCATGTTTGCATTCCTCAGCAGCTCACTGATCAGTAATTTATTTCCAGACTACTGCATATCAATTATCAATGGAGGGTTATAATCGAAGCCAGACTTAATATTGCACATAACATAATATAAAATAAAAAGTCATTGTAAAGTGAGATTAATCTGTAATGAAAAGCTTTTCTTTTTCTTCCTTACCATCTACCTAAATGACTTCTTTCAGTTTCCAGGCACCTGTTGATCACTCACAGGCAATTCTTTGATGAAAACAATGTTTTTCATAGTGAGAGATAACACATAACTATAACTAATATAAATCAAATTATGCAGAATTGTGGCAGGATTCTAAACACTAATTGTTACCCAAGAGATAAAGCTAATCAAATTCTCTATAGTTTTGACGGGGGAATGAGCTACATTACATGAATATTGTTACAGATGTTGAAAAATTTCCCCATTTTTCTTGTTGTGACTTATGGCACATTTTTGTAAACCTAATGCTCTAATTGTAAATACAGTATTTATAACTGATTTTGTTCCATGTTGATGTATACATATTCGAAGACATTCAGTTTCTCTTCAAATAGTGGGAAAAGAGGAGAGAAGGGAAGGCATTATTTTGTACTCTCTCTGAATGCTACCAAAAATCAATGAGAGAAAATAGTGGATATTTCTTTCTATTTCAAGGATTTTTACTCTGTCCTCAAGGAATCTAATCCAAAGACTTAAGGAATCACAGTCAGGAAATATTCCACTGGAATGCCTCTCTGAAGGTAGTCAATGATAGGACTGCTTGTCATTTGAAATCTTAATAGCTTTAAAGGACTTGTAAGCAAACAGTTTTGTGTTGGCAGGGACAAGTGTTTGCTGATATAGAGGAAGCAATAACACATTTGTCAATAGTATCTGCAGCCATGTCACACTGGTCTACAGCTAACTTTGTACTGCTAATTACAGTAATTTACAATAGGATTCTCTCCAGTTATTAGGGTAACTTGATAATAGGAAGGGATGCTGTTGTGGCTGTGATGATAACTAACTCCAAAGGAATGATGGAAAGGACGGACTTAGTAAGTCATTTTGAAAGCTAAAATGTTGGCTACACACAGATATCAGAGCTACTTTTAATAATTTGTAGGGTCTGTCTACCTGTATTTTCATACACGATCCGCTACTTTATGGTAGGCTTTATCTACCTGTATTTTCAAACATGCACATACAGTTACTTTATAGGATTCATTAGCATTCTGTTTCAGAAGTGAAATCTGATTCCTTAGTAGAGACAGTTTATTCTTTTGGCAAAGTCCATATTCATCAGTATTTTTCCCCCCGAAGAGTGATTCCTTCATGCCATTCTGGCATTATGAAACAAGTTTCTGCCATCATCTACAAGCTGAGTTCATCTTGTGCTTGAAGAGATTGTATGTAGTAAGATCCATAAGAGACTTTAATTTTAAACATCATCATCACCCTTCTTCTCTCTCACTCTCTCTGTCTTTCTCCCTCTCTCCCTTTTTTTTCCCCCCACAGCATGATGCTCCAGTACTTTCTCTTTTTAAAATGGTCACTCTGACTTGTGAAGACCAAATAATCAGCTCTTTTGTTGGTGGGATGATCAGAGTAGAAATAGTTTTCAGAGGATTTCTCTTCATATATCTCTTTTCATCCACCATGTATTTTCTCCTCTGTCAGCAGTTGGTCGTGATGCTGAAGCTTATATCTGTAGTTTCTTTCTCTCTCCTGCTTGCAGGCATGGATCTCTTTTCCAACTGCACAGAGGAATGTAAAGCACTGGGTCACTCAGATCGATGCTGGATGCCTTCCTTTGTTCCATCCGATGGACGCCAAGCTGCAGATTACCGCAGCAATCTGCATGTACCTGGTATGGACTCTGTTCCAGACACTGAAGTGTTTGAAACACCAGAAGCCCAGCCTGGGGCAGAAAGATCCTTCTCCACCTTTGGCAAAGAGAAGGCCCTTCACAATACTCTGGAGAGGAAGGAGTTGGATGGACTGCTGTCTAATACACGAGCGCCTTACAAACCACCATATTTGAGTAAGTACTATTCAAAAGGCTGTGTGAAAGTGTTCCCTTTGTGGGACTAAAACTTGATTCACCACCATCCCTCACTAGGAATAGAGCAGACAGATCATTGGAGGCAAAGTGAAAAGTTGATTCCTCTTGGATTAAGGCACTATGGAAGAGGGCAATGTTGAAAGTAAAAAGGAAAAGGTTTTATTTCATTTATTAAGACAGTTTTTAACAATAAAAATGTAATTAGTGTTCTTTTATTTTTTGGAAGATGAAATGTATTGGAAGGCTTCCTTGCACTACTTTTTGAAAGAGAGGCTTACTCGACTAAACACTTCTGAAGTACAGAATTAAGGCAGGCAAAGGGTCATTTGCATTCTAAATACTCTTAAAGTACTTCTTTTTTCTTATTGATACTAAGCATATCACCAAACAACACTTTTACATACTGCTTCATTGCTAAAATTAGGCATTGTGGAAAGCAGCAGATGAATTATTTCTTTTTTTTTCCCCTCTCTGTTTCCACTGTCTCCTTTCAGGGCCTCAACCTATATGATTATCAACTTTTCTGTTGTAGTCAACACTTAGTCTTCTGAATTCTTGCCCTTTTATTTTAGTCATCTTCATGACCATGGTTAATTGATACAGAGAGTGTATAGACCCAGAAAGGACACTTCATTTTGGAATCTGAGCCAGATGAAGAACATTGTCTAAGACCAAAGTATTCCTTTACTTTACCTCTATATCTACTTTGACTTGAAGAGTTTGATACTAGCCAATCTGTATTTCTGAAGTCAAGGAGAACCTTGTAACAGAAATATCTTAAATCATTATGTCAGGCAAGTAAATATTGCTGAGAGTTGGCTTTATATTAATTTATATTTTAAATTAATTTGGTGATTGTAAAATACGCTGCACTGACAGCCTTGGAAACTGAAGTCCTTTGTTTATACGGACAGATATAGTGCTTGCTTCTCTTTTTCTTTCTCAGCTCTGCTCTGACAGTCTTACCTTTCAAAGTGTAAAAATAGTTCAGTCTTGTCTATTCAATCCATTGACACTCTGTTGGGTCTACCAAAAAGCTGACAAATTGTGATGTCAGTTTTATGATCTGAACTTTAAAAAAAACCCCAGAAAACCCCCAAAAACAAAACAAAAAAACCCCCTCATTCCACGTAGAACAAAATAGAAGCCATCACTTAATAATGTCTCTGTATTCTGCTTGCCAGAGTTAAATTAGAATCATTGACTTACTAGTAAACTTTCCTTTTTTTTCTTACAATTTCCCTATAGTTTGCTCACATCTCAGTTTCCCATAATACTAGACCTCATTCTATCACGGTGGGTTATTTTTTATTTTATTTTTACGTTTTAATTAAAATCTGTTTTATAGTTTTATAGCATTCCCATACAAATCATGACAATACACCTATTCCTGTTCAATTTCAGTAAAATTATTATTGGGAAGATTCTTTTGTGTGGCCAAATTGATGCTTTTGTTTATTTCTTCCAGGTTTTGGAGTGCAATTTTTAAAAAAATCAATATGCTATTTTCCTGTTAGTTTAGTTTTTAAATTTTAGTTAAATTAGTATAATTGATTATGTTTGTCAGTCTGGTAACTATTGTTCCATATTTTATAGTTTACTTTCTTCACACAACATGACATGAGAATATAAAATATAATTCAGTTGGCTTTGGCACAAAGTCCAATAATTTTGGTGAGTGGTATGATTTGAGTTATACTAAGCAGAATTAAATCTGGAATTTGAATTTCACTGAACCTCAAAACTAAATCTACAACAAGAACACACTTTTCTCTCTTTCATTTCCCTTATATTTTTCTTTGGTATAATTTTAGATTAAACATGCATAGGAAGTACCAGGGGGGAAAAAGGGGGACAAAAATGAAAATAGTACAGTGTAAACCTTGTCAAATAATTCACAATGAATATTTTATATAATAAAAACAATGCTAAGAGAGAAGTTACACTAAGCTTAGTTCTATGAAACAAACTTCCTGAGTTGATTCAGGAAACGATTATAGTTGAGTCATTAAGTAATTGTGAACACACTATAATTAGGTTCAGCATCCTTGTGGGAAGAATTGTACCCCAAATTATGGTGATATTAAACTTTAGAAAGGGTAATTTAAAGCACAAACAAACCAACAACAACAGCAAAAATCCCAAGTTGGTTAGAAGGATCTTGAAGGGAAGACACTGTATTCAGAACTATTCTCAGCATGGATTGTTCTTAAGCATGCAATAATAGCATGGTAGCAACATGTATGCTTTAAATGGAAAGAAAAAAGGAAGGCAAGGGGAAAAAAATCAGTATTGTTAAATTGCAAGGGAAAAGTTATTTTAGTCTAATGTTATCTATTGAACAAACAGAAGAGAAAAAGATTATTAGCGTTAGTAAAGCCAATAAAAAGAAGCATACACTATAGCAGGCAAACTTTAAGATGGAAATTAAGAGAAATGAATGTCTTTTTAGAGCCAACAGCAAAGGAATGAAAATGAATGAAAACATTCCTAGTATATGAGAAGTAGGAACCCTGTGAGAGAACTGGTGAATCTCTCGAGCCACAATTAGTAAGGATAAGCACACTGAAGACAAGCTGAATGTTTTGTTTTGTTTTTTTTTCCGCATCAGTCTTTAATGGAGAGAGCATTAGGGAGATACCTGCTTGCAGACCAGCTTTTTTCAGGTAAATATTTGATGCTGGGTTTGGAAAATATGAGGTTCTGGGGGAAAAAAGGCAATAGTAAATAGAAACATGGTATTAAGACTCTCTACCGCTGCTTGCAAATGTTGAAAACAAAACAAAAAATAGTGCTCTACTCTAAACTCCGCGCACCCCTGTTCCAGGAGCCCAGGATGTGTCCAGGAGAGGCATTGCATTAGTTGGACCCAGCTCACCCAATGTCTGTATAGATCAGGTACTTTAGTGGGGCCTTTTGGATGTTTTTATCTAATAGCTGATTGAATCTGTGGAGCTGGGTCAAAGTAACGCACTGCTGCTTCAGGTAAAACATGGGTTTTTTTGTTCATTTTTTTTAACATCTGCAAGCAGCCTATATTCTTTGAAAAAGTTAAAAATGAAATGTGGAATTTATAACAGCCATTGTAGTGGGTGGCTTCAGTTGTACTTGCAATTAAAAAGAGACATGTGTGAACTTGGAAATAGAGCCCAGTGAGCCAGTTCTAAAGCAAATGGTTGAAATGAGGATGACAGAATAATATAAAATAATGGCGGTAATAGGAACAAACTGTCCATCTGTCATGGAAAATTAGCATTTTTAAGGGTGAGTAAAAGAGAACTGATAGAGATTATTTTACCTCTCACCCTATGACTCTGTATAGTTACTTTAGTACTATTTGTGAAACACTTTATGAAGTGTTTTTAAAAAAATCAGAAATAATGTTAAACATTAGAAACAATCTATGGGCAGATCTAGGATTTAGTAAAGAGGGATGTGGCACGCTGTCCCTCAGACCTTGATGGGGGCAAGGTGTGCTGGGAGCCTCCAGACCAGCAGGCAACATTGGAAAATAGGGCAAGGAGCAGGTACATGAAGGGAGGGGACGGGACCCCTGCTCATGCCTCTCCTCTCCCTTTCCCCACATCCTCTGCTGTAGGGAGCAGGTGTTGGAAGGAAGAACCCACCCTCTGCTGTTGTTGTGTCTGGCTGAGCCCAGCACCCTGTGCAGCTGCTCTCTGCAGTCCTCAGCTGGAGCAGGGCAGGATTGGCTCTTGGGCTGCTTTTGTACCTGTGTCACTAGACAGCAGTGGTGGCAGGCAGGTTCCTCCTCCCAGCTCCTGTTCCTGGTGAGAGGGGGACATGGTGGGGGAGCAGCAATGTGTAGCAATATGACTACTGCTGTCACCATCCCCTGCTAAGCCTGGCACCCTATGAAGCATCAGCCTATGGCTGGAGTGGGCCAGGAGAGAGTCTGGGACCTCCCTCATGCTTGGCTCAGCAAGGGACAATGGCAGTGATGGCAGGCTTGTGCTGACCCCCTAGCACCTTGTGTCTGGCTTAGTAGCTCCAGCTACAAGGAGAGGCTGCATAGAGCTCCAGATTTAGATGAAGAGAATGGGGATAGAAGAGGGGGGCAGTACAACTGCATTGCTGCACCCCTCTGAATCTGCCCCATATAAAGGAAGACACTACAAATATAAAGTATATGTTCCCATTTACTATTTATTATAACATAAGAATCAGGGGACAACAGAAACAGCCAATTTTAAAATAGGAATACTTGTGATGCAATTTAAAAAGAAATATCTGTGACATAATTAATAATTATTGACATAGGATATAATTTAAACTGGGACATAGGCATGTATTTAAAAAAAAAAAAAGAATCAGATGATTATTTGAATAACTGAGACTATCAGCAATTACAGTTAAAATGTATAAAGGATGTAAATCCT
This sequence comes from Crocodylus porosus, assembly GCF_001723895.1. Classification (NCBI taxonomy): domain Eukaryota; kingdom Metazoa; phylum Chordata; order Crocodylia; family Crocodylidae; genus Crocodylus; species Crocodylus porosus. The sequence goes on along the minus strand of NW_017728912.1, from coordinate 2,362,523 downwards.
TATGTTTCAAATGGCTTAAAAGAAACATCCTCTGTGAGCACCTAGCAAAGATTCTTGCACTGTTAGCCTCCCCAGGTAAACTATGACACTTTTTCAATATAGCAATTCCTATGTTTGTGTAAACTTATCTTAGTTTTTTTTCCTAATGGAAAACCAGGAGCAGATCACTATATCTTCAAATCACTTAACTGATTATTTAATAGAAATAAAAACAGAAACAACACACTGAATGTGGCCAAAGCAAATTCATCAACCAAATGCATATTTATGAGGAAAAAATGCATTTTTCTTAGCACTGTAAATTTGTTTAAATGAAGTGTAGCCCTCCTTTTTTGCTCTGCTACTAGTTGGTCATATTTTTGTTACTATTATTAATATTAGTGTAGTGCCAAGTTTCCAATAAAGATCAGGCCCTATTTGTATTGGGTGTTGGTCATACCACTTATTATATGAAACTGTTGTAGCCCTTAAGAAGGTAAACTAATTTCTAAAACAACGATTATTCAGAAGGTGTAAAGTGAAGTAGCTCCCTGAGTCCAGTGGAGCTATGCTGATTCAGAGCGGCTCAGGATATGACAATTACATTTAAAATTCCTTTATAACTCTTTTTTCAACAAGCTTGTATTTCTTCTGGGTCATGGAAAAGAATGTTAAGTCTTTCTTTTATACTTTCATTCCTACAATGCTTTTGAGATCAATATATGTGATCAAATAGACAGTCATAAGGGAGACAAGTACAGCATGGTCACTAGCAGTGCTAGGTAGCGGAAACATACTCTAAGGCTTTGTTTACCTGACACTTTAAAGGGCGCGAACCAAGTTCCCAGGGTAGTGCCCTAACCAGTAGGTCATCAGCTAGACAGGACTCCACCTCCTCTATACCATCTGTTGAAACTAGGTGACCAAGCAGCCTAGATTTATGGAGCAGAAGAGGGCAAGTCAGATGGAGCCTACTTCTGTGGTCCAGTTAGCTAGGTATTATACCTGGAGGGAGTCTTTGATTCTAGGTCCTGCTCCTAATGCTGTTTCTCCAGGTTATCTAATGCAAAATACATCACTTATACTAAAGTAAATCTGGATACTGCCACTGAAAAAGAATGTCTTTTCCTAGATTATTCTATGGCAGGGGTGTTTAAAATCACTGTGTATCCTGAGCTGGATCCAGACCTTGATGCTCCTCATGAGCCAGACACAGCTCAAGGCCCAGGGCCAAGCACAAGGGGGATGAGGTGGGATTCAGCATGGCATACAGGGCAACAGCAGCAGGGCCAGCAGTGGTAGGGCAAGTGGCTATGTTTCAAGTGGCCACTTGTCACATCAGGAGCACTGCAATTTTGGTGACAAGCCAAGTGGCCACAGGGCATGAGGCACTGTATCAACACAACCCTCACTCACCCTCCTGCTGCAGAGGGCCATGTCCACCAGAGCAAGAGGGCCACATATTCTGCAACAGGACACACCCTCCCCGCCCCCCCAGCCATGTCATCAACTTCCCTAGGCTCCAGTAGCCCATGGGCCTCATCATCTTTGATATTCCTGCTCTGTGGTAATGGGGAAGGATCTGGTCTGAGGATATTGCAGCATTGCAAGTGAAGAGATTCTGGCACAAGATGCACAGGTTAACCTGGAAATAAAATTTTCACCCATAATAAGCATTTGCACTCCACACTTTTTTGTAAAATGGATTTGTGATGATAGTTGTCATCCGAGAGGTGTGATTTTCAGACAGGTCTGACAGTGGAGTGAATGGGCTGCTGTCTTATAGACAGGGTGGGCTAGTAACAAAGGTATAAAGAATTCAGAATACAGTACACTTATCTTATTTGTCTAGAAGAAAACAAATTCCATCCTTGATACTAACAGTTTCCAAAGCTTCATTTTTCTCTTTCCAAACATACTTTCACAGTACTTCCAGAAAAGAATTCTGGGTAATGTCTTCTAGCAGACATACCCTGTATAAAAAAGTACTGTGTTTCGGCTTTCTAAATACTACTTTAGTGGCACATTATAGCTCTACTGGGTGCATCTACATGAGACGTTTACTGTGAAGTTGCCAACACAAGTACTATCTTATAGCAGCATTATTTAGTGTACTGCAAATCATGTAGACAATGACGGGCTGGATGGGGTATGAGGGTGCTTCACTGTGGGGGCTGTTTGCCATCAAGCCCCTCCACAGCACATTGAGCTGAGCCAGAGCAACCCCAGGCTGGCAGGCTGACCCCCAGAGTCCCCTGCCAGCCAGGACTATTCTGTCTCAGTTCGATATGCTGTAGTCCTGGGCACATGCTTAAATCTTGCACCTGGGAACAATAAAATCTTGTGCAAAATGCACCAGAATTTATTCAGTTACATTTATTTCACAAGTAGATGACCCACTAAGAGCTAGTTTCAAACTGCTACAGCCCCCAGCCATGCAGAATTTGGAGAGCCCTGGCCTAAATCATTATGGCCAACTGTCTGTCTAACCTGATCCTTAACACTTCCAAGGGTGGGGAATCCACAATCCCTTTAACTTGGCAATTGAGCTTGCCACACAGTGCTAGCTAGCACTGTTAGGTGTGCAAACATGATTTGTAAGATAAACCTAGAGATTTCCAATAGTAATCCATATAGATAAAACATTCTGACCTGTTGTGTCTCTGAGTTCCTTTCAACATAAGAATTCCTTTATTTTTTTTGTAGTTCAAATTTGAGTAAAAACTAAAAACTTACATTTTCTGAAGGGTCTCACCAGGGGTGCCTTGAGTCTAAAAAGGTTAAGAACCACTGTTGTAGCTAATCTAGTCCAATGCTTAGCCACCCTCATAGGTACAATATTCTTCCTAATAGTCAACCTAAAATTCTGTCATTGCAAAAGGCCCTTATTGGTTGTAGTCCCTTGCAGTCAAAGAGAATAGTTTATCAATAACCTCCTTATAATCACCTTTCTTATGTTTGAAGACTCCTTGAAGGATGCACGTGATAATGTGTGTGTGTGTGTATATACACACATATATATACGCATATACATATACATATGAAATACTATTACTTTTAGAAATACTATTAATATTACTGGAGGGGAAAAAAATTGAATATCCTAAGGGTGATAATAATCTTACATAGTCAGTACAGTGGCAGCGGATTTTTCTTTAGTATTTTGGTTAAGTTATATCTCTTTTTGGAATACTTACCCTATGTATTAAGTATAGAAAAAGCTATGTATCTTGATATTTAAAAGGATTTTAAAATACTACTTGTAGCCATTTTACCACCTCTGTGTTTTTTCTTTTATAATTGCATAAACAATCGTATATCTTTTTTAAAAGGTCAATTTGGCCTTTAACTGTTGATTTTCTTTTTCTTTTTTTCTTTTAAATATCTCATGCAAATATACTGTTTTTATGCACTGGAAACCTAGGCTCACAAACTTATTAAAAATGTATGTGTATTTGTATTCCTACTTATAAACAGTGACCCTGAGCTTTAAATTGTTTAAAGGTAGCTTCAGAAACATCTTCATTGAAAGTTTAATAAGCATCAGTTGTGTGTCTAAATAAAGAATGCATATGCGTAAAATCCTATTTGCATGTGCAAGTGGATTATCAATGTGTAACCTTTGTAATATTGCATGCAAAAATCCATTAAAATTGCTGCCTTGATTCTATAATCTAATCTAATATGAGTGAACAGGTTATGTTGGTAGAAAGTCCCCAGTAAATTCAGTGGATATCTGCCCCATGCACATATTTATCCATATGACTGAGAGTTCATCATTTGCATATACAGGTGCACACAAGAAAATGGACACTAGATCAGAAAGGCGGGATTTAGTCTCTACACATCTCTTTGTGTTTTTGTCCTTTTCTACTACCATTTCTACCAATCCATTTTAGGAACTCTTACTTTGTTATTCCTAAATTGGTAAGAAGCAAAAATGATAAAATTCAAATTTATCCACCCCGATGCATTATGGTCCATGAAAAGAAATTTTTGCTACATTTCTAAATAAAAATAAAACTAGGTAGTAAAATGAATACATAATTAGGTGAGTGTGAGGGTATGTATAGTTTTGTTCACTGCAGTAGGTACTGTGTGACCTTGCATAAATAACTTGTAGTGATTCATTGTTCATTGATAACTGCGTAACTTATGAAAGAAGTTTTTTTTTATTTTTTATTCTTCACTGTTTTGTATTCTTTCTATGAACACATTCCTCTTGTAGCCATCACTCAAAGGGAAGAATGCTAACAGGGTACTTATTGTAATAACAGTTAGAGAAGAAATAGATGATTTGCAAGGCCCAATTAGGAAGAAACAATTTAGGAAATATGGCGATTACTTAATTTTAATATTGCTCAATAACTATTCACCCTTGAATCATGTTATTTGTGATTGATTTTAGTTTTGTTAACATGAAGAAAAATAGGAGACAAATATTCTGTTTTCCACTTCAAATTCAAAAGTATTGCTTGCTATAGTTAGGTGATATAGACAGAAGTCCATTATAACATGTATTATAAAAAGGTAAGGAGTGAGAATAATCTAATACCACCACAATGTATTTATATAGCATCCTTCATAGAGAAGGTTCTTAAAGATCTGTAGGCAATCTTCATAGTATGTAGATCCAGGGACTTTTTTTTTTTTCTTCATCAAATGCTAAATTCAGTGAAAAATGCCGATTTGAGAGGATAGAAATTATATATGAGATATACACTTATTAAAATACAGCAAACAGTTTTGACAGGGGAGTGGGCAGGGAAATTTAAAATAACAGTTAAATATTTCATTCAAGTATTTTCAAAACATAATGTTTTTTTTATTTAGGGATACTGAAACACTTCACCTTGCATTTCTGAAATATTTTTGTATGTTTTAAAAACAGATATTTACCATTCTGAAACTGACTGAGATTTAAAGAAAAAAAGGGGTTAAATAAATTAAACACCACCACAGGAAATTAGAATTTATATGAATTTTGTTCATTTCAGCTTGACATGAACCATTTCCCGCACCAACTGAAGCCTATTTATTATCCTGCTAAACATAGGGAACACTTTGTAAACTACTGAAATACACCTGCTTCTGGGGTGAAATGCTTCTAATATCAACAAGATATAGTAACATGGTGTGAAACAGAAAATAACAACACAAGCTGTCTACATTTAGAGAGGGATCTTTTAACATAAAATGTTATCACTGAACTTGCATTTCACTAGGTTTCCTGACCAGTTATGCTTAAGAATGGGACCATGAATTTTTTTTATGTCAAATTGTTAGATACTTGCTTTTATATCTCTTTGAAAGACATCAATATGACACTCCCCCACACCATTTTATGACAGTGGTTAAGTAATGTCAAATAGAATGTCACGTACTACAGCGCTAACATTGGAAAACTAAAGAAACTACCAGAAAATCTGTTTAAGTTATTGTCAGTCATTCTGCAGATGCTGTAACTATTAGCACTTGGCTTAAATTTCAAAAGCCTTTAGGTGAATTTAGTCATTTAGGAGCCTCAGCTGCATTGCATTGAAAGGCAATGCAGCTTAGGCTCCTTAATTATTTAGGGACATTTAAAACTTTTGCCCATAAATGTTATTTGATATTGGAACTATATCTATATTGGTTTATCTTACATATATTGTGATTTCTGTTCCTGCTTGTCTCTCTACAAATTTCTTCCTTCTCTTCCCTCATTTTGTACTGAAAAGGGGAAGGAGGGCATCCTTTTTAAAGACTGTACCAGATCATCAGGAAACAAAAAATACTAACGTGCCTGGGATGAACAACATCTCTACATTTACATAATAACACTTTTTTTCTTCAGTGCTCTAGGCTAGGTACAGATGGTCAAAAAGTCCGAAGTTCAATCAACTCAGTCTTTGCAGGTTAGTCTAAGATGCACAGATTAAATTGAAATACAAGTGAACAGACATTTACCTTTGATTCAGGAAGTGCAGCCACATGACTTCAGTGGCTCAAGCCAGAAGCTAGGGGCAGTAGAGCATGGCTATCTGGCTGTGTGTTCACTTCATTGTCCTGCTGCCCCTGCGGTCTCTGATTGCAGTCCAGAATTACAGCACTAGGACCCTCAGGGTTGCTTATCACTTCCTCTTCCTACTTCTAGATGTCTCTGGGACTGTAGTCCACAGTTGCAGCCAGCAGTAAGTTTAAGTGGGGGAAGTGGTTTTTAATCCTCTTTCTGACCTCAGCCCCAAGCCAGGTTTACCCGGTGGAGAGCAGTACACTGGGCTACATCCTCAGCCCAGCTTGTTCCCCCACCACTCTCTTGTCAGCCAGCCCTCACTGCTCCAGCTAGGGAGCAGAGGATTGGGGCCAGCCCTGCTCTCTGGACCAGACAGGACAGATTAGCTGAGGGCTGCAAAGCATGCTGGGATTCTGGGGACTGTGATTTAACTTGATCTAGGAAGGGGTCAAGGATGGATGTTTAATAAACTTGTTTGACCTAAATCAGTTAAGGCTAATACTACATTCAACCAGGTTTATCTTAAACCAGTTTTAGCTATTTTAAAACTGGTTTATGTGCACTGAATTTCTAGGCTAGAGACAGACATTCAAAAAGCCTGAGCTTGAATTGATTCAGTCTTTGCATGTTAGTCTAAACTGCACAGCTTAAACTGATTAATAACTGAACAGACATTCTCTGTTAAATCAGGGAATACAGGCATGTGCCTGCAGTGGCTCAAGCCAAAAGCTCGGGGGTGCTAGAGCATGCCTGCCAGCTACTACCAAAGGGGAGGGAAGAGAGACGCCCTCCAAGGCTCTCACCCCTCCCTGTTGGAGTGGAGGGGGTGTGGCCAGGCACCAGCCGGCCCTAGCATGACACATGGGATGCCAGCCATCCACCTGGGGGAGGTGTGGGAGTTGCTGCCAGACTGATGAGTGGGGATGGAAAAAAAAGTCCTTTCTCTAAAGAAAGTATTATTGAACACAGCAATTTTTAAAGCATACAACAGGTAACTACCAAAAATCTTTGCTTAATTTAAGATCAGCCGAGGAAAACGCAGAATACACAACTTAGTTTAACTTAAAATGTAAAGCAGGAAGACAAGAGAGTCTTGCATAAGTCTTACTAATCCTGAAGGCAGAGTGCTTCCTTACAGCCAGGCATTCAGAAAGGTTTTGTTTAGGTTTTACAGGTTGTGCTTTATAGTGGAAATGTAGCTCTCTGCATTCTTTGGTCTGCAACTTCTAGCTAGATGCTGTCTGCAACTTCCCTTAACTCCATCTCCAGCACATACATGTGACTATTGTCAAGTTTTTGCCAACTCTTCACACCTCTGTCTGGTCCTGCAGGTCTTAGCTCTGGGCTCACAGATGCAGGTCTTGCCTCTCTCCCCTGTGGAATTAATCCCTTCCCTGGCTGCAGGCAATTTGGACAGAGGGAGGAATTAACTATCCCTGCCTGGCTGCAGGAAAGCCATGTAGGTGCAACTGGGGCTGCCAAACCCCAGCTGCAGTCCTCAGGATTTGCCAGTGGGAGAGAGAGGGGACAGAGGGAAGTATTTGCTTCAGGGGCCATGGCAGGCGAGTGTCTGGCCATGGCCCACCCCTGCTCTGGCTACAGAGCAGAGAGGAGGGGCCAGCCCTGCTGTGGAGCAGAGTCCTGCACAGCCCAGAGAGCATGCAGGGATGCTGGGGGTGTCTGGTTTATCCTAAACCAGCAAGGGGTTTAGGACAGACATTGCATAAACTGGTTTGAGCCAAATCAGTTAAGTCTTATGCTACATTCAACCAGATTTATCTCAGACTGGTTTTGGCCATTTTGAAACTGGTTTATGTGCACTGAATGTCTGTTCTGTTACAGGTTTAAACCAGTTTCTGATCACTTTAAACCAGTTTGTGTGTAACTTCTGTTGCTAGCCAAGTGTTAACTGATAAGGCTTCTAATCCATAGATTGTGCTTCGGTCCTGTTCTCACATCAGCTACTAAATATGTGTAGTGATTCCTGCTACCAGTGGGATTTGTTTCTGGGCCCTTCCCCTTTTCATTGTTTTTGCTGGGCTACAAGTTCGGGCCTGACACTTTGGTGTATGCATATAGAGAAGCATGCCTGCCTACCTACAGCACAGTCCAGTGCTTAGTAATTGTGTGGCTACTAACAGTCTGCTGTGCATGGAATAAGATCACAAACTGTACATGAGGACCCAAAAGGGCAATTATGTAGTTGGATAATTATCATTTGGGTGTGAAAATGAAATATGATTCTGCCCTTACTATCTAGTTTAGAAATGTGGAAATGGAAGACCCATGCAGTTAGACCATTAAGTTTAATTTCAGAACCTTGTAAACTGCTGGAAGAACTAATAAAACAGTCAATCTTTAAGTATAAAGAGTAAAATAGCATGATGAATGGTAAGCAATCTAAAATAATTCGATTTATTTCTTTGAGAGGATATCAGTCTTTATTCCTTGAACAAACTATCATGGACAGGGTGAAGCAAATCCTCACAATTTATTTCCTAAATTCTATGTAAAAATTTGTGTGCATGATTGACTTTTTTGCAACAGTAAACACTGTATTTGTGTGCACATACACACTTAATTGTTTAATATGCAAATATACTATTTGAGCATATAATATATAGAGTTCAGATTCAATGTGCCATTCAGCATGTCGGTTCCAGCAATTTCAGCTGTTCTACATGTTGTTTTCATAGATAGTAATAGGGATAATACAAATTATAGATATCCAGTTCCATACGAATATACTGAAGTATAAGTCCTAAAATTGCAGTCCATCAAAAACAAGGATGAGGAGGAGGGCCTAGCAACAAATAAACATAGACTAGATAAAAAGGGGCTGATGTTAAACAGTGTTTCAGTTCAGTACTCTCTCCTGCATCCAAAAATTGAAGGTACAAATAATTGCGGCTAAACTTTTGCATTTCAATTACCATCAGGAACAAAATATTTAGGTGTTTAGGTACTTGGTTATGCTTTCATATCACATTAATATGTTATTAAATTTGTCCTCACATGTCATTTAATATGCCTGTATATATCTTTAGGTGCAAGAAGGGGAAAAAGTTTTTAAATATTTTGCTCACAAATACAAATAATAATTATTTTATGGTGATCTAATATCATATTGTGAACAGGTGTTCAGTAATATCTTTAGATTCAGTCTGACTTGTTATTCATTTAGAAGATACATGCTAATCATATTTTTGAATAACAGAAGTCTGGAAAGCATTACCAATACTTGGTGACACACAGTTAAATACAGTGTAATTTTGATAAATTGAAGGGACCAGCTAAATCTGATTGTATATTAGTTACTAAAAATAAATCTGAATTGCTTCAAATGTAAAATGAATTAATACCAGTAGGATTATATAATACCCCAGAAAGTCATCTGGCAGTATAATAAATGATAAACCAGCCGTGCCATGGTAAATTACATGTTATTGGATGTAAGAATAAGCAAGCTAATTTATTTCAATGTTCTTGGCATTGCTTAACCCTCGAACTCCTGTACTCAGTTTCAGGTTCCTCATCCTAATAGAGAGATACTGTCAGATTTCAAGAACGTGCAATAACATTTTGAATGATGTTGAAAATAAAATAGATGAAAAGAAGACTAGGAGAATGGGGGTTAATAAATTTAGAAGGAAAACTAAGGAAGTGGCTGGATAGCTATTTCTGCTGTTATAAAGAGGAAAGTTATTAGATCTTGACATTAGTCAGTAATCACAGCACAAGGATCAGAGGTTCAGAATGAAGCAGGAAGTATATAAATGAGGCAGTGCCCCTTTCTTTCCTCCATTCATCCTACCCTTTCTGGTTAAAAGCCCTGGCTTCTGTAGTTCCTTCTCAGCATCTGATAAGTAAGCTGCTGTGTATGAAAGCTTACACATCTCTGTATTAGTTTATAAGGTGTAAATCTTCCCTATTTCTGCTTCATTGGGCGCATCCAGGCAAGCACAAAAGTGTGGTATATGGCGCCGCAAATCTGTCTGCAGAACTGCACATGCCACACGTTCAGGCATTCCTCATACTGCTAACCGGCTGCATGGGGCAGTATTTTGACCCCGGGAGATCCCAGGGTCAAAAAAACCCACTCCTAAAAAAGCAGGACAGCACACATGGCATCTGTGCGCATCACCCAAAACCGGAGCCTGGCTGGCAGTAGCCATGCTCTGGCTGCCAGCTAGGCTCCCTGTTGTAGGATCACCATAGCTGCAGCTCCTGGAGGCCCCCAGGATCCCAGGTAAGGCTTCTGGGGCCAGCACAGTTGCTGGCCCCAGTCTCCCATATCCCACCCGAGGCAATGTGCCATATGCCAGAGTGCGCTTGGCCCTGGTGTCCCCTGGGGACAAGTTGCAGCAACGCTCATTGTGCTGCTGTTGTTTGTGCTCAGGGAAATGTTTCTGCTAATGGGGACATGCCTATTAGGACACCAAGGCAGTGGAGCAGCTAGCCAATGGTCTTGAAATAATCTTTACTAGAGGTGTTCGATGCTGGATTTACCACCTGTGTTTCAGGAAAGTTTTAGGAATAAGTGTCAGCACAATACATGATTATATTGGCCATTCCAATGATTATATTGGCCATCCCCTTCTGAATTTGTCTGTTACTCTTTCAGGTTCTGATAGTGCTGTTAAGTATATTACCTTTGGTGTTTTCAGGCAGAAGGCAAGGCAGAGTAGCACCTGTAACTCGTTCAGAAAGGCATAAGCTTTTGTAGGCTATAGCCTATATCATCAGATGCTATGAAGAGATTTCCAGAGAAGAGAGCTGCTAGACGAGAGAAGAACAGAGCCATTTAAATACAAAAGGGAAAGAAGGAGGAAAGAATGGGGGAGGGAGAACTGCTGAGAGAGAGGCAGATGGGTTGAAGAGATCAGAAAGGTTAACAAGGGTGTAGGCTGTAGCTGTGTTGGTCTAAGGGCATAGGCAGACAACGTTCTTTGGGTGAATCTGATATTTTTTATTAGACCAACTTAAATATTAGACCAACTGTTTAAGTTGGTCTAATAAAAGATATCAGATTCACCCGAAGAACCTTGTCTGCAAAAGGTTAACAAAGCAGTTAACTTGCTGAGGTATGTCAGGGATATAAAAGGTAGTTCAGGTAAGGGGAAAGATTCTGGAATCTCTGATGAGGATAATTAACACAGTCTAGTATTTGAATGATTCCTTGATCTTCAATTTTGTGTTCAAGTTAGTTTTAAAGTTTTCAAGAAGCAAGGATATATGTGGATTATATTTTATTGTACCAACTGCAGAGAGAAAGCTGCAGAAGGAAGAACAGCTTATATAAAAGTTCATATGGAAATAAAAGCAGGAGATATCAGAGCAATTATCAAATAACTGACAGACAAGAGACATGTAGACAGATCTCATAATTGGAAGATCAAGACTGTTCAGAATAGTTGTTATCACTTGTGAAGTACAGAGATTAGCAAGTATCAGGTAAACATAACAGACCATGAAGTCATTTTCTATGTTAAGCCCCTGGTTCTTAATGTCCAATAGACTACTGAATGTGTGTTCCCACACTCATCTTTTGAAGATGTTTTGTAATTTTTTTTGAGTTTTGTAATTTTTTTTGAGCACCAGAAGGGTAAGCTCAGACAGGGAGTGGGTTTTTTTCCTCCTTGAAAAATTTTCTGCCACCTGTGTTCTGTCTCTGTGCTCTATCTTGTTTGTGAAAATTCATTGTGATGCATAGTTTTGTTGTTTAGGAATGGCTACTTGGTAATGGAATGACCAGAGTTTTGCCACAGGATTTTGTGTCTTTTTTGGAATCAATGTCAAATCAGTCTCCATTCATTCTTTCACGTAGGGTTTGCCCTGCTCATCCAGTGTACACAGAAGAGGGGCATTGTAAGCAGCTAATGGCATATGATGTGAGTAGAAGAACAGGGGAATGACCCACGGGTGTTATAATCCATATTGTTTGGTCTAGTGATGATATGATCTGTGTTCATGAGGAGTTATATAGCTGGCATCTAGGTCTGCTGCAAGGTCTGGTGCCTTGGTGAGAGTAGTGGCTAAATAATTTGTTTTAGGAGAGATGTCATTTGAGGTTGGAGAGCTGTTTGTAAACTAGGACCAGCTGGTGCCCCAAGGCTACCTTGAGATGGTCATCCTTAACCAGGAGTTGGAAGTTATTAATGATGTGTCCAAGGTATTCAAGCTGCGTCAACAAGAGGGATTCTGTTGTTGTTGTTAAGAGGTTTGATATTGGAGCAAGTTAGAATGAGGTCCAAGTATGATTCTGTTCATTTGAGTGGCTAATGTCACTTCCTGCCAGTGAGATTACAGCAGATCTGATTGTAATTGAGTTTAGCTGTAGACAATGGATCTAGTGGGGTACTTAGGATGAAAGCTGGTGGCATGGAGATAGCTATGGCAGTCTCTTTGTTTCTAATGCAGTGTGGTGGTAGTGTGCACCATGCATGCAGTGTTTTCAGAAGATAATATGGTTTTTGCACTACAGAGAAAAGATAATGTGGTCTTGCACTACTACTTTTTGCTTCTGCTTATCATGTTTCGTGGAAAAAATGCTTTCAGGTTTTTTTCTTGGTTCATTATATAGTATAGCTGGCTACTTTCTACATTGAATAATAGTAACTGGAAGGCATCGTTTCCATAGTAAATAATGGCAATGGGAAGATAAATCATATCTGACATGTTTTATGCCAGTAGGCTATTCTTGGCAGTTGCATTTAGTGGAGAAAACAAAGTACATGTAGAAGTATCATATGTACTTCAGAATGTTGATGACAACAAGCAGCCAAGCCTTGATTCAGCAAATCACCCCTATTCAGCATGTGATTAACTTCATGCATGTGTTGATGCCCTATGGAAGTCAATGATTAGAATAAAAACACAGACGTCAGTACAGTACTGACTAGATATCGACTTAATCAAGTGTTTACCAAATTGTGATCCCACTAGTTTTTCACAGCAGGTGCAATTCACCTTTCTGCACAAAGATGAGCAGTGCATATGTCTTACAAGGAGACAGTAACACCAAAGAAACAAAGAATTGGAAGCACAGCAACAGTATGGATATTATCTATTACTTGGTACTAAAACGTCAAGATTTGCCGATGGATATTATCTATGTCTTGCTAAATTGTCTTGAAGTGATACCTTCTATGCTAAAATGGTCCAACTTTCCATACAGACATGCTCACACTATGACAAAAGTGTATCTCTCTAAATAGTGGGGCCCTGGAATTTCAAGAGAAAATCAAAATTTCTAAAACATGTATTGTCAAAATCTGCACTGAAGCTAATGCAGCTAATGGAGTATATATCAGTGCAAAACTTGATCAGCACAACTTAAAAACAAATTGATCATCTGTTTAGTCACTGGTGCAGAATTCTACATTATATTCAAAATGAAAAAGCAAATGCAAAGCTACCCATTTGCATGTCCACCGGTGACACATGCCTTTTTGATGTTTGAAGTAGAATCATCACAGTCAGTCAGTTTCATAAGATTGTAAATCTATGTGGTCGGTGCTCATCATAACTGTCCTTGGACTTAGAGGCTGTGTCCACATGAGCAGCCGACTATGCAGTTGTTACTGTGCAGTCATTTAGTACTTGCATAACGAAGTACTAAATGACTGTGCTGTAGAATCCCTGCACATTTTTTTCAGATGCTACTGCACAGTAGCAATGAACTACTGCATAATAGCTTGTTACTGCTGTGCTGTAGTATTGCATCACAGTTAGTGCTCACCAATGCTACTGCACAGTAGCATCTCATGTGTCCCTTGAATGAATTCAAGTGAATTTGGGAAATGGAATCTAATATGTACTTATGCGAGACAGAAAGAAAGAACAGTTTCTGGGGTTTTTTAAATTAGGTATGTTATGGAACCTGCCTGCCCCCCCAATTGTCTTTGACTGCAAAATATGGATAATTCTGTCAAAAGTAGTGGACAGCATTTGATGATATTTTTGTTTTATTTACTTTGAAAAGGCAAGGGTCTTTGTTAGAAAAGAACAATATTTATATTTGGCATATGCAGGATCCAGAAGGGACAGTTTTTCAACCCAGTTACATTTCCAATATATTCCGTTAGAGAGATTTTTTACCTGGGCATAAGTATACATGGAGAACAGTCTCTTCATACCTGTCCTCACTTTGGTATCTACAAGAACTAGGCAGAATTGCAGTAGTAATGCTCAAGAACATAGGGACTATGCCTTCTTACTCTATTGACATGTTGATGAAGAGGAGCCCTTTCTTAACCCTCTCTGTGCATGTAGACACAAATATTGGTTGTGAGAACTGACTAGAGGAATTAGCCAGATGCTTTTCCCATGATATATGCATCTGGAGAATGCCTTTTTATAGCAATTCCAAGATGTTTTCTCTATATACCAGTTGTGAGGGCTGTATGTAAAAGGTATCTAATTTATTGGGCCCTGAGGTTATTCCACTGACCTCAGTGAAATTACATCAGTGGTGAATTTGGCTACTTTTTTCTTATACCTGTGAACATGGGTAATTTCCTGGCGTCCTTTTTCAAATGTTTTGAACCTTTTTACAATGAATTGTTGCCATACAAATGAAAAATAATGCACAAGAGAGCATGAATTATGCACTGTGAAGACGACTAATCAGTGAAAATGTACTCTTATAAATATGTCTATATGAAACATAAAACGTCTGTTAAGCTCTTTAAAAAAATTCTCTCTAAACTAATCAGTGAGAATAGAATATTTGAGAAAATCATATCTTCATATATGCAAATATGTGTTTTGGGGAACAGATAAGTTATATTAATTCATTAAGAAATATCTGGAATATCTTGAATGCCATTTTCCTAAAATATCCTCAGTATTAACTTAACCTCCTCTTTAAAGTATGACATTTTAAAAATTACCTAATTATTTCAAAAGATGCTGAGTTGATACTGGGTTTACTGAAGTACTGTACTCCTTTATTCAGGGAACTGGTAAAAAATTGGTCTAGAAATGAAATATTTTGCATCCTAGATCCTTGAGCCCTACCCCTATGATTGTATATCATCCCATATGTAGATATACAACTATAAAGCATAAGGGAGTTATGGTCGGTTTCTCTTCATTTCAATTCACTTCATGACCTCTCTTGCAAATGCAACAATTGGCGATATGTGTGATGATGAGTTTGGGATGAGTACATATGTTCACTAAGAAATATACTGAATGTGCTAAATCGTGCATCAGATTTCCAGCAAACAATTACAGTTGGTAATGTATTTAAACCAGAGCCGGAAAGCTGTATTAATATTTACCTGAGTAATTCATTCTCCCTTCCTCCCCAAACGTCTTGGGTTAAATCCTTGCACTGTTCAAGTCATTGGTGTTTTAATAGGGGCAGAATTTCATCCACTATGTCTGCAATGCAGAGTAATGCAAAGTTTATGAACATATTTTAAGTAAGCTAATAATGCTAAAAATCCAAATGTACATGTGGTAAAGGACTCATTTATATAATTTTTTTAATGAACTGTGGGAGATATCTGTTCTACCTGCTTAAAACTTACATATTTGGGAAAGCTGCTTAGAGAAGTCTGCCATGTGATTCCATGTATGTTTATCTCTACTCTGGGCTTCATGAACTGGAATATATTCTCTGCACTATCTGCTTAGGGCATTAGAGCCATAAGATCAAAAAACGTACCTACCTTGGACTATACTCAACCCACCACTTCTGTGCCTGCGTGACTCATGTAGGCATGTCTGGAGACAAAAATCTTAGGACACTGGATGGTGCCCTGTGTATGTGGTCCTGCTGATCTCATATTTAGTATGCTGTGGGGTAAATAGTGTGAAAGCGTTTTGTACTAAACTTTACAGTAGGCACATCTACACATGCCTATTAATGCACAGCAGTCAACTCCAGTGCTTATTGCACTGAAGTTTATTGCTCACAGGTGCATGTCTGCGCATCGAGCCAGGACAGAGCAGCCCCAGCTGGCAGGGGAGGTGGGGGGGGTCAGCCTGCCAGCCTGGGGCTGCTTCCCCCAGCTCAGTGTGCTGTGAAGGGGCTGGTTGGGGCACATCTACATGTGCAGTGCTGCAGAGTCTTTTTTTTTTTTCCTCTGCAGCACAATAGTACTTGTGTTTACAAATTTTATCCTGCTGCAGAATAAATTAGTTTACTCCAACCTAATAGGGGTGCATTTGTAGATGCTGAGACATTTACTGTGAAGCTAATTAGTCTATTGCACAGTAAACATCTTGTGTAGATGTGCCAAGTGGGAGTGAATTTGGTCCTGACACAGTAGATTGTACACTGGGGAGGTAGGAAGCATAGTGCTGCTTTCATTCCTTTGTTTCTATGGCTGTTTCTGATTTAAGGGGGAAAAATATTTCTCTTCCTTCTCTTCATAGTACAGTAGCAGTATTACAGCTGAATTAGTGTGCATGGCATTTCAGATAGCTCTTTCCCTGAAAAGTTTATAGTCTAACTGCTCTGTTAGATCTTTAAGGTACCACCAATGTCATTGTTAAAATGGAGTCATGCTGCAGTAGCAGGCATTATGCTATGGCTTCCAGGTCCACAGGATGTGCTTGACTGAAACCATATTCATAAAAGCATGCACTCCCTTTTGCAAGTGAAGGGGATCAGCACAACTCCATGCTTTGTTGCTTAGGGTAGTTAGCAAGACCCAACAGGAATACTCTCTTGTTCAAAGAAGTGTAAAGATTTGTGTGGTCAGCCCCCTTTTGGGATTGCAAAGATTAGAAGAAAAAAAAAAGTTTTGTTGCCATTCCCATTTCTTGATCACTTAATGTAGCCATAGTTTTGCCCTAAGTTTGTATATAACAGGGTATGTGATAACATACAAAAAGGCAAAGGAATCGAAGGGAAGATACTGTGATAAATATGTTTGTATTTTCCTGACATATCTGTCATAAAAAGCATTAAGTATAAATATTGTATGTTTAATTTTATTTTTTCTTTCCTATTTTAATCTCAGTTTTATTTCTCTTAATTTATTGTCCTTCTGTTCATCCACGGCTACTCTTTTGTGTGTCTTCTCCTCTCAGTACCTACCTATAACTAACTCAGCAGCATTAATGGGAGGGTTATACATGTATATCAAGGGAAGAATAAATCCTAACATGCCTTCTGTACTCTGCTTCCAATTTATTATTGAAATCTATTGTAAATACCCTATATTCATTAAAAATCCTTCCTACTGGGAATAAGACCTTTGGAGAAAGAAAACTACCTCTCTAATAATATATGCTAGATATACATAACACTGTTTGAGCTAAACTAGCAAGCAAGCTAATGAGGAAAAATTCAGAATTTTAAATTGCTTTCTAGTTGTACTGATTATTTAATCCTCTTTTCCCCCTAGACACATTAAAGAGCCGAACACATTGTCCTAATATGGTAGTAACATTATTAAATTTTACTAATTCTAAAAACAATATCTGTAGCAAAAAGCTGCCATCCCATCATTCCCAATCTTTCCCAGTAGATCTATGTACAGTTCTTCTCTGTACTAGGTTTCAGTGTTAAAAACAGTGTACAAAATAGTTAAATGATGATTTTAAAAAAAAGAAATGTGTTCTGAGATAAAGACTGAGAGTCAGGATTTTTTTAGTTCTTATGCCAGCTCTTTCACTGACTATGGTACTTTCCATTTCTGTAGTGCTTTCCATCTGTGGATCTCAAAGTGGATTATAAAGAGAATAGTGATTTATGCCTTGCTTCATCTCTGTTTTGATAGGTAAGCAATACTATTCCCATTTTACAGATGGAGAAATTGTGACACAGAGAGGCTTAGTGATTTTTCTCACGTTCACAAGGAAAGTTTCTAGCAGAGCCAGGAATTAGACCCCAGATCTCTTGATTTCCTGTTCTCTGCTTGAAGAGTGAGCATCCTTCTTCCCATTTGACCTCTCTGACTCATATTACCCATCTGTAAAACAAGGATAATAATACAGGGTCATAAAGATTGCTTTGCACATGGATTTCTGTGCAGATATCTATGGAAAATAATAAGATAAAGGGCTAGGGCTCCCTCACCCTTGAAATCTAGCAATTTTCTATCACTTAGAATCCTTTTCAAATAGAAAACTTTAATTTTTTGTAACAGGTAGAACTGGGATATATGAATTCTCCTGAGCCCAAACATTGCAGGTCTTTATTCAGAGTTAAAAGTGAACTAATTGATTATCTTGTCTCAATTAAAATAATAATTAAACATATTTACTAATAGGCGTGGGGAAAGGTAAAAACTCAACCCAAGCATCTACACCAAAATCCTTCTAATTGTTTAAGATATCCCTAAAGGTAAATACATAGATTTTGTTGTGCATCTTAGAGGATCAAAAGAATGTCACCAATTCCAGTTGACCCAACTTGTCATGTTGGTCTGTAGGGTTGGGAGGCTTCATTCCATACATATTCTACAAGACCCCAAATTAAAGGAAATGAACAATAGGAAACCCTGTAGAGGTTTCTGGCTTCTGCAGTCCTACCCATAGCTTTCTCAATCTGGGACACTGTGAGCATGTCTACACAAGAAGTTTACTGCACAATAGACTAAATAGCTGCTCTGTAAATATTGCACATCTACAGATACATCCCTGTTAGGCTGAAGTAAATTAATTTACTTTGCACAGAAAGATAGTACTTGTAAATACTCTGCAGCAGTGTGCATGTAGAATACTGCCTTGTCTGACTGGGGCATAAGGGTGCTTCAGTAAGCAGGCTGCAAGTAGCCCCATGCTGAAGCACCCTTGTGCTCCAGCCAGCCCCTCTGCAGCATGTTGAGCCAGGGGGAGCAGCCCCAGGCTGGCAAGCCTACCCCGCAGGCTTCCTTTCAGCCAGGGCTTCTCTTCCCTGGTTCAATGTACTGTGGTCCCAGGCTGACATTCAGACATGGTACCCAGGAGCAATAAACTCCAGAGCAAGAAGCCCTGGAGTTTGTTTATGGGCTTTAATTGCATGTGTAGATGCACCCTGTAATGACTGTCTTTACCATGGTATTATGAAAAATGTAATAATTGAATGTTTATACAGAGCTTTATAGAATAAAAGTGACACACATACACAAACTCACACACATTAAGTGCTATTGTTGTAGGACCTTTATTTTTGCTGATATTAAAAGGAAGTTCAGAACCTAATAAACAAGGGCCATGGGTTTGTATGAGCTCCCATGGAATTTACTCAGTGCATTATTGGGACCTGAGATTGTGAAGATTCTGACCTGTTATCACAACTGTTTATGCATATTTTTGTAAGATTATCTCCTTAGCCTTTTATCTCTTTTAATTATATTGGACATTAAGGATATCTTTACAATTAAATTTAAAAAATGCAAAATATTTCCCATTGACTTCAGTTCTGATTTTGATTTTCTTAGAAAAAATATGCATAAGCAGTTCTGATAACAGGTCAGAATCTTCACAATCTCAGGTCCCAGTACTGCACTGAGTAAATTCAATGGGATCTCGTACAAACCCATGGCCCACTTTGGGGTACACATGGTATATATATGTCACATGTACCCCATACTTGTCAGTTTAGCCAGACTAGATTGGATGAACATATGATGTCTATGCTAGTACCCTTCCATGTAGATAATTTGTCTTCACTGTGATTTATACTTTACTAATTTATTAGTGAACATGTTCTAGGGGGACCTAATTTGTGCATTTATTTTAAAGAGACTGAAAATTAGGGCTAAACACAAGTCATTTATAGCTGTAAAATCATCACAGAGTTGGAAAAGTTCCTTTTATTTTAATTGTTACAATTCATGCCCATAAATCTGTTGACATTTTATTCCTTTAAATCTAAATTTGCCAATTTGGAGTTTAGGATAAAGCCTGAATTTTATAATCAGACACTTCAGAAAAGTACTTCAGTTAAATGAGCTAGTTCCTTACCTCAGCTCCATCCGTGTGACTGATGTCAGAATCCAAGCTAGGGTCTTCTCCGGATGCTAGTATAAGTCATTTGTTACCTTTGCTCCCAATTACAGTTAAAATAGCCAGTGTCTGGAGGTAATATATCTACCACAGCTGGTGTATTAGGATACAGGTTTGCTAATGCATTGACCTTCTTCACTTACGTAATACAAGTTCAATTTCCAACGTGACAGTAAATGCTTGGATTTGAATTGTAGCGCTAATGCATCATTTTTTTTCATCTCTCTGTCAAACCAGACTAAAGGGTCAGTTGGTAATGAGGATAATGGTTCACTTTGAAAGGGAAGGAAAACTGTCTTCTGATTCTTTTGGAGAGTCTAGGTCTTGCTTCAAATAACAAGATGAACTAGAAAAAATAGGCTTGGAAATACCAGTAATATTGAACCTGCAAGTGTGACTCTTTGCCTTATTCATATACTGGTTTTCTAAAAGCATATTGGAATACTTGCTGTGATACCGGACAGTTAATAAAACAGCCTGTGAAGTGTGACTTTTTTTTTTCCAGAATATCAACTGCAGAAAGACTTTTCTGAACAGTAAATCAACATTAAACTTTTTACTAAAATGGGAAATCCAAGCAACAGCTTGTCACAAGTATCATTTCTCTACCCATTAAGAAATCCTTTAAAAAAATAGTAGCGCTAGAGAATGATTTTTTTTTTTCTCAGAAATGTCTTTCTTTTTTCCCACAGCACGGAAAAGGATATGCTAGTCAATTCTACAGGACTTACCTGAAGCAGCATGATTTGCACAAAAGTCGACCAACAAAAAAGCATCAACTTTTCAACTTCATTGTCTTGGCCATCCAGTTCTGAGTAACTGAAGGATTTGTGTGCTGTTGGAGACATCGTGGCCAACAACAGGACCTAATTGCTCTCAGCAGGCCTGAGAAATGAGTTGAAATGTATGGAACTGTAGAAACTTCAGAGGCAACCGTTCTTGCCTCTCTGATCAGTGTGTGCCTGTTTACAGCACTATATATCTTTCTCTCTCCAAAATGTCACTGAGCCCTTTAGATGTTTATATTCACCACAAGAAGCCAATCGTACAGATAAAAGAAATGTGCATTATAAATGCAATATCACTGTTTTAAACTTGACTGTTTTATATTATTTTTGTGTGATCAAGTGTTCCCCAAAATATTCCAACTTTACAAGAGAGATTGTGATCATGTTCTTTTCACCTGTGGGTCATCAAAATGTTGTTAATCTGCAGACCCACAAAATATCAAAGACATTCTGTAGTTTATACACCGTGTTGCAAAGTGTTTACTGTACTATTTCAAAGCTTCTAAATAAATATAAAATATATATATTATATTATATTATATATAATTTTCCGAACAATGTGGTACAATTTAGTTGATTTTTAAATGGATTCATGCAGTCCACATCATGCATTAAAAGTGAGAAGGTAATTCAGGGTCCCTAACCTATCCTTGCTAAAATAAATAAATAAATAAATCTTTAGTAGTATTTCCCCAATTTTCGTATTTTGGTCAATCCTGTTTTTCTGGTCTTTGTTTTTGTTTTTTTAAGATGTAAGCAACAACATTTTACTTAAAAGTTGTACTGAATTTTCAATGCCAAAGATGCAGCTGTCAGTTTTACCAGTATTAGCATTATGTACTATCAAAAGTATATATCAGTTTCCATTATTTTGATTATATTTCTAAAGTTTTTTAATTTGGTCTCACATAACCTTTCATAAAGGGCCTTTTCCTCACCTGTATATGTTGTTAAAAAGAAGACTGGGTGTCTGTACATTTTGCAATGTAAGATATAATGTAACTGATAATAACTATTTTAAGGAAATCTTACCAAACTCATAATTCACACACATCTTTCTTTGATATAGTTTTGTGAAAACCTAAGCAAATATATATATATATCTTTTCATCATGGCTTGAAATGGTTTTTGATAAAACACAAACCACAAAAGCCTGGAGTATAACAACCTTTTAACTTTTTAGTCATCTTTGTTGTTTTATATAAAACTTGTTTTGGAGTTAGGAACATGGCACATTCTCAGACTGACCTTTCTCTTACAGGAAGAATAACCAATAGGCTACTGACTTCTTTGGGAACAGGACTGAGATTTTCCATATTATCTGTATATTTTATAACAATTTTATGAATTGAAATATTGTCTCATTTTTTTATAAAAAAAATCAAAAAACAAGCCTTGAAAAGTAAAGTTTAAGTTTACCTTCGTGTTCAGAAAATGTAAAATCTAGACTTTTTTTTGTTTTTTACATATGCTGCTGTACTGTGTTCTTTCTGATGTTTCCTAATTGTTGCCTCTCAAACACTGAAAAATAATGATAGAGCACTGTCTGTGTTTTTAGCTAATATTGGAGTTTGGAGAAATACTTAGGGCATTTATACATGTGCTTGGGGGGTGGGGGACACATTTTAATTAGAGTGGCTCTGAGAGTTGCTTTAATTTTAAAGTGCCCGGAGCATCTTGTGTGTCAGCATCCCCAAGCTTAAAAATGGCGGTGGGGGTGCTTTTATCTAAAGCTTAACGAACTTTAGATAAAGCACCCCCACTGGCATTTTTAAACGTAAGGATGGTGATACACAAGACACTGGAGGCTTCTACAGCATGGTAATTACTACAGTCTAGCAGACTTGATTAATCGAGTCTGCTCCAACGAACTGTAATTACAGCATATCAGAGTAGCCTTGCTGCTCATATATCGGTGCCCTTAGGGCCTGATTCAGTATCCATCAAAGGAAATGGAAACCTTGCTTTAATTTCAAAGGATTTTGGCACAAGATCTTGGAAACAGATTTTGGTAACTGCACCAATGTGACTACCTGTTGTAGCAGGAGTTAAGGATGACAGAATTTGGCCTGTAAATATATAAGGAATAGGGGCTTTTTAAAAATGGCAGTTGCTTTTAGATAGAAACCTGTAAATCATCTGTATGTAATCCACCCCACTATCAATCCAGACAAACCCCCGCTACTTACAGTGGAAGTTCTGTGTACAGAACACTACCTGGATTCAGCCCTGAAGTTGTTAATTTACTTCATTAATCTAACAAAATATACTTGTTAAACACTTTAAACACATTTCTAGATTATTTGTATGACTTCAGAAACTTCTTGGGGTTCTTTTTAAAATGTGTGTGTGTGTATATGTGTATATAGATATATCTAGATTTAGATCTATGATATAGATATATCTATATCTGTATAGATGCGCATATATATATATATATGAATCACAAAAAGCACAGAAATAACTATTGAACAAACACCAACAGTGAAATCTTTCTTTAGCTTTAGGTAATGGGACTTACAGTCACCTACTTGCCTTGTTAGTTCTATGAAGAACGGGCTATTTTAGTAATGAAATGTGTGAAGTATATTTCATTTAAATAAGTCTGTCAATTTGTTATTGCTGCTATTAATACAAGAAAGTAATTGCCCTTCCTGGAACTGGTATATATTGTAAATTAGGTTTGTTTTCCATGCTGGGAAGAAAAAAAAAAATTCACATTTTTTTTCTTTATTTTATAGATAATTAAAGTGTTTTCATTTACTGAAACTCCTTTCACAATTTGCATACATCTACAAAAACCATATCTTAAGAATTTTAATTAATCTCCATAAAGGCATTTGTTTCATGGATTCTGTATATGGTGCACATTCTTCCATACATCCATTCTTTTAAGTACTCCACACATACACACGAACAATGGTTAGGGCTAGTATGTGTTTATAGCACTTGGGTGCATAATCTCAAAAATATATGAGGCCTGGCTCTTATTGATTGCAATGGGTGCCAAAACACTTTTGAGAATCTTAGTCTTAGTCCAGAAGAAGTGGCAGCATAAAGCCCTTTTGCCACTAGGATGTGTAATTCTCTTATGTTCCCATGTTCTACTTTAGAAGAAGCATATTCATTACTGGGAGCATCTACCTGAGATGCTAACTGTTCAGTAGCCTAATAAATAATGTGCAGTAGTGCATCACAGCATGGACCGCGCTAATATGCTACCGTGCAGTATTATTAGGCTACTGTGCAACAGCATCACTGAGAAGGCACTCGCTGATGCTACTGCTCAGTAACTCTGGTTACTGTGCATTTATTGAGTATTTGATTATACAAATACTAAATTAAATGAACAGTAAGCACTGCACAATAATGAATGTGTAGACATGCTGACTTTGTACCAGTAAGCTACCGCTGAAATCAATGCAAGTTCAGCATTCATCCACTTGAAATTCTTGTTAAGTACTTATCTGCATTTCAAGGAACTTAATACCTTTAAAATCAAACATTATTTCTTTCCTTCCTCTGTCCCCATCATGTTCCTTCCACAGGAACTTTAAACATGTTTTTGCACTCAGCTGAGCATCAAGAGTTGGATCAACTTACCGGACAAAAAATCATTGGCATAATTTACAGGAGAAGGTTTTAAGTTTGATACTATGAAAACATTCAGACTGTCAGAAGAGTTAAACTGTGGAACAAGATAATTAGGGAATATAGAATCCCCTTCACTGGAGGCTTCCAAGAACAGGTTAGACCACTTATTCTCAACCATGAGATCCTTTTAAGGGTGATGCTGGATGCCATTTGCACTGTTAGGTGTGCAATCAGCTACCCATGATTCCCAAGATAATCTCAGAGATTTCACATAGGAATTCATAGTGTCAAAAATGTTCTGACCTGTTGTGGTCTTCCTGAGCTCTTTGCAGCAGAAAAGCTCCTTTGCTTATTTTTCTAGAGTGAAAAAGAACAAACAGAAAATGCTATGAGTTGGCATTTTCCAAGGTGTGCGTTGAGTCTATAAAAGGTTGAAAACTACTGGGTTTGACAAACATTTGTCAGCAATGCTCAATCATATCTCAGAACAAGGGTGTGGACTTCATATTTCTGAAAAATCTACATTTCTGTGATTCCTGTGTTTGCCCAGAAAAGGCTGTTTGGGGTTTGTAAGAGCTTGTCTTACCTGTGCAGTTGTGTTAGGGTTAGAAATCTATTCTTTAATTAGGGATCTGGTGCAGTTTTCAATTCGCGATTTGACAATAGTACAAGCTATCTCCATGTAAAACTCCCAGTGAAGTCAACTAGAGTTCTTATGAAAAGGCTAAAAGGACAAGAAAATAACATTAGTTATGTAAATCTTCTATTTTTAATTAGTGTATTAGATAAATATTAAAGAATTTTGAAGTGGCTTGCCCATTCAATTTCTTCAGAACTTTTTCTGATTGACTTTGTGATGGAATCTCAAAATGTAACAAACACTATAGTTCCTTTTTTAAAAATCAGTTAGTTTAATATACAGTAGTAGTATTTTATTAAAGTGTATTTTCAAAGATAAAAATGAGTGTTTCCCTTAATATATTCCCATTTGACTTGAATAATAGGAAATAAAAAAATTAATTTAAGTCTCTTGTTAAAATGCTTCCGAGTGGTATAAGAATAACAATATTGAATGAAAGTATGCACTGAAATACACATTTATCTGCTTGTAAAGTTTGAAACTCATAAATAATAATGATTATATATTTGGACGATTGCAACTAAAATGTGAGAAATTGCCAGTGAAATAATTAACCTACTGATAAATGCAAACAACGCCACAAGAGCAGATATCATGTTTAAACATAAGTTTACGTATTACAGAAGTTATTGTTTGTTCCATTATGGTTTACATTTAAAATGGGAATTATGTCCCTTTTTATGTATTATACACACAAAGGGTATATCTATATGAGACACTACTGCACAGTAGCAATGAGCTGCTTGCTTAGCTCGTTGCTACTGCACAGCATTGGTGGGCACTAACTGTGATGTGATGCTACTGTACAGTAGCTCATCGCTACTGAGCAATATCATCTGAAAAAAAAGTGTGGGGATGCTACTGTGCAGTCATGCAGTACTTGCTTATGTAATGTTACTGCACAGTAGCATCCCCACACGTATTTTTTCTAGTGCTACTGTGGAGTAGCAACAACTAAGCAAATACTAAATGCGTAAGTGAATAGTAAATGACTGTGCATAATGGAGTTTGATTATTTTTTAAAATATGGTATGATCAAGTCTGTAAGACTTAGTTTTGATATTACAACTAAGAGAAAATCCGAAACTGCAAGTTCAATCTGTTGCACTGATCCCCACAGCCATTAATTCAAACGCTTCTTCAGAAGCTCTTCTGTCTTATTTTCTCACTAATCTGTTTTAGTACAAATTGGATCAACATATGTGGGTACACCGACACACAGATATACAATGAGAAATCTGTTGTTGAGCATATGTGTCTTTGTAGATAATCTTTTATGTAAGAAATGGGCAAGAACAAACTTGGACAGCTTTCATGAACTGAATTTGTTTTTAAATTTGAATTTGTTAATAAAGTTCATGCTATTATAGGTTGGTTGTAATGTCAGGAAAAATGAAATCTATTTGGGTGTAATTCTCGAGAAAGCAAATATGTAATTTAAGATGCTTCCTGTCAGAAGTGTTATATACAGATCTAACTGCTGGAAATCTTTCTTAGTGATGATGAAATGGACTGTGGTAAAGCTAGAGATGCCGTCTTCTGTACTTGGACTGAGAAATGTGCCATTTGTTTGTAAACTATGTGTGTGCCATTTGTATGTCAATCTGGTAAACCACAGAGCATCAATACTGACACACTGGATTCAGGTGAAAGGTTTGCTATTCTTAATGAAAATCAAGAATTGAAGGGGAAAATGGTAAACAACACATAAAATATCAAATGTTAGCATGCAATATGCAAAAATGTAAGCAATCCCACTTGTAACAAAACACATTTCTGAACTCAAGCACTCAATAGCTGAAGATTCCAAAAGTGAAGTTTGCTCTGTTATGATAGCTCAACTGTATATTTCAATACCTCAGTTCTGATTTACATAAATAGCAAACTATAATACAAAAGCTAAAAAGGACTGACTTTAAATAGTATAGCATAATGAAAGTACCCACACTGACCTTAACTTATGGAAGTTCCAGACTCACGGGTCTGAGATCCTGCAACCTGAACATTTCATTAACCCTGACTGTGCATTCAGCATCCAAGCTATTCCCAGTGAAGGCAATGGCCAAAATAATATTGATGTCATAGATATTTTCAGGTTCTTCACACTTTTTAGCATGTATATCTTATAAGTTTCTCCAGAGAAGCTGTTATTATTTCAAGCCAAAAATGGGAAACCTAACTAACTGTGTTTTTAACTAGAAGTGCATTTGAAATAGACATGCATCACCAGGGCTGCATGCACATGTATCTAAAAAAATATGCTGTTGTACGTGTTCAGTATACACTTTTCAGACGGTCCTATTTTAGATCATCCCAAAGATTCTGTCTCAAGGTAAAGCTAAGGCAGTAAAAAATAACTCCATGTTCAAAGCTTCAGTTTGTAAGCATACCAGGTGCAGCTCTGTCTCGATTTAAGAAAAAGGGACTCTTTTTTTAAATGAGAAAAGTGCACTAATCCTACATACAAAGAACATAAAAACAGTGAAGAGATTATGCTCAAACTAGAGAAAAAATGAAGCTGCAGAGAGTGGCCAAGAATAATAAAATATATATTAGCCCAAATGATGAATGTTTTGTAAATTTTGCAAATGATTATAATAGGAACTGTTTTGGGCCTTAACCTCCATGAGTTCAGCTAAGTGCATGCATCTTTAGGACACAAGTGGGTTCAAAATACATTATTAAGTGCATTACCTTCATTTATGGCTGAACAGGAGAGTGATTTCAAAGTTATTCTGTGGCAACATTTGGTGTAAAAAGGTTGAGAACTGCTTTAGTGCGAATGTGTTCACATACACACATGCACTGATACACACACACACAGACACATGCACAGAGCCATTTGTTCAAGTTATTTGAAGTTTCCATTTATGACTCAGTATAAAAAAAACCCTAGCAGCTGGCTGAGGGGAAATCTGCAAGCTAAATTATGCTCCGTAGTAATTCCATTTCCTTCAGTGCCGTTACTTCTGATGCATGTTTATGTAGTTGAGAGCAGACTACCTAAAACAAATAATTTTATGGAGGTGTTTATTATAAAGAGGAAAAAAAATGATCACTCTCTATTTCTACTTTTACTGTTTTCATGGATAGCATTCATTTGTATTTAAATAGCCTTTTATTCCACAACATAAATATCACAAGAAACAGAGAGTTCACTGTGCCAGTAAAGTGTTTGTTGTGGCTTAGTGTATCTTCAAAAAATTAAAAATGTAAGCAAGCATTCTTGCCCCTGAAAATGAGGCTAAAGAGTGCCTTTAGAACTCAGAGACATTCAGCTTTGTGAAAAGGCTTGATCTGATTTATATTTATAACTGTCAACAAAAGAAAGAGGAACTCTGAGAGAGAAGGTAGTTAATTAATACAGTCTAAAGACATAATACAGCATATATTACAGTAATATTATAACCTCTCTCGGCCTCTGGAGAAGTAAGGCAACCAAAAAAAAATCCCGTTTTAAATGGTGTAAATAAAACAAAGTGTAGTGGATATTAAAACAGCAGTGCCAGGTTAAAAATCAAATTAGTTACAGATTTTCTTATGTCGGTTATTCCTGTCACCTCAGACCATTAGCTTTTTACAGTGTTAACAATCTAATTTTCTTTTCACCATGAATGCTGAATACTTTTTGCTTTTCCATCACTGAGGACAGTTAAAAATACAGCGGTCTAACTTGTCCTCTGTTTCTACTAACATAATTATAGAAGTAGTAGGAACAACATTTACACTGTGGAAATGTACATTAGAGTTACCTTATATTTTTATTATATCCTTGTTTTCAGTTTTTTATGACTTTAACCATCTTGGACACAAGTTTCTATGGTTGCTCAGCACTGAAAATATTTAATTCTTTCCAAAAAACAATGGTAGTGAAAAAAATGTGCCATTTGCCATGAAAGAAAAAGAAATGCATCACATCCTCAATGTTAGCAAACCAAGTTGGCACACGTGTACTACCACACTAAGGTGATTATGCTACTTCTGGTTCAGCAACTAGTGCATATAGAATAAGCATGCATTATGAGAATGAGCATACCATAGGATTAGGCATCTTCCAGGGTTGGGCTGAAGCTAAGCAGGAGTTTTTAAGATTGCAAGATTTTTAACTTAGGCATGTGGGAGATACATTACTTGAGTCATTGTGCAAACAAACAATGGGAGATACAGGAGATACGTTACCTTAGGAGCTATCATAGAAATCCATGTGCATATTTATGCAATTCATAAAATGGGCCACTCCAGTATATGCAACTCCTTGGTTTACTGTGTTATACTTCTCCCTCAGACTCGCTCACAGTTTACTATTGTGACCAGCTAGCACAGTCATTGTGTATGTTTACATGATATAATAACACAGTACTATGGAAAGATGCCCAAGCTAGCTTGTTACCAGACAGTCTAATTAGTCTGGGCAGAGCATTACACTGACAGCTGTCCTGCTTCTTATACCTAAGCTAGTTCTGCATGGTACTACACTGCGTTGTGTAAATATATTCTTACAGTTTGGTTTTCAGAAGTACCAATCATTCACAACTTAAGTCAATGAAATGCTCAGAAGCATAAGAACTTGGGAAAATCAGGCACTGCCTGTGTCAAACTGATTCCCACATCACTGAGACATCAAAAGTCAATGGATGTGTAAATGTTGGCCTTAGTCTTCCTGTGTCTTGATTTCTTGTCTGTTACACAGGGATAATAATATTTCCTTGCCTCATTAACATTTGGAAGCTATTCAGATACTATGTTGGGCTTCATAACAAAAGTCAAGGAAGAATTTGGAAAGGCACACCACAGCAAAGCATATCAGTAACAAAGGTATAACAACACATGTTAAAGATGAAGGTAAATATGTAGAATTATTACATATTTCCCTATCCATCCTGTATTGTAAGATAGGGTTTGGGTTCAGTGTAGTATTTCACTTTGTGTTCCTAAATGACAGCTTTCTAGCTATATAAGCTATGATTTTGGCACTTACGCACAGGTTGCATATCTAGTATCTATTATCACTATACTCTGGATACGTAAGCATGAGTACATAGACTGAGCATTCACAATAGGCTACATGCTGGCCAGGCATGGACATAGCTATCTATGCACGCCCATTCTGGAAGTGCATGTACATCCAAGTCCCAAGTCCCAAGAATACAGCTGGCTAGAAACTCACAATAGGTGTTAGGCAAAGAAGGAGTGCCCTTCCCCAGCCTCTTAGCCCCAAACGCAAAATGGTTAAAGGATTTACATTCACCCAAGTACCCATCTATAGCACCACATCTCTGCCCACACATCTTTTGCCCAGGAAACTGGAGATCCATGTCTCTCTGACTGCCCAGAACAGCAGTCTAACTGACATGTCCCAGGTAATTCATTCTCTAGTCCTTTCTTCATAGCTTCTTTTCCTCCTTTGAAACTGGCTTTTTGGGTAATCAAGGCATGTGAGGCCAAGAGGATAAAGGCAAGCTGGAGAGTAGTTGGCTCAGTGGGGTGACTTTGGTGCCAAGAAACAGCATAACCTAGGTTCTAGTCTAGACATTTGTTTTCTAATGAGAGACAAACTTTCTGACTGTACTCTTCTTTATCCATTTTATCCAAAGACTATTAAATGCAAGGAGCAGTGACTCAACTTCAAACAAGTGCCAGAAAAGATTGGATAGAAGGTTTTCCTCCCCCTGACTTTTGGGATTTGCATTCAGGTACACGTGTATGTGCCTGGCCAATTCACTGTTCATGCACAGTCTATGTGCATATATTTATTCATGCCAAGAAGTAGGGTCAAAATTGCTCACATGGCTAGAAACCTGCCATTTAGGTGCATGAAGGAAAATATAATTCTCCCATAATGAAAACTTTAGCATAATCCACATACACAAGGGGAAAAACATACGAGTTCAGGCAAACCGAATTCTGTCATTTCCTAACATTAAAAGCATTGATAAGTAGAATTTTTAAAACCTTATTTTGTCTCAAAAGAAACATTCTTAGCTACATGTAAGAGAATTAAAGGAAATGAACAGCTAGATTATCAAGATGTTGAAAGATGAAAGGGCAGATTCGTATTTCAATTTCCTTGCCCAAAAGATACTTAGTAGGCATGTCTACATGTACCTCCCATGGTAGAGTTGTTACTGAACCATCATTTAGTACTTGCTTTAGGAAGTACTAAACAATGAAGCAGTAATGGCCATTACTTTTCTGTCCTGGTGGCACAGTTATTTTTAGCAGCTACGTCACTGTAGTGGCATGCTATAGCAAGGTAGTGTGTCACTACAACAATGTTTTGGCATCAAGGCTTGTGCCCACCAGTGCTATATCACCATCGCAACAAACTATGTCACTGTAGGCTGGGTTAATCCATTTTAGATCAGTGAACTGATGCCAATCTTAAGTTAGTTCTCGTCTGATCAGGCATGTCATTTTTAGGATTATCTAAGCCCTGAAAACACTTGCAAAGCCAGCCGTTTATATTGCCCTAAGATCAATTAGGGAGATGTAAATGTAATGCTTATACATACTCCAAGGCTGTCCAGCTGGTGGCCTTCAGGCCACCAGTGGGCTTGTGGGCTCCCACCCAGCCACCACTTCTCTTATTGCTCCTGCTCCAGCTATTCCTGCTGCTGGGGTCCCCAGGATCCCGATCCCCCCTGTATGTTATGCTTCCTACCCCCACCTGTGGGGGTCTGGGGAGCTTGCAGCCCTTATGGGGGGTGCCAGTCTGACCAAAGAGCAGTTGTGGGGGGTCATGCTGCCCATTTCAGGGTCACATGCTAGGGGGGCCCAGTAACCCATACAGGCTGTGACCCATGGCCACTCAGAAGTTGGAAAACCCCGGACTAAACTATGGAATCCCTTCATCTAATACCTGCTGCTCATGGATTTTCTTCCCAGTTGCAGTTTGGAATATACACTCTCCCAGTTACACATGTATAACGCACATCCCTGTCCACTCAGAGCACAGCCTACTGAACACTTGGCCATTTGTGTGTCTGCTTTGCACATGAGACAAGATTTCAAACAACATTTATGTGGTTGGGTAGATGCCATTTGGACAGCAGAGGGAATCAAGAAGTGTCCCCGTTTTGGTTCAGTTGTTAGGAACCTCACTGAAGATGTAGGATGTCTGAGTTCAATTCCCTCTTTTTCCTGAGGTCACTGAACCGCCATCTCCCATTAAAGTGTCCTACTCACCAAGCTATATGGCATTCTTGGTATGGAATATTCTACATTGCATAAATAATGAAAAATATACCAGAAAAGAGCCTGGAAGGCATGCACCCTTCTATGGCCCCAGTGACTACACATAGTCATTCTCAGTCTCCAGGCCAATGAATATTTATATATGTTATACAAAGTGGAAGTTCTCAGGAAACATGAAGAAGTCATATGTTAGAATATCCATGATAGTGAGAACACTCTGCTGGGCAGTAGAAAATGTGGTTCATATTCTCTCAGACAGGGGATGGGATGGAGCTCACATCTCCCACCTGAGTGAATTTACTAACTACTGGGCTTCTGAATAATAAAGAAAGGACCCCAACACCAATATAGCCTTGGAAAATGTTTCAAAAGACATGTTCAGTGAATTCACATGAAAGCTGAACAGTTCCTATTCTTGCACTAGGTGCAATGCTTGTGTCTACATGGCAGGGTATTCCATTAATAAAAAACAGTGCATTATGGGTAGATATCCCAGAATCCCAAATTGCCTTAAGAGAAATGTTCACAAAGTACTGTGATATACCTACTGGTGTTTAAAGGAACTGCACCCATGGTATAGAAGGATGCTGATTGTCACATTTCTTAATCCATAGGCTATCTTATTCCAGTCTGGCTGTGTCCAAGCACCAGAATGAGAACTATTTTCCTGTTGAAAAAATAAGGAGCAATTGCAATATGGATGGTTGTCATGAAGGTCTGGCAGGTAATTCAGTGGTTTCTGTTTCACAAGTTGATCAGGCTTAGCAGTATGTAAATAAAATAAAATCAGACTCATGAGCAGCTGGGTTCCTTGATGGTGCTGTTATGACAGGGCTCAAAGCAATTCTGTGCCAGTCTCTTTCTATTTCAGACAGAAAAGCTACTTCCTGAAAGTCTGTAAGTCTTAGAGGACTCACTGGATCTATGAGATCGTTAATACCTAACAGAAATTAGTCATGACATTAAATGTAATAATAAAAAGTGTTCAGATACTATTGTGATTAGGCCAGTATAAGAATCTGATTTGAATTGTATGCATCACTGGGACTGATTTACTCATATTAACATTGGCTGATTATCAAAATATATCCATGAGTTCAGGTTTTCACATAGTCTGGATTATTTGAAAGGTTCCAGAATGATCATATTTCCACAAATAGTCCAGCTAGAAGTCAGTGAGATATCTGTCTCATTTACTGTTTCAAGAGACTGGGCTAGCTCTTTGCTTCCTTGTCTGTAGATTTTATACAGTGGTAAAATGAGCCCATGGGACATACAGGGCATGTCTACACATGCTTATTTAAGGTGTGTGCCCTTAATGTGCCTTTAAAATGGCGATTTTAGGCTATTTGTGCCTATATTTGATTACAGCAAAAGCTGCAAAAACAGGTTTCAGATTTAGGCGCAAATAGCTAACGTGCCTTAATGCATGTATAGATGTGCTAAGGCACACTAACACTGTGTATCTCAACTGACTTGGGACTAACTTTAGTCTCAAGTCAGTCTGCACACCAAGTTCATGCGCCTTAACACATGCACATGTAGATGAGTGTCTAAATTGCCTTCATGCGCATTAGGCAAATGCACATTAAGTTTAGGCACACATAAAAGCACATGTAGACACACCCACAGAGTCTGACATACAGAATTCAGGTGGCTCACTCTTTTGCTCATTCTCCCCCCAGCCCCCTTCCTCCCCTTACCCACAATGTATCCATGCTTTGGTGATGCAGAACAGTCAATATAACTATCATCCATTTCTATGCCAGTTGTACTCAATGTCCATTGGGTATGCTTACTGTATAATGCTACAGAAACAAGGGTCACAGCAACAAGATCAATTAGCTACAGTTAGAATAAAACATGTACATTGAATATTATTAATTATTTCTGTTACCATGCTGCTTATAAACCCCAGTCATAGACCAGGATCTTTTTATACTATGTATTGTACAAACACAGAGTCTGTCTACAAGAACGTACAATATAAGATGAAAGCCAATAGATGGATGAAAATATAACAACAGGGGTATACAAGTTAAAAATGGGACAATATGGGTTAACATGATAGGCAGCCACGAGCAGCCAAACTGTTGTTAGGCTTTCTACTGATTTGGAAGGAGGATAATGACTTATCTTTACATATGCTTACAGGAAGCAGTGGTTTCATTGACACAGTATTTTAAATGACAAATTCATGAGCGCCTGTAAGCAAGATTTTTTGGTCTTAGAATTTAAAAAGGAGTTTTATACCTATATAATTTTACTTTATGGATATCATGCATTAGCAAAAAGCTGTAGTATTTGGTATGAAAACACTGCAGGGTAATAGTTATCCAAATAAAAAAGCAAAAAAACTGTGTTCACAAGAACACTAGTATTACTCAACATCCTTTGGGCTTTTCTTTTTCAGTTTTGTTTTATTCTTCTAAATAACAAATGCAAACATGGAAACAAGCAAACAAACAAACAAACAAGCAAAACCCTGTATTATGCATTTGCTTAATTGGTCTGAGAGTTTCTCTTTAAACAAATAGAATGAAATAATAGCAGAAGAGAAATGGAAACAGTCTTTATATGGAAATACAGTCAATTACAGAACTTTTCTAGAAATGCTAGCTTAGTTTAAATTTCTCGCCTGGGCAAAATCCTAACCATATGATGTTAGGCCATTTTCTCAGCTCATGTAAATCAGCGTATTTCTCATTTAATCTAGATGAGAATCTTGCCCTATGAGGTCCATTGAAAGGAGACTAATTTAGCCAAATAATGAAAACAATTGCAATTACTATGGAACTTAATTTTTATAGTCAAGTGGCCATATATAATAAATAAATGATGAAAATGATGTTGTGACTATAAATTGCACTGTGTGGAACTCATATCCCAGCAAAAGAAGGAGCTAAAAGAGTGTTAAGAAAAAAATGTTTTTGGCCTTGTCTGTGACCTGTAGTGTAGAGTTACCATTTGACTGGGTTTTCCTGGACATGTCCTTTTTTTGGGTCCTCTGTCTGGGCAGGTTTTTGAAATACAAGCAAATGTCTGGGATTTTGCTCTGCCTCTGCTTTTTTCCCAGCACTTCAGGTTTGCCCAAGCGAGGAACTGCTTGGGGCTGCGGGTTGGGAATGAGGGGTGCCATGGTCAGGGAGGGGCAGGGTAGAATGGGTCAGGAGTGAGGGGCAGCAGCAGGGCTTGTGGGGGTTATGGCTTGAAAGTGAAAGGCAGGGGCAGAGCATCTACATATTACTGTCCCCCCATTATATACCCCTTCCCCCCCAAACTCCCTCTTCTCTCACACCCCACTTCCCACACCCAGGTGTCCTCTTTTTTGAAACTGGAAATATGGTAACCCGGGTAGCGTAAATGGTATAAAGCAATGAGCAACCTTTCTTGAGTGCACTATGAGCTCATTGTTCCCTGTTAAAGCTTCTCCTAATCACATATTTGTCCACTGAATGCCTTCTTAAGCCAGTGAGGGGATGTTGGAATTTGGCCTTTTCTGGTGCTGTGCAGGAGGAATTATCCCCTGGGTCTCCCGGGAGCTTTTAATATTCCTGGACATTACACTTGTGCTTGAGAGCTCTTTTAACTGGCATATGGGGCTGGAATTGGGGGATGAAAAACTCAACCAAAAGAATAAATACTCTAATGGTCTGGGGGACTTTAACTGTCATGGATGATCAAAGGATACCAACTCAAGGTAAGGAGATCTTCTAATGACATAAAATTTCTTTTGTGCCTCCTACACCACCCTTTCCTTTCCCTACCAATCTAGCAGGTGTGACAGAGGATAAGGGGTTTCTTTCTGTCTCACTGATTCCTGTCTCTTGGGGCCACTGGAAGTTGTAATATTTCAGAACATTTTTCCAGCACTCCTCAAACATCCACAGAGAAGATCAAGCATCAAAGAAGCACAAAGGACACTTTGCATCTAAACATCTGCTATGAACTCATTGTTCATTCAATGTCACTAGGCTCAATAAGTACATGCATTCATAAATAAGAACTAACAATTAACCTTATCCATGGAGCCTCTGCAGCCCCTTGATTTCTCTAACTAGCTTAGCTGAAGTACCATCTCCTAATTTTTAACCTGTAGTCTAAGTAAGGAAGTATCTCCAAACAACAGCCTCTAGCACTGAGAATCTGGCCTAAAGTCTGCATTTAAGAAAGAAAAAATATCAATCCTTTCATGATTTCTTAGAAAAGAGAATAAAAAGTGTTAATCACAAAAAGTATTTTCCTGTAGAAAATATAACCCATTATTGAATACAGTATAAAAAGAATGGAAAACTAAAGCTCCATAGCACAAGCTCTATCAACTGTTATCTTGGAACTTGTACCAGGAAGTCCTGCATATCCGCAGAAAAGCAATCTGAGGTCCATGGATGAAAGATGTTCTATTAAAGTCATGAGTAACTAATCCAACTGTCTGTGTATAGTCCTCTAGGCTCTCTTACAAACATTATAATGAACAAACTGATGAAGCTGCTTACCTTGGGATTGAAGTCTATGCACAAGGGTTTCACCATACTGCCCTTTTACTTAAAGCACTCAGTTCTCTTCCTGTGTGCCTACCTTTGGGGTGAACGGGTTTAGAGCTGCACAGAGGACACATCTACACGAGACACTGATTGCACAGTAGTATTTGGCTACTATGCAGTGGTATCACAAAAAAGCATTTGTTGCTGTTACTGCGCGGTAGCTTGGGTTACTGTGTATTCACTTAGTACTTGTTTATACAAGTGCATAGTAGCATCTTGTGGAGACATGCCCAGAGTAAAGAGTTTTTGTGGCAACTGAATCTGGTCTTAGTACTGGTCTGTGAAAAGTTCACTCATAACCCACAGCCCAAGAAATCTGCTAAACATTGGCTTGATTTACTAGTACTTGCTGAATACGTTTTAGCTATATTTTATTTTAAAGCATTTCATGTGTCTACAATGCCTGATTTTAATATGTGATGAGTGCTCCCAGGTGCCATCCAGGTCAAGGGGAACCAGAGATATGTAATATCTCTGAAAAGCTGACTATTACATGTTTTAATATAATTAAAAAAAATGTTAGACCCTGCCTCTGCCACAACACTCCCAGTCTCCTGATCTCATTGTAGATTGTTCAGAAATGCAATCATTCTTTTTTAAGTAATGCAGGATTAGTTTGCAAGTATCTACTAGGAGATTTAGTTTGAGGTGTTTTCGCCCTTTTAACTGTTAGTTTATTCAACCCATACGGAGAACTGTTTTCCAGATGGAAACTTATTCAGGAAGCAAAAGGGGCTGAATCTCTTTTATTTGTAGATGGGGCCCCTTTCAACTGCCACAGTCCCACCTGCTGCATCTGTTAGCACTTCACTAGAAAACATCTTTCCTTGACTGCCTGCCACTCTTCAAGAGAGCTTCCTCCTTTTTGTTCATAATCTGTGCATAACATTGTTCTCCTACTGCTAGATAGATCACTTCCCCTAGAATTCACAATCTTTAATAAACACATCATCGACAAAACACTTTCATCTATTCATTAGAGTTTGTAACACCTCTAGAAATGATTTCTCTCTTCTACATATTTTGCATAAGCTTGTCAGCAAATCTGTTTACATCATTCTCAAGGAACTAGAGTTTTTTCCCCTTTGTTCTTTTCCCAGTTCAATAACTATTCAGTAGATGAGCTACAGTCTTTGGCATGAATTTTTTTAACCATTCACCATGATTATAGAATTGATTTTATATATGTCCCATATTCAGAGAATCAGCACTAAGAACTAGGGCTGTGCGAGGCTTCAGATTACACTTTGGATCTGGGGCTGCTTTGGACACTTTGGCATCCAAAGCAGCATGTCCAGAGCGAAGCGCGAGCTTAGTTAAGATGTCTGAAGCAGTTCGGAGTCCCCAAAGTACTTCAGAAATGCTACAGATGCTTTGGATGCTTTGGACGCTGAAAGTGAAAGTTAAAAGAGGGAGGGAGAGTGGGGGGGTGGGGAGGGGGAGCTGGGAGGGAAGACTGACATGTATAGGTGGCCAGTGAGAAGGATTTCTCTGCCTTTCCAATGACAGCATCTGGAGGGAAGGACCTAGAAACAGCATAAAAGCCTCTGTTTGGAGGTGTGCTGTGCCTTTTCCTAGCTTGTTCCCTCTCAGGAGCTCCATGAGAAAAGAACCCTCAAACTCAAGCATTTCAGATTGCTTGCTTTATTTAGTAGTTGAACTTGCCTGCTCCTTTTGGTTGTTAGAAAGGATTGGGTAGGATTTAGCTTATCTTAGCTTAGCTATTCAGTTACTATTACTATTCAGTTCATTTCTTTGAATTTATATTTGCTCTTTTTTTTTTTTTGCAAACTTTGAAAAAAGAAAGCTGTGTTTTCCCTGCCAGTGTGATCCATCACTGTGCAGGGAGACACACAAATTGCACATGCACACACAATATAAAGAAGAAAAATCAAATATTCATAGGAGAAGAAGACAGACAGACAGATGGTACACAATTTTTACATAACTCTTAACATTGAAGTGAACAATCAAAGAAGAGTCCAGTGCATGCACTCAACGCAGGGAATAAAACACACAATACAAAAAGGATTGACACAAACAGAGAGACCTTTTGCAGCTCAGGAAAGATAAATATGAAGCGTGCTGGAAAGGCACGTGCCAGGTCTTCTGGCAGGGGACAGAGAGGGGGTAGGGGGAGTGCTAGAGCTGCAAGCCCCTCCCCAAACACAGATGCATTCTCTTCCCAAGCAGCCATGACATCAGTGCTGCCAGTGGAAACAAGGAGGTGGGAGCAGTGTCTACACCTCACATCCCTGCACCTGCACCAGCTCCACTCAGTCCAGAAGTGGGCACCAGCAGTGGAATCACTGTCTCCTCGACCCCAATTTCGGCTCTCAGCATGAGCCTCCCACTGTCAGAGGAGGAGCTGGAGCTGGAAGCAGGGACACTGAGCCCACTAGCTCAAGCAATTCTAGGGACCGAGGGGGATTCAGAGTTTGTGCTCCACACCCCTCAAGTGTCCTCTAGACCCAGGTCTCCTTCCAGAAAACAGCACCTCAGAGGAGGCTGAGGTTGTGGAGGCAAGTGGCTCAGCTGAGGCAGCTCTTCCTGCTGTTGAGGCTCAGCCTGCTAAGGAGTGGGATTAGAAGTGGAATTCCTCAGCCAGAAGGGGAATTGAATCTAGGGGTGCAGACAGTAGTGCAGCTCCCAGCTGTAACTCAGAATGATTTTTGCAAATCATTCTGAATTACAGTGTTACCCCAGACCAAACAGAAGTTCACTGTTGCTTCTGGAGGGGATGGGAACCTAATTCCTGCTGGGAGCCTGAAGCCAGGTTTCTATAGTAATAGCCATGGCTCTCTGCCCGTGCTTGCTGTTTTCAGAATGGGAGGGGGAAAGGCAGCAGAGGGAACTCATTCTTGGGGCTTCAGCTGGTGCTGAAGGGTGGGGTGGGTGAATTGGAGCCCGCACTCCACCTCAGGGGAGCTGCAATATACCCATCCCACCCTCCAGGGCGGGCTGAAAAACCCCACAAATGGAACTCCCTCTACTGCTTTTCCCCATTCCCATTCTGAAAACAGCAACAGGCTGGGAGCTCCACAGACACAAGTTACAAAAGGTGCTACATTTTGTAACATCTTTATCTAATACCTCATGCAATGAGGGGTCAAATTTTCACCCAATCGGCCATTTTTTAAGCTGTTTGCAAACCCGTACTTGTGTTTAGTCACAGCTATAGACTGTTTTCTGTGGCCAGATCAGGCAAAAATTGTCACTTGTGTCTACACCCTAGGGGTCTCCCATTTCTAGAACAGATGTTCTAATTTCTAGGCTATTATATAGCCACTACCACCATGGTGTTGTAAAGGAAGATGTACACAAATGTCTTTTCTAAGAGGCTCAGCCATATCAGTGTGTGTACCCTGAGAATGCCTACTAGACTGGGCCTCTCAGGAGACACAGACAAAGGAAAACTGAATTTCTGAATTCTGGTCAGGTTTTAGCATCAGGTCACTTACACTGGGATAGTTCTGGGAGTGCACATAAGTAGGTTTTTAGGTGGCTAGGGAACCTTCATGGTAATCATGATGCTTACTGATTTTTAGAGAACAACTGACTAGACTTTTTAATTAATTTATTTATTTTTAATCGCAATTTTGGATTTAGGTGCCTCAGTTCTGCCTAAATCCTTCTTTAAGTCAATGTGTGCTTTGTTTTATTGGATATGGCACTTAATCCTCTCTGTACCTCAGTTCTTTGTTTATAAATTAGACAATACTTTCCAACCTCACAGATATTTGTAAAATAAAATATATTAATCATAGTGAGATAGTGACATATTATGATAACAAGGATCCTACATACTGAAGCAGAAAGTGATATATTCACAACACCTCTAAATATGCCCCATTTTCCATGTATATGGGCACAATGAAAGGAATGACAAGTTCTCGTTTGTAATTGTGCCAGTGTTAAAGTTGGAGTGAGTTTGCTACAGACTCATGCACAGAAGTTACAGCCTCATAACTACTGTGCAGTCCAGTGCATCAGCTCCCCTTTTAAAGCTGCTACAGACATATATTTGTCCATACCCTTTGGAGATTAGTAAAGTATGCTCAGCCCCTAAATTGACTTGATGCATTATGGACTACTCAAAGACTTTCCATACAGTCAGTACTTTACAGAACTTAATACTGCAGTCAGGGGTTTGACCTTAATATTCCAATTCTTCATTCTTTTTTATTAATATACTGTTAATGTTTTTTTAAATGATAATCCTATATATCTGCTAAAGTTTTAGATCAACATTGCACACTCAAATAGTTACATAGTTCATTATTAGCTTGGAACAAAACAGAGCAGTGATTATTTCTCTAATTGTCCTTAAAGTCATTATTACATATGCAAGTACAATTTGCTACTCTCCAGAGTCTTTCCCTCATTACACTGTGTGATTCACTAAATTACACTATTGTGATTAGTGCCTGAAACCAATGTCCAAGTGGTATCAAGCAACTACTGGGCTCCTTTTGCTGAGGTCAATTTAATTACATTGTGCATGACAGAAACCAGGCCAACTGAGTATTGCCTTTGCCACCAGCAATTGACACCTGAGTGTTAATGAGCTAGTAATTAAGAGCTGGCACAGACAGGCACATTTTGGTGTTTGGGACTGGGATTACCATATGCTGCAACACTTCTGTGCTAAAAGCCTTAAGTTACTCATTTTCTAAACTATACAGGATTTCTGAAATAAAAGCAAATTACAGCATTTCCAAGCAAGAAGTAACTAACTATGCATTTGTTTAAAAAACAGGACTCAATGAAGAAATAAAATTCCTTCTTTTTTACTTGTAAACTTATTACTGAGCATGTGATTATAATACTGGTACTTTTTACCAATAGATTGGTTCTGATAGGAACTGATTATGTTCAGTTTCACATTTTCAAGCTTGTCTTAATGATAAAGGTGATTTGCTATTGCTGTTATTGTTACTATTATTATTATAGTACTATCAAGAGATCCCCTTATGCCGGCAATGTGCAAATAATAGAGACAATACTTGCCCCAAAGGAGTACAATCCAGACAGAGTAGATAACTGTTAGGAGGCATCCGTTACATTAGTAAAATGTTAAAGTACAAAAAAAACTCCTTTTCATTTATTTATTTCCCCAGTTCTACCTTTTCCTCCACCCGATTGGGGTCCCAGCCAGGTTTTCCTTTTAGGCATGTTTAACTCAAATTTGCTTATCTCTGCTTTCTCAGCAATAGCTCCAATCTTCTATAGAATGAGAAGAGGAACCACTCATCTCACAGCAGCCAGGACATACATTTTCAAATGTGTGATTTCCCTATTGAAAACAGTTTTGGGCTCTCTGAAGATGGCTCCAGCCACCCAAAGTGACTAGAAAATACTTCTCTAGACTATGAGGCAGGAGGGTTCTTGTCCACATAGTTTCATAGTACCTAGGATCAGGAGGGACTTGAACAGATCATCTAGCCTGACCCCCTGCCACAGGCAGGAATGAATGCTGGGTTCACAAGACCCCAGACAGGTGATCATCCAAACTCCTCCTGAATTTGCCCAAGGTAGGGGTGATGACCACTTCCCTGGGAAGTTGGTTTCAGATTTTGGCCACCCTAACTGTAAAATATTGCCTCCTGATCTCTAACTTAAACCTATTCTCCATCAGCTTATTACCATTGTTCCTTGTTACCCCATGTGGTGCTGGGGAGAAAAGGGCTCTACCTGTTTGCTCTTGATCTCCCCTGATGAGTTTGTAGGCAGCCACCAGG
Organism: Crocodylus porosus; assembly: GCF_001723895.1. Classification (NCBI taxonomy): domain Eukaryota; kingdom Metazoa; phylum Chordata; order Crocodylia; family Crocodylidae; genus Crocodylus; species Crocodylus porosus. Next base: position 2,320,094 of record NW_017728912.1, on the reverse strand, counting down.
TCCCCCCTCAGCCACCTCCTGCTGAGGCTGAACAGGCTCAGGTCCCTCAGTCTCTCCTCATAGGGCCTGCCCTGTTGCCCTCTCACCAAGTGGGTTGCCCTCCTCTGAACCCTCTCCAGGCTGGCCACATCCCTTTTGAAGTGTGATGCCCAGTAGTGGACGCAGTACTCCAACTGTGGCCTGACCCAAGTCGCATAGAGGGGGAGTATCACCTCTCTGGACCGGCCTGAGATGCATCTTTGGATGCATGACAAGGTATGGCTGGCCTTGCTGGCTGCGCTCTGGCATTGGCGGCTCATGTTCATCTTGGAGTCAATAATGACTCCAAGACCCCTTCTGCCTCTGTGCTTGCAAGAGGGGAACTCCCCAGCATGTATGTATGCTGTGGATTCCTTCTCCCAAGGTGCAGCACCCTGCATTTGTCTACATTGAACCCCATCCTATTCTCATTTGCCCACTTTTGTAGTCTGTCTAAATCTATTTGCAGCCTCTCTCTCCCTTCAAGTGTGTCCACCTTGCCCCACATCTTAGAGTCATCAGCAGACTTGGATAGCGTGCTGTCCACTCCCTCATCCAAGTCACTGATGAAGATATTAAACAGCGCGGGCCCAAGGACCAAGCCCTGGTGTACCCCACTACTCACATCTCGCCAGGTTGAGTACAACCCATCTACCACTACTCTCTGGGTGCGCCCCATCAGCCAATTTTTCACCCATCCATCTGTGTAAGCATCAATGCCACAGTCACTTAATTTATTGATGAGGATGGGGTGAGAGACAGTGTCAAAGGCCTTCTTAAAGTCTAGAAAGACTGTCCATGGTGACACCATCATCCAAGGATTTAGTCATCTGGTCATAAAAGGCAACCAGGCAGGACCTGCTTTTGATGAACCCATGCTGATTGCCTCTGAGCATGTTCTCCCCTGCAGGCCTCCCATAGATGTGCTCCTTGACGATTCTCTCCAAATCTTCCCGAGCACCGAGGTGAGGCTTACAGGCCTATAGTTACCTGGGTCCTCCCTCCTCCCTTTCTTGAAAATTGGGTCACATATTGACCCATAAAGGAAGGAATAGGTACCTGGTTCTGAGGAGGTTCATGGGAGACTTCTTGCTACCATTGCTCGTTTTAAGATTGTTGTGAGGGATGATAGCCATTTGTATATAACAAAATAATACAGCTCTATAACAGTATGTGATTTGATTGCTTTCCTCAAGGGATGCTCATTTGAATATGATCTAGTTATTTTCTGGCATTTTCTAAGGAAACTCAGTGTGACTTAGTTAACAACATCTTTTGGCTCCTTTGGAAGGCCAAGCCATAAATCCTATCAGAATTTATAAAAGAGGGAAGGTGAAAAGATGAAAGGGGCTGAGGAAACATGAATATGAGAGGAAGCAAGGAAGAGTGCTAAAAAGCAGAATGGGACAAGAAGGCTCTAAGAGGAATGGAATGAGAGAAGAGGAAAAGCAAAGGAATAAAAAGAAGGAACTGCTTTTGTTGCTGTAGTCTGCCAAATCTACATGACAAAATTTCTTGATTTTACTGTGAATCACACTGCTTGGTGTATTTCTTAACACTGCAACTCCTGATGTCTTTTGAGATACAAAACTGTCAGGATTAACTTTAAAAAAGTATGTTTCTTACTATCACAGTTAAATAAAAAAGCTTGGACAAAAGTGACTAGAGCATCCCCTAGTGCAAAATGCAGGAGGAAAAGAAAAACAACCCCAAATGGGTTGGGTTTTTTTGTTGTGTAAATCTAATGAATTTTAAGCCATTTTCATGATTTAAGGGGGGTGACTCATGATTTTTGCCTGCTAGATTTTGGCAGTATGACAAATCAATTTTTTTCCCTGGGTATTAGCTTATTATGTGGCAACATTTATGATTATAATTTATGTATCTCAATTGCTGTAATAATAGGACATAATGGTATTTCCAATCAGGTCAAAATAGTTGTGAAAACAAATGATAAATAAAGTAGCATCAACAGCTATTGTGGAAAACATTCATTATTTTATGGATTTAGTCTGACTTTTTTAGATATCGGTTAAAAAAAAAAAAGACCATGTCATTTGTTCTAGCTGTTCCTGGACAATTCTTAAATAAGCGATGATGAAATAGGTCACTCCTTCCAAAACTACTGACATTACCCCAGCAGCAAGAAACAGCAGGGCTCTCAAAGCTAGGTTAAACAAATAGGCCTATTAGCGTGCCCTGAAGGTCAGTAAAGAAGTGAGAACAAGCTGAGGGGCTCTTGTAATGGCTACATTTTTATATAAGACTGACTGAGAGCAGTGGCTTAGGTACTTTTCCAGTGGCTTTACAAATCCACAGACTGTTCACATCAGATGAAAAATGTATTAACTTTACTGAATCTTAGTTGTGGGATTTACTTCTAATTTTCTTCTTTCAGAGAGTTTGCTTTTTCTGCTGAACCCTCTGTAGGACATACAGCCTTTTATATGCAGATTGGTATAATTATGCTTTGAAATAGCTTTGAATTCCCAGTGGCTTAAGCTGAGAACATGAAAGGGCAAATGTTATACTGAGCTGAAGGATATAAAAGTGGCACGTACATCCATCCAAAATGAGATATAGAAATGAACAGCTCTTTACACAGTGATGTCAGTTTTTGACAGATTATTGAAGGATCTTTGCAACCACAGAGACTGTCTTGAGTAGCATGAAAACTCTGCCTGGGGATATCCTTATCAGTTTGTATTTTTCTTTTTAATACCAAAAGGTGAGTAGATGTTAAGTGAAACAAGAGAAATATGCTGTGACAAAAGCTCTAATTCTCTTCCCTGAAGAATGACACCTAGCCCCAAGTGGTAAAATAGAATGTGATCCTATGATGGAATCATCTCACCAAAGCTGTCAAGCAAGGAATGGTTTCTAGACTGGACTTTCCATCTGGGGAAAGAGATGGGAACTCCAGAGCCCAGCTACCATGTCCACTGAGATCCATATGACAGACAACTGGCTCCTCAGCACAGGAGGGGAGATGGTATTTCTACCGACAGATATGTCAAGTTTCTGCTTAATGCATCCAGACTTCTTATCACTTGGAAAGGGATAAAAAAGAAACAGAGCAAGTTCTTTTCTGCCAAAAACCATGAAGTCAAACATTATGGCTTTTTGAGTTAGGAGAGCCCAAATAACAAGACTATTAATAGAATTATTATAAGATAAATGAGAAAATCAAGTTACAAGTATTTGAGGTAATCCGATGATATTTATTCACCACTCATAAAGCTAACACTTCTCACATAACAGTGTTGAGTGTGCAGTAAACAGCACTTTAGAATATCTATCCGATCCTTAATTGCAAAAATTTAACTCTTGCTACAAGTTAAGGAACATAAAATGAATTACACATGCTCTTTGACACATTCTTTACCCTGCTACTAATTGGAAAAGAAGCAGTAAGGAAATGGACACATCACAAAGCAAAATGGTCTCTCTAAATACAAAACTTGGAGAACGTGTTTGCTTAGCACCTCCAAAAAAGCATTCCAGAGATGTGAATGATGACAAGATTCATGTGTTGAAAACTACACCTCTGTGGGCCAAACTATGTGGTTATCTAAGTGAATCCAAAATAACTTGACTACTTATGAATTAATTGCAAATTAGCAAATTACTAAGTGATATGTCTTCAACAAGATACAAATTAGTCCACATAGATTCAAAATCTTCTCTAAATTGGGCCCCTTCCTTCTGCTGTTTAGATCCCCATTTGCTGATTTAATGTTAAGTATGTGTTTAAATGCTTTACAGTGTTAGGACTTGAATGAAGTGGTTTATATCTGCAATCCCTCACAGCCAAGTATGATTGTCTTCCCTGATTGCTATATCTGTGGGTCCGAAGATGGCTGATAAGTCTGATTCAGGATCAACAGACTGTGTTGTAATTTGGACACATGTTTCCATGGGGGGTGGCAGCTCTGGATTCCTGATTGAGTCTCAACATACTGCTTCTGCTGCTCCCACTTTTCCATCTCCTGTTGTCATCATAAGGTTTCAAAGTACTGAGATCATTGAATCAGACTGTTTCTCCATTTGAGGCAGTCCTGGCAATATTCTCTCACATGTTGATGTTGATGTTACATTTTTTTTTAAGTTGACCTTGAGGATGTCCTTAAAGCACTTTCTTTGTCTTCCTCTTGAGCATGCACATTGACTGAGCTGGAAGAACAAGATTTGCTTTGGGAGTCTGGAGTTGGACTTCAATAGCTCAGGGCATTAGTAGGAAAGGCTATGTGGGACCAGGGCCGGAAGGTGAATGGGGTGCTTGAAGAGTGGTCGTTTCTCAAGGACATGATCCTTGAAGCATAAAATAAAACTGTTCCCAGGAAGAGGAAAGGTAGCAGAAGGGTTGGCAAACTTTCCTGGCTCAATAGGGACATTGTGATCCTCTTGAAAAGAAAAAAGAGGAGTACACACAATGGAAGCTAGGGACAATCCTCAAAGAGAACTATACAACTGTGGTCCACATTTGTAGGGAAATGTTTAAGAAAGCTAAGGTGGCAGCTGAGTTTAAGTTAGCCAAGGGAGTCAAGGATAAGTAGTCCTTCTTTAGGTATGTAAGGAGCAGAAGGAAAACTAATGGATGCATGTGGTCCCTGCTTAACTCGTCAGGACAGTTGGTAACAGATACTTAGGAAAAAAATGAACTCCTGAATGCCCACTTTGCGTTGGCATTTCACTGGACCAAGGGAAAAGACAAGCAAGATAAGGATCACAGGGGGCATGGTGGGAATGATAGCCTTTCCACTGTGGGTGCTGAGCTGGTACAAAACCAACTAGAAGAGCTAGACATTTGTAAGTCAGCAGGACCAGATGGATTTCACCCGAGAGTGCTGATGGAGCTAACTGAGATCATTGCAGAAATCCTGGCAAAACTCTTTCAGAAATCATGGAACACAGGGGAAATCCCTGAGGATTGGAAGAGGGCCAACATTGTGCCCGTCTTCAAGAAGGGGAAGAGGGAGGACCCAGGCAACTGTAGGCCAATCAGCCTAACATCCATCCCAGGGAAAACCATGGAAAAGCTCATTAAAGAATCTATGTGCGAAAGGCTCATTAAAGGTTTTCCCAGGGAGCAACCAAGGGGAAAACCCTGGGGAGCCCAGGGGAAACCCAGGGAGCAGAAGGAGGGCAGAGAAAGAAAAGAAAGAAAAGAGAAGCCAACAGAAAGATTCTTACCTTTAGCTGGAACCACGGCAAAGCCGGAAGTAGCGATGGGACCTGAGTGGCTCGTTAGCCCCATTTTTATAAAGTTGCAGCCAGCTGATGGCAGCAGCTGCAGGAGCTGGTTGGGGGAGTTAAAAGGAGCTGCATGCAAGGAGAAGGGGAGGAGACCAGCAGGAGTGCTGAAGGGGGAGGCTCTCTCCAAGTCCCCTTGGAGGGGTGGAGTGCAGGGGTTTGCATCCAGCAGCCCTGGAGGAGAGAGCAAGACCTTGCAGGAGGAGATTGCCGCCAGCAATGAGGCAGGAGGCAAGAAGGCAGAGCCAAGATGAGGAGGCAGAAGAGAGCTGAAGAGCCTTGGGACCCGGAAGTGCCCACAAAAGTTCAGGAGAGGCGGCAGAAGCCAGATCGCTGAATCAGGTGGGACCGTAGAGGGCTTGGATAGCCCCAAGGAGGTACCCCTAGCAGAAGCTGAAGGGCATCGGATGCGGGAAGAGCGACGGAAGATGGGCAATGACCATATAGAGTTGCCTCTCCAGAAGCCGTGGGGGAGACGCGCTGAGGGGATTCACCGAGAATACAGTAAACCCACAGGCTCAGTAGAGAATGAAGGGGAGGAGGTGGAGGACAGCAGGCTGACTCAGACCTAGTCTAAGCTTATCAAGGGCCTTAGAGGCTGAAGCCGGTGACAATAGGGCAGGCTTCAGGAATAGGTATAAAAGGGGGCAAAGGTCATCCCTTGGTAACTGATGTTTCTTTGCCGGTGATATACTTTGTGTTTTCATTTTGTTGCCCACTTTTGGAGGGGTTGTGAGGTGTGGAGCCCAGATAGGGTTCAGCCACGGGCAAGGCCAGTCAGCTGTGAGGAGGAAGGTGGAGAAGGAGGGTCCTTTAGCAGGATTCACCTATAGCCTACTAAGAAAAGGGTGCAAAGCCTCAGCTATTGGAGGGGCTTGGCTGAAGACCATCAACATTCATCAAGGTGGGGTGTAAGAGTGAGGTAGAGGGGAGGTGGAGCCTCGCAGAAGATTGTCGTCCCGCGGTCCCATGTTTGAGAAACGCCAACAGTCAAACCCCACCACTGGGATAAGATCAAAGTCTTGGCAGGAGAGATTGGGGAGAGACTATTCGGGTCAATGTCACCGACTCATCAGTACCACAGGGATGGGCAGGCGGACAACCTTGAACATCTGGGGGCACATAGCGCGTGACTGGATGTTCGAAACCAGGTGAGTACAAAGGTAAGATTCTGAATGACAGCCAGTATGGCTTTGTTGCAGGTAGGTCTTGGCTTACCAATCTCATCTCCTTCTATGAACAGGTCTCTCACCACCTGGATATGGGAGAGAAGCTTGACATTATATACCTAGTCTTCCAAAAGGATTTTGATTTAGTATTCCATGATATCTTTGTGGAAAAATTGGAAGATTGTGGGCTTAGCTGTTCAACAGTTCAGTGGGTGGAAAACTGGCTGCATGGTAGGACGCAGAGAGTTCTCATGAATGGATCTGTGTTGTCCTGGTGAGAAGTGGCCAGTGGTGTCCATCAGGGGTCCATGCTTGGACCAGTGCTTTTCAGCATCTTTTTCAATGATTTGGATGGGGGGAAGGGGGTGAAAAGCTCACTGGCCAAGTTTGTGGATGACACCAAGTTATGGGGGGGCATGGTCATGATAGAAGATAAGTTGCAGATACAGGCAGACCTGGACAGGCTAGAGAGCTAGATGGACTGGAAGCAGATGAAGTTCAACACTCAGAAGTGTAAGGTGCTCCATATGGTAGAAAACAGCCCCCAATCTACCTACAGGCTTGGGGGCAACAATTTGATGCGCACTACAACTGAAAGGGACCTAGGGGTAGTGATTGACCACGCATGAACGTGAGCCAGCAGTGCAATGCTGTGGCCAGCAGGGCAAACAACATGCTGGCATTCATTAACCATTGCATCTCATACAAAACTAAGGAAGTGATAATCCCACTGTACTTTACATAGCTGGAGTACTGCATCTAGTTCTGGGTGCCACCCCTCAACAAGGATGCAGAAAAATTTGAGAGGGTCCAGAGAAGAGCCACCCATGTGATCAGGGACTTGCAAGACAAGCCATATGAGGAGAGGCTGAAGGACTTGGGCCTCTTTAGCCTACAGAAGAGAAGGCTGAGAGAGGACTTGGTAGTGGCTTACCAATACATCAGGGGAGTACATCAAGAAGTCAGTGAACAGCTGTTCACCAGGGCACCCCTGGGGAAGACCAGGAGTAATGGATACAAACTCCAGGAAGGCCACTTCAGGCTGAATTCTAGGAAAAACCTCTTCACAGGTAGGTTGTCCAGACTGTGGAATAAACTTCCCCCTGTGCTGACACAGTCACCTATCCTGGAAATCTTCAAAAGGAGACTGGGCAGTCACCTCACTGGGGTCATCTTTTCCTGCCTAGTGCATAGGGACTGGACCTGATGATCTACAAGGTCCCTTCCAGCTCCTAATAATTTATGAATCTATGAATCCATATGATGTTTTCTTGCAAGAGGATGCTAATGTTGGTGTGTCTCTCTTCACACTGGATTCAAACAATCTTCTGCAGGCAGCATTGATGGTATTTCTCCAATGACTTAATGCAACTCTTGTCAATGTCTCAGCTCCATGCTGTAAGCTAGGGATCACAACCACCTGATAAACCATGAGCTCGCGTTTGGATCTGATGTTACAATCTTTGAACACCCATTTTCTTGGGCATCAGAAGGATACACTTGCATTTTTAAGGTGATGTTGGATTTCTTTGTCAATGTTAGCCTTCTGTGAGAAATGGCTTCTGAAGTATGGGAAATGCTCAGTGTTCTCCAGAGTCTCACCATAAATCTGAATTGCCAAAGCTGGGGATTGCTCATAAAGAGCTTGTTGATGAAGGCCAATAGTCTTCTGAGTGTTAGAACTCAGTTTGATTTTTTTGTATGCCTTGATAAAGACATCAACAATTGCCCAAGTTTTGCTTCTGAGTGAGCACACATTACAGCATCATCAGTGTACTGGAACTCATTGATTAAGGTCAGGGTCTTGGTTTTAGTTTGGAGTCCACTTAGATTAAAAAGTTTGCCATCCATTCAGTAGTTTGGCTTCCCTCTGAATGGAAGTTTATGGTGGTCAGATGTAACATTGCAGTAAGGAATATTGAGAAGAAGATTGTTGGAACGGTGATGCAGCCTTGTTTAACACCTATCTTAACCTCAAAGGGATCTGCAAAAGATACTTTACTGAGAACCACCACTTGCATACCAGCATGGAGCAGAAAAATATGATGACAAATTTCCGTGGGCATCTATACTTCAGAAGAATTCTCTGCAGCATTTCTCGATTGACAGAGTTGAAGGCTTTTGTAAGGTCAAAAAGGCCATGTAGAGAGGTTTATGTTGTTAGCAGCATGTTTCCTGCTGTGCCTCTTGATGCCCCAATCTCACACTGAGATTCTGGGAGGAGTTCTTCAGCAAGTGGAAGGAGACAATTCATGAGGGTACTTGCAATAATCTTTTCTGTGGTGGACAGCAAGGAGATCACTGTGTAATTTCCACAATCAGACCTGTCCATCTTCTTGAAGATTGTCATGATTAGAGCAGCCCTAGGGTCATCTGGGATTTTCTCAGATCCTTAAGATGAGGGCATGGAGCTGTGTGACAGGGGGCCGTCTTCAGCTGCATTTAATTTTTTTCAAATATGCTGATAAGTGTGCTCCCATCAAGTCTTGCTGGATTTTTCTTCTCTGGGGATCAGCTTCCCCCTGCTTTACTTTCCTGCCACTCAGGAAAAAAAATGAACTGTGATATGATTCAGAAAATAGTGACTACAAAATGGTAAGCCTATTGTATTGCCATACTATGAGAAGACCCTTTGCCTTGAATAGTTTGAAGTCTACATGAACAAGTCAAGGAACAGGAAGGATGGCTAATAGAAGTGAAATGACTTGCTCTAGGTCACTGTGATCTAACAGGTTTGTATTAGAGTTGGGAATAGACTTCAGAGCTAGTGACAGATATTACACATAAACCAGTTTAAGTGATCAGAAACTGGTTTAAACCTTCAACAGAACAGATGTTCAGTGCACATAAACCAGGTTGAAAATGGCTGATACCAGTATGTGATAAACCTGGTTGAATGTAGCATCAGACTTAACCAATTTGTGTCAAACCAGTTTGTGCAGTGTTTGTCCCAGATCCCTTGGTGGTTTAAGATAAACCAGACACCCACCGTCCGGCATGCTCTCTGCGCTGGGCACAGCTGTCTGCTCCACAGCAGAGCTGGCCCCTCCTCTCTGCTCCCTGACCAGAACTCCAACACAGACTTCAGGCATCTGCATGCTCCCCCACCTCCCCACCCATCCCCTCTGCATTACAGACATCTCAGCATTAGCTAGCAGACCACATGCTGGCTATGGTCCGTGCTGTGGCAGGTCAAAGGGAGAATCAACAGGTAGCTGGTAATGCTTCTTTGTTTTCTTAATGGGGTGATAAACATTGTTATCAAATTCCTGCTAGGCTGCTGGGGGAGCGGGGATGACCCTCTCTAATCAAAGCATTCTGCCGGGGCCTGGCCACACCTCGCTCAGCTCAGCACTGGTAGGGAAGGGAGGGCTGCTCTAGCACCACCCTGCCACTCCCCTCCCCACCCGGTTTCTAGCCTGAGCTGCATGTGCCTGCATTTCCTCAGTCCAGAAAGAATGTTCAGTTGGAAATTGGTTCATCCTAGGTAAGTTATACTAACCTGCAAAGATTAAATCAATTCAGGCTCAGACTTTTTGAATGTCTGTCCCTAGCCCTGGTTTCCTGTTTCCCAGGCCAATATCCTAGCAAACAGACTACATCATCTTTTCAGCAGATACCGGAAGATCTTATTTAAGTTCACACGCACTTATAACTTTAAAAAATATAGTTGCATTAGATTAGATCAATCACTACTGGATCATTGCCAAACTGCCACTAGCTTTCATTTATGTCTATAGGAGCCATGCTGTCAGGTAACCAGCTGAGGCGAGTCTGACTGTCTGTGTCGTACAACATTTTAGTTTTCCTATGGCATTAGCATTTTCAAAGGCAATGACACATAGTTTGAACATCTATGAAATGGAGGCCAGTAGATCCTTCTTACTTTATTGGAATCTGGTTAACTCAGATTTATCTTAGTAAAAGTTGAGAGGGTTTTTTGGGAGGGGTTCGGAGGTTTTTTATTTTTAATACAAGACATAAATTAACTGATAAGTTGAAACTCAATATAAACTCAAATATATCCATGAAAGAATTAAATTCACAGTGTCCCACTTGCATCATATACAAGACATCCTGTCACAGTGGCCACTTGCATCATATACAAGACATCCTGTCTCCTTGTACAAGATTTAAAAAGTAAAAGCAATAAAGCATCATAATTGAGGAGGTGACATAGACTTGGAGCTATGTAGAAGAGAAGTGTTCTGGATCATTACTTTGGATACATTTCACCTAAGGCTCTGAAGGAGGAATTGGACCTCAGCTCACTTTTTTAACCAGTAAATAGAAACCAGACCCTCTGCACTCTTTATTGATATTACTCTAAAAATAGAGACATAATAAATAATGAAATAGATCTGATAAAAAAATAACTACTTTGGATGTAATACTTGCTGAATCTTGAAATTATTTATGCATATTGACAAGAGCTTTTTTCCATTTGTGACAATAGGAGATTTGCTTGAGTAAAGATAAAGGAAAACGTAAAACAGAACTGGACCATGAGGTCCTTTTAATCTGGTAGATCAAGTTGGGAGATTTCTTCTCCCCTGTGCCCCATTATTCATTTCTCTTTGAACTAGTATGCTTAGGATTTAAGGTTTGACCTTCAATAAGAAATGGCTACTTTATTTCCCTTTGCATCATTTTGAAAATCATTTCTCACATCAGTGAGCTTTACATAATTAAATGAGCAACAACTGAATAGAAACAGAGTATAAACTTTAAGAGTTGGTTCAGGGACATGAAAATGAGTGCAATGCTTGCTTCCCTGGAATGGAATCATATATTTTTAATTTGACAATATATCTTAAGAGTTTTAGATGTATAGAATTACAGAAATCTGAAAAAAAAAAAGTGACCATAACCTTAAATCAGAAACAAATATAATCCAAGTATTCAATTTATCATTCTTAAAATAAGTATTTGTTTGCATTATTTTACAATTGATGAAGAAACATACTTTGAGTGTATGTAATTAAGATAATACATGGAAACATCACTAGTAATAAATTTAATAAGTTCATTAAGGGCCACCACCAGTAAATATTTCCCCCCGAAAAATTATATTCATAGTCCTCTCATTTTTGTCATGTCCAGATTCTTTCCTCATATTTATCCTAGTTTAACTTCAGTACATCAAACATTAATGCCAGTCTAATTTCATTGCAAATAAAATTTGGCCACTCTTCTTCCTGTTTTGTTTTTAATTTCCATTTGGATTTGCTTGTTCCCTTGTAACTATTACATTCTTCATAATGAATGTTTATATTCTGCATTCAATAATATATCTATTACCTCATTGATTTAAAGCTTTGCCAAAGACTGCAGAAACTTTCATCAGTTTGTTGGATTGTGATCATGTGTGAATTTGAGCCAGAAACCTTCAGTGAGTTCTAGAGAATCAAACCCATTGATCAAGTTCTAGCAAGCCGGGTGGGACTTTATTCAGAGCATGTAAGGAAATTTCAAAAAGGATCAAGGGGCCTGACTCAGAGTCTGATTCTGCTGTGACTGGTCACTAGCAGAAATCTACTGACTTCTATAGGAGTGAGGCTTCTATCAGACTGAAAGATTTAAACATACAAATAAATGACAAGGTATGGAAACTTTGTAATGATGAGTGGCTGAATTCACGGGACAGAGTAAATAGCACTTACAAAAGACTGAAAATGAAACTGGGAAATATAACATGAAACTGGAATACAAAAGTGGTGTTCTGATTTTAATTTTCAATAGTACAATTTGGGAAGGCTTACCTTTGTAACAGCCTTGCAACAGCTACACAGCTGTTGTGATTACAAGCTCAGTGATTATCCCTCCAAGTAAGCTTTTTTCAAAAGAGCTCCTTGACCAATTGCAGCTGGCTTGTTTGCTCACTGGTTTGAGTTGCTGTGATCATAATACATATGCTACAATAGCTGCTTATCCAACAGAGGGTTTTTTTTAAAGACCCTTCACAGTGTTGGTTCTAGTTATTTTAAAATTCCTTCTTCAGCCTCAGCTTGATGAGTATCTGTACTCTGATACTGTTGATAGTTTAAGATTCCACATCGTATTTTAAGTAACTAGGCAACTGGGCCTTCGCTGCAGTGCATTGAAATATGGGTTTTACATTTAGCAATCTGTATCATTCTAGTTTCTAAAGGTATCTTTCTTTCTTTGTCTCTAGTATGATCATTATTGGCTGTGTAATCATGTTTTCCTTGCTCTTCTTATACCTTCTCTCTCTCTCTCCTCCTCCCACCCCCACATCTTTTTGAGTCTTTGAAGAGCTTTTTGATGATGTCTTGGCATGACCAACTGGTGCATCTTGCAGCTGGGGGGGGCACCATGGTGGCGAGCAGGGACTGCCCACAGCCGCCACCTGCGGTATCATAGATTCATAGAAGTAGGGTCGGAAGGGACCTTGTAGATCTTCTAGTCTGACCCCCTGCCCTGGGCAAGAGAGAAAACCGGACTCAAATGACCCCAGCCAGGTAGACATCAAGCCTCCTCTTAAAGACCCTCAGGGTAGGAGCCATCACCACTTCCCTTTGGAAGTATCCGGGAATGTTTCCATGCTAAAAAGGAGGCTTACACCCAATGGAAAGAAGGGGTCATCACCAGGGAGGACTATTCTGTAGTTGCTTGGGGATATAGGGGGGTAGTTAGGAAGGCCAAGGCAGAGATGGAACTGGGGCTAGCTTCCCAGATTAAGGACAATAAGAAGTCCTTTTTTAAATA
>NW_017728912.1:2270788-2306825 GCF_001723895.1 Crocodylus porosus | reverse complement strand
TTGCTGGGGTCATTTGATCCCAGTATTCTTTCCTGCCATGGCAGGGGGTCGGACTAGATGATCTGCTCAGGTCCCTTCTGACCCTGGAAACTATGAAACTATGAAGTTGGTTCCAGATCCTAGTCGCCCTGACTGTGAAGTAGTGCCTTTGGATGTCTAGTCTAAACCTACTTTCTAACAACTTGTGGCCATTATTCCTTGTTACCCCAGGGGGCACTCAGGGGAACAAAGTCTCTCCCAAACCCTGCTGTTCCCCACTATTGAGTTTATAAATGGCCACCAGGTCCCCCCTCAGCCTTCTTTTGTGAAGGCTGAATAGGTTAAGGTCCCATAACCTCTCTTCGTAGGGTCTGCCTTACTGTCCCTGGATCATGTGTGTGGTCCTCCTTTGGACCCTCTCAATGCTGTCCACATCTCTCCTGAAGTGCGGGGCTCAGAACTGAACACAGTACTCCAGCTGCGGCCTGACCAGTGTTGCATAGAGGGGGGAGGATCACCTCCTTGGCCCTGCTTGAGATGCATCTGTGGATGCACAACAAGGTATGGTTAGCCGTACTGACCGTGACCTCGCATTGTTGGCCTATGTTCATCTTGGAGTCAATAATGACTCCAAGATCTCTATCTGCCACCGTGCTCTTGAAGAAGGAGTTTCCCAGCTTATAAGTATGCTGCTGATTCCTACTGCCCAAGTGCAGCACCCTCCACTTGTCTGTATTGAAGCCCATTCTATTTTCGTTAGCCCACCCCAGTAACCTGTCCAGGTCCTGCTGTAATCTGTCCTTCCTTACTAGTGTGCCCACCTCACCCCAACTCTTGGTGTCATTAGTGAATTTGAACAGGCTGCTTTTGACCCCATCGTCCAAGTCACTAATAAAGAAATTGAACAGTGCAGATGCAAGGACTGGGCCCTGGGGGACTCCACTGCTCACTTCCCTCCAGGTCAAAAATGACCCATCCAACACTACCCTCTGAGTACAACCCTTCAGCCAGTTTGCAATCCACCTGACTGTCAGCCTCAGTGCCATAGTCACCTAGTTTTTTAATGAGAATGGGGTAGGAGACCTTGTCAAAGACCTTGCTGAAGTCCAGAAAGACTACCTCCACCATGACACCTGTGTCCAATGCTTTTGTGACCTGATCATAGAAGGCAATCGGGTTTGTCTGACAGGACCTGCCCCTAATGAAACTGTGCTGGTTGCCCTTGAGCATCATCCCTGAGGCTGGCCTATCACAGATGTTCTCCTCCATCACCTTCTCAAAGAGTTTCCCCAGGATGGAAGTTAAAGTAATGGGCCTATAGTTGCCCAGGTCCTCCCCCTTCCCTTTTTTAAAGATGGGGACCACGGTGGCTTTCTTCCAGTCATCTGGCACCTGGCCAGAGCACCATGAGTGCTCATAAAGCCATGCCAGGTGCCCCACAATAACCCCTGACAATTCCCTCAACACCTTGGGGGTGGAAAACATTTGGACCTGCTGATTTGAACATGTCCAGCCCCTCCAGAAGCTCTCTAACCCGTTAGGCCTGGTAGCATTTTTCCTGAGTCCATCCTGAATCTCGGTAAGGGAGTCCTGGTCCCTGGACAAGAAAAAGGAGGTGAAGAATTTGTTGAAGAGGTCTGCTTTCTCCTCTGGTGCAACCACCAGATTGCTAAGCATATCATGCAGGGGTCCCACATTACCCAGTGCCTTCTTCATTCTCCCTATATATTTAAAAAAAGGAATTTTTATTATCTTTGAGCCTTGATGCTAGCCCTACCTCTGTATCTGCCTTAGCTTTTCTAACAGCCCCCGAACAGACCGGAGCGGTGGAGGTATACTCCTCTTTGGTGATATCCCCTCCCTTCCACTGGGTGTTTGCCTCCCTTTTGGCAATTGGGCATTCCCTTGGTGAGCCAGGGGGGCTTTTGGGCACTCTTGCTCCCTTTGCTTCTTGTTGGGATTGTCATCCATTGGGCTCTGAGTATCAGCAGCAGGGGAGCTGTGGGGAGGGCAGGTGGTGAGCCGGGACTACCCGCTGCTTCCCGTGGGCACATCAGCAGTGGTGACCACCCTCAGAAACCAGCAGAGACTTTGGTGGTGGCCAATCTCAGGGGGGGCACGTGCCCCCTGGTACTCGCTCTAAGTGTTGCCTATGTGTCTTGGAGTATTTTAACATATTTGCAATTGTTGTAATGTGTGGTTCCTCAACTTGTTCAATGGTTAAAATAGCTCTTTGAAAAGGTGTTATTATTATTAACTGATATTATGTCCCCCTCCATTTAGTATGTGGCTGGAGCTTGAGTAGCTTGGTGCCAGAGTTATTAAGGCATCTTAGTTCTGATTCAGAAATGGAAGTTTAAATCTCAGTTTAGACTTCTGCCAAAGGTCCATATGGGTATCCTTCCCTTGTATGCTTTTGACTAGAATAATCATGAAATCCTGTTGGACTATCTAGGCTCAAGCAGATCTTTAACTTTATTTGATGCAGCTGGTGACTAAGAAAGTATTAATGCATCATTTAATTTGCCCATAATATTTAGGGGGAAATAAATTAACAGAACACATATTTTGTAATGTGCTTACTGGCAAAAGATGCATGTAATCCAACTCTATGGTACATTTTTTTGTTTCCTATGGTTCTTTATTTTGTGAGCTTTTTGATTAGTCCATTAATACATCTATTAATGTTTTAGGATTAAATGCCTTTGTTTCATAGTTAGTGGATAGGTATTCTAATAATGCAAAATTTATACAGTATAATTATGAATATTGTGAAAAGCATTTTTGGAGAAAATCTATTGAGCAATTATTGTGTTTTGTATGGTACAAAATAAAGAAGAAAAACACTATTTTTGTTTTAAACAGCTTGTATTAAATTCAGGGATCTGGCAAAAGCTTTCTGCCAATTCTATAATGTAACTTTCTAAACCTCACTCACATAAGTAGTTCCACTGAGTCCTGTGGGCATTAAGTATTTCAGTGACCTACCAAACAACAACTTGATGTTGTAAACTTAGTTTGTTGTATGTGGTTTCACCTAATTGGGCCCTAATTTAGTAATAAAGATCCCTTAACTTTTTTTTTAATGAAATAATACAAACAGCAATGAATTTTAAATGTAATGTACCTAGTTCTTCTTTTTATTTTGTTTGGGCAATTAAAATATTCTGTTCAGTTTTGCCTGTGGTTTTCATGAGCTAGCAACATGCTTCTGATTTTTCAAAGTTGTAAATAGATTTAAAAATCGATGGCAATATGATTATAGAAATGGAGAAATACACAAAAGATTGGTTCACATCAGAGAAAAAAATGTGATATATCATTAGGCTCTTTTCAGTCTTGCAGCTAAATATACTTCAGTCTGAATAAAATATTAAATTCAAATAATCTACAAGCCAAACCATGTAACCTTATTTTCCGAAATGTAAAATCCAAATGGCTCCTTCAATATAATACTACCATTTGCAATTAAAAACAAGTTACTTTAGCCCCAATATTAGAATACACACATGGTCATATTCTTAATCATTCCAGCAGGAAATCATAATCCATTGCGTATTTTCTGTGTGATCCCAAAGGGATCACTTCCCTGGTCACCACTATTAAAGATTTATCATTTAACCTTTACTAGTTCAATTTCCAAATAGTACACAAATTTAGGGAGTGGTAAATGGTTGTTAGGTCTCTGTTGATAACAGGTGATTTAAACGAATTAGTGGACTCTGTACAAGCAAGTTGATATAGCTGATTATATAATCCTACATCTAAGAAAAGAATTTAGGAGATTGAACAGACTATAGTTTTGTTATAAACACATTTAATCCAGAAATATTATGGTGTTAATCGGTGAAACTGAGGCATAGGACATTAATTTGTACCTGGGGGAAGAGGGCAACTGTGTGAGGAGGCAGATCTGTTAGAACCTGTTGGAGTGATTATTAGACGGGGAAAGGGCCATCAAGAGGTCAATGAACCAATTTGCAGATGAAGAACAGTAGGGAGTATCCTCAGCACCTGAAGATACATCCTGCTTTTTCTAGGACAGACTTGCAAGCAGAGACCATCTTCAAAAACAGAGAAGCCTATAGACAAGAGGGGAGATAGTGACCCAGAGACATTTGAAAGAGAATGGTAAAGACTGTTTTTTTCCTGTCAGAGACTGCCTGGGGAGTTACTAGCTTAAGGACTCTGCCTGCTATGTTGTGGTTGACTAATACATGCTGTTTTTGTTTAGAAAATGAGCAGGTTGCTTCATTGCATTTTAGGTATACTCTGTCTCCTTGGAGAAGTAAGGTTCCTTTCCAGAAGAGAAGTAGTGTAGCTATCTTGGGGGTGGGTATGGATAATCAAGAATGTCAGTAACCTGGGAGTGAAACTCAAGTGGGACACACAGGGCACTAACCCAGCGGAGCAGGTGGTTCCAGAATCCCCCCCTTCCCCTCTGGGACTCTTTATTATGACAAAGATCTCTATGTACTGCCTTTCCTAGCCATAGGGGCTGGGCAAGGCAGTACTACTACACCAAGCAGTGGATTTAGAGGGCAGAAGGTGAATGAAGTGAGCAGAATGGTCCTCTTTCTGTCAACTCACACTGGAACGTTTCCCAGAGCAGGCATGTACCCAACAGGTATATATTGGGGGAAGCAGAAAAAGCTAATGGGGCACCAGAGTCCTCTCCCTGGGAGCCTATGCATGGGGCTGCTGCCTAATGAGCTGCAGCTACAGAAACAGCAGTGAGGGCTGCAGTGACAGCAGCCACCCAGAAAGGCTAGCCTTCCCTGAGGCTGGCAAACAAACCCCTGTGCAACCCCACTCCTGCCTGTACTTGCTATGCCTCTGTAGTGGCCAAAGAGTCCAAGGATTCAGGGACTTGCCCTTTCTAGAAGCTACAGTAGCGCTGGCTTCAGAGGGTACTCCAAGAGACTGCGTAGAGGGAGGTCCCAAGCAAGTACTCCTCTGAGGAAAACCATAGTTATGCAATGGGGAATATTCCTTTAAAAACTAGTGTCAATATTTACCTCTTTTTAAACATTTTTTTTGTAATAGCAACACACTGGTAGCTAAATACAGTTGCTTGTATAAATATATAAATAGACATACTGACTACCAAGCTTGTTACCTCTGTTTAGCATGTGTAAAACCACTTAGAAATAATATTTTATCCAGTTCTGGTGTCTGCACATTTAAGAAAGGGCTGAAAAATTGGAGGGGTTCAACAGGAGCACAAGAATGATTGGCAGATGAGAAAAATTGCCTTAGAGTGAGAGATGGACTGTTTTCAACAAGGTAAACAGAAGGTTAAGAGGTAACTTGTTCATTCTGCAAATACTTAAATGGAGAACAAAAATTTATAATACAGGGCTCTTGCTTCCACAGCACAAAAAGGAGTATTAAGATCTAGTGGCAGAGAGTCTTACAGATTCAGACTTGAAGTAAAGTATATCTTTTTAACAGAAAGAGTAACTGATAATTACAATTTAACAAAGACTGAGGAAGGTTCTTTGTCCCTGGAAAATTCAAAATAAGTATTGGACTTTTTTAGAAGATGTGTTCTACCTAAACTATAGCTATTACACTTGAATTCATCCTGCTTCAGGGAAGTCCAATGGCATGTGTTTTGGAGGTCAGACTAGGTGATAGCAATGCTCCCTTCTAGCTTAAACCTTATGAAATCCCATATTACTGAAGTCAACATGAGTTTTCTCCTTGACTTAATTGGGACCAGGGCTGCTTTCTCTGTTGAGCAATAGGAAAAAATATTTTCTTTTTTTGTTGTTATCACCTTTTACAGTTTACATTACACCTTCTACATCAAGGTTATCTGTTTTGTCAAAGACAAGATGCTTTGTAGTTTAAGTTGCACAGAAATCTATTAAGAACTGACCTGTCATCAATGAAAATGAACCATATAATTGTTTTTAGAATTTCACTTTGTTGTGGTTTGGGGATTTTTTTTTCTACAGACAACTTATGAATTCCATTTTTTAATTGCTGTATCACTGAACGACTTGCTATATATGGAATCATTTAACGATCAGCTATCAGGTTTCCTGATACCATCACTGTTATCTGGATGAAGCTACTGGACCAGTTAATTACAGTCAACCTAACATTTCTAACCAATTGTGCAGGACTGGAAAAGTAGGAACTTCAATTCTTCCCTTCCACTAGAAAAGTAGCAATTTTTTTCCAGTGGAAGGGAAGAATTGATGGTGGCCATAAAGTCAGAGTTTGATGTTAGAAGGGGTCATCTGGTCCAACCATTGCACTCAACTTCAAAGGTTTTGTGGATAAGGGATGTGTTAGAATGCCATGGTAGGTAAAACCACAACAATTTTCTTTTTCAAAATGAAGAGGTGCACTATTTCAATAAATGGTCAAATGTTAGTCTCATTTAGGAGTCCATGATGACATTCCTATTAACTGCAGTGGAATACAGATTTAGCCCATTATCTTTATTGATTCAGAGATGCTCCCCTACTCAAACTCCCCCCATGATGAACCATGATCTTTCCACTGATAATATGATCCTCGCCTTTTGGAGTGCCGTGGCTACAATGATTCCCCATAATTTTTTCTTCTGACTAGCACCATGTTTGCCATCCCTCAGAAACTTAGAGCATTGCTTACTCCCATTCAATACTAGTGATTCTGTGTTAGTGGCTGCGTGAGTTTTACCATTTTAATGTAGTTGAGGGTATACATAATAGCTAATACGATAACTTATTTTGTAAGGATGGCACACATCATGGATGCCTATTTCTTTTCACTGCATTTCTAGGCATAAACACAGATTTGAAGTTATGTGGAGGTATTCTTTTATCTATACAATGCAGTATATGTATTGAAAGGAGAGTCCCAAAACTCTTATCTCTGTCACTACAGAACTTCTGCTCAGAACCTTCATCTGCTCTGTTCTTACTGCCTCCTTTGTATTTAAGGGAACTGTACACATTGTCTACTGTTCTATTATTCATACTTATCTTATTCTTGTGACTGTCTTCAGCTACACTTTAAGTATGGTATGTACAGGTTTGTTTAGAAGCAGTCCTTTCCTGGTCCAAACATGCCATCTGTTTGAGTGATTTAAAATTCTTTCTGAATCTTTATAGCTGAAAGCTTCCTGCATTTTCCTCCTCCTCTTTCTTTCTCTTTCTTCTTTAAATTCACAAAAAACAACAACAACAAAAAAAGAAAGTTTAGTGGCTACTATTTCCTGATTAAAAATTGATTTTTCTGTTAAAACAAACCATCGTGCAAATGTTCAGGACATATATAACTAAATCTTGAAAGGAAAACTAAATGAAAACAAGGGAAGATCTGCACTCGCCCTCTGTGCCACTCTTGTATAAATCGGTCTGCCCAAGAAGAGGGTGGTTTAAATAAAAATTGTCGGCATGGAGGCAACAATATACATGTTAGTGGCTATTAACTGAAAAAGATTGTTAGAGTGTCTCAACCTCATTCTTCTATCTTGGACATTTGCAACCCATAGTCCACAGGCCAGATCAGGCTTGAAAAAGCATTAGATTTGGCTAGCAAAGGTCTGATTTGGTCAATGTGTGTGTGTGTGCGTGCGCGCACGCACATATATACATACAGGTTTCCCTTGCTTTATGCTGTACATGTGGTCCTGGAAAATGGTGCACAACTTGAATTTGCATAAAGGGAACCCACTTAGAATGTAAAAAATAGGGATACATTCCAAGTCCTCAACTACACTGGCCCTCAGGCCAGTTTCTACAAGATAGTTTTGGTACTCACTAACAGCAGACAGTACACAGAAGCACAGGATGGTGGTGAATGTTTAGCAGGTATGGAGGAGGTGGTGATGGACCAGGGAAAGGGGTAGGAGATAAGTTAGTGGGATGCTTAGAAGCCAGAATGGGGATGGCAACTATAGAAATGTGTTGTAGACAACTAGTGAGGAACAAATCCACCCAGGGGACTATATTTTGGTGCACATCACTTCCACAATGCACTGCACAAAGCAGCTGATTAAGGGCTTCCACCATGCTGATTGCATACGGGTGAATTTCTCTCACATATAATAAGTTTTTGATATAAAAATGCTCACCACATAAAAGCAAACTTGTACATACATAACTCACATAAAGCAAGGGAAACCTGTGTGTGTATTTTTTCACATTCCCACCCTGGCTGGGCAGCAGCCCCAGCCTCAGCTCTACCCAGATTCCTCCCTTCCGCACTATGGGGGGTGGGTCTCAATCCCACCCCCCAGGCTTACCTGCAGGGATATGCTGCCTGGCTGCCACATACATGTGTGCGCACATATGAATGTGGTGCCCCCTACTCTTTCCCCCTCCCCCCCCAGCCCTTTGCAGGCTGGAACTGCCAGCCTGCAAGGGGAAACCCGCTGTTTCCTGCATTTTTCTTAACATGAGAAAATCTGTGTTTTACCATGTTTTTTCTGTGGCAAACAGAAACCCTGGATTCCTGGTTATTTTGTGTGTGTAGATTCCCCACCTCTCAATTATACCCTTGTGCAGTATTGTGGATCATTTTCCTAGCAACCTGTTTCTTTACTGCCTTGAATTTTTGTAATCATTATGCTGCTTCTAATTCACCACTGTTACAGAATTATTTTTCTGGTGTGATTTAATTGATTTTAATAGATTTCAGTCGCGTTGAACTGTGGTGAAATGGGTCTTCTATGTTCAGATTTAGGCATTCAGTTTTCACAATATAGATCCATTTTACATTCAGTTCAACCACAGCGGCATAATAAACTTTAATAGCCATTTTGCGCAATTTATAAATAGCAGTAAATGAGGCAAGGCACCAGAGAGCTGAGCCCAATATCTGTACAACTATTTTGTTGTCAGTTTCACAGATCCACCCATTTGCCTAGCTCTGCATCACCATCTTCACATATCTACCTAAACACCCATTTCCTGATTTGTAATGTAAAGTCAAGTTTCCTCAATTATTTAGTTGGCAAGAAAATCCAGAACGTCAAAAGTTACAGAATTCTTAAATGAGAACAAAAGTTTTGAGCCCTCCTGACAGTTCTCTTTGTCGAACAATACACTTGGCCTTCCTTCACAGACAGCCGTCGTGGCAGTATAATATGCTAAAAGTGTAAAGTTGAATGACTTGTAAATCACTACAACTGGGGAGAACATACACCTTACGGAACACAGCAAGGGAGTTCCAGCAGGAGACGTTCAAAAGCTACAAAGTCAAGAATCATTGTTTGAAGTTGCAACAATGGGTTTCCTTTAAGTGCACGAAAAATATTATTAGTCTGTTTTCTTTCAGCAAAATAACCACTTAAGCCTGAGGAATCTTCAGTAGAGGAGTTCATTTGTTCTCAAGAATATTTAGTGCCATTGTCATGGGACTATACAAAACAGGACGATGTGGTGGAAAAGCAACTAACAGCAAAAACTGACACTAAAACAGTATCTCATCTATTACTAGATATCCACCTTGTTTCACATTTTCTTTTTTGTGAAGGTATTTTATTCAAGTTCTAGTTGGGTAATGTGGTAAATTAAGTATTTCATGTGATACTCTGAATGAATGGTTAGCAAGGATTTTTAGCCTGTATCATGCCATCAAAAGATAAAAATAAGTAGGATGGAGAGAGCGATTTATTTCATATTATAGAAATGAGCTAGGAAAACTAATTAAAATAACAGTTGCTTGTAGTTTAGACAAATCAGGTGGGTGTCTTGAATGCTACTTGATGGTACATTCTAGGGCAGGTTGTCTCCTGACCTTTTTCATTCAAAAGAAAAGTTTATTGAAAGTACTGTATTTACGTGATGTTCCTGTTTTATGTTTATATCTAAGCATCTCTCTTTTCAAGGTTGCATGAGTTTTCCTTTCATCTTGAGTAAATTCTTTGTGGTATATATGAAAGGAAAAGTTGGCCCTGGGGGTCCCCAAAACTGTTGTCATATTAAGGAAAAAATCATTAACAATGGATTATGTCTCCAAAAAGCAGCTATAGTTAGGGAGAGGAGCTGAGAGATGGTCAGAACTTGCTTTACTAATTTTGGGGCATCTCAGAAGGGATCATAATAGTAGTGAGAGGGAAAGTATTGTTTATAGGCAACTTTAGGTAATGTGAAAATAAAATAGCCCACAAAACCCCTTTTATTTATAACCCTTTGTGGGGGAGGGAAATGTATTGCCAGTTCCTTCTGACTTGCAGATATGAAATAATTTCATGGTTAGCTCCAGGTGAAAGTTGTCATATGTTCATCAGTGCATATCAACAATGTTTGTAGTGGAAGGATATTGGCTTTGCAACTTATCTGAAAGAGGGCACCATGAACAGTCTGATGAACCTGACCACATGCACAGAACTGCTGAAGAGTCCAATTTTTTTGAAGGTCAGTTCTACAAAAGGGACTCAGACATTACAGTATTGAGATTAACATTTAAGCACACTTCTGTGTAGTTGATTCCTCATCCCTGAATTAGGATCTCAGACTTCCTAGCCAATGAACAGTGATAGGCACATAAGCATAGAATTTGCGGAAGCCAGCACACTGCATATGGAACAAGCTGAGGTAGTCAGTAGGAAATGCTAACTCATTCAAAAGTCCATATCCTGGCTGCTTTGAACCCCACACTTGGGAATTTACATTCAACTTTTCCCACGAATTACATACAGTCAGTCTGCCTAGCTCTAGAATGTGAATTCAGTACGTGACAGGATCCCTATCCATTAAGTGTTGTAGCACTAACACTTTGTGCATTTTAGCTCTGCTCTTTGAAGTTAAAATTAAAATCCAGATGCTATTCCACCAGTAGGACCATTTTGTTAGCAAAAATCAGACTTTATGTTGAAATTATCTATATGTAGTTGAAGCTTGGGCTGGGAAATAATAGATAAGCACTTGTATTTTTACATAATACGGGATGGGAAAATTCAGAATTGATCATTTTAAGACTCGTAGTTGCATGACCATTTGTTCTTTTTTAGATGCTTGCATTTTCTTCTACTCCCCCACCCTTTTTCATAGTTATGTTCCATTGACTTCAGAACTGATAGCAAGTTCTTGGACTGCTTATCAGAACCTGAAAAGGAAGCCAGGTATTAGTCTCCTTAATGAAACAGTGCCCTTCATGTTGTACCATCTCAAAAACAATCTGAAATTGTCTGATCAGAGTAATATCACTTAATACCTTAAAAGAAGTTGCATTGCAAGCTGCTATTTTTATAGAATATGGTTATAGTGTTTCACACAATATAGCAGCCACTCGTAAAGTAGCTTCTATGAGGACTGAGAACTCCCTTAATCACTCTGAGAAAAATGACTTTCACTAAACTTACCTTTTTGTTTGAAAAAACATGCCTCTCCTTACTATATTCATGAACTCAGACACACAAACAAAATGGCACTTTTAGAGGACTACAAAAAGTGATTTAATGATTACAACACTTATAACTTCTGACTGTTTAGAACACTTTATTGTTAGATTCATTTTTGGGATGCTGTATTCAAGGTTGGGAGAGAACTTGTACTGTACACCGTTATCTTCAAAACTGTATAACTAGGCCCAGTTAATAGATGTTGCCTACAGACATTGCAAAATGGGACATAAACCTCTTTAATCTAAATTTTGGCCTGCAGCTAAGAAAGAATTTAATGTGCTTGACCGGAGAATCCAAAGCTGAGAATTGGATGTGTAGTCTCCCACTACATAAATGAGGAGAGCTAGTGCTTCAGATGGGCAAACTTGTTTTGGTTCACCCACTTAGCTGGGACCTGTCTTCTGTTAGGAAGTGCTATATAAGCACTCAATTTTCTACACTTCTCTGGGTGGAAAGGGCTGAAAGGGAACTGCCTCAGAATCTAGAGCTTAGAAATCTTCTCCTGAGACAGGATTCAATACTTGTTCTTGTGCAGAACTGAGGGGACTTCCAAAGAAGAGGCAGTGGTACTACCTACTGTATTTACTTGAGCACAAGCTAAGTTATTTTCCCCCTTTAACATAGAAAGGAGGAAGCCCCTCATCTTGGATTTGAGTATGAGGTAGTAGAGGGGCAGGTAGCTGCTCTGGCTGTAGCTCTAGTTCTGACCCAGGATTGGGGCTGAAGCTGCAGGTGTTGCCTGCCCCCCAACTGATGCTTTTCTTCCCAACACACACTGCTGGCCCTCCTGTCCCCTAGTGCCTGATTTCCCCCTCCCCTACCTCTACTTTGGCTCCGCTCCAACCTGGAACAGGCCTCCATCTTAGCAGCAGCAGTTGTGTGGGGGACTAGGGGCAGGGGTCAAGCTGCTTGACCCCCTCTATTGTAGTAGGAAGGCAGGTTGGTTTCCCCACTAGGGAGGCTTCCACACTGCAGCAATGAGTGCAGGGCAGGGGAGGGAGTGAATTTAAGATTACCCCCTATTAATTATATTCTATACATGGGAAATTTATTTTTAAAATGTTATTATTTTCTATGTACAGGATTTTAATTATTGAGGGGCCATATTGGATTCAGGTAAATATGGTAATTGTTAAAGCAGAATGCCTTGGTTCAATTCCTTCCTCAGCCAACAAAAATTGACACCTCCATCAGAGGAGAATGCCCTTTCTACTAGCTTTTTAAGCTGGATCCAAAGTAGAAACATCTCTCTATGTATCTTACATTAAATAGTCATTCTGAGAAGAGGTCTTTGAACCTAGGACTTACTACTTGCACTGAAGTACCCTAGCCCCTAGGCAACATTACTAAAGCCTGGGCTAATATTTGGCAAATAACCCTTTTAATGCTGTGGGCCTGCTGTTTTCCAGCTCCTCCCCACTAAGGGTCAGTTGTGAAGGGAGCTGAGAATAGCCTTTGCATTTGTAGTCTAGCCACCAAAGAAGTCAGAGCTCTTGAGGTAAGACTGGAGACTGGAAAGTCTTACACTGTAGAGCAGCAGCAGAAGGTTGTAAAGGGTGTGATGGAGAAAGCCAGAACAGAGTTAATTGTGAGGTATTTGGGACACAATGTGTGAAACTTTTGTAGGACTGTGGAGAGGGCAAGAGGAAAATTGGCTGTTGCAGTCCAAGCTGGACAGTAATGGATAAATCACAGGAGGTGTCTATATAACTGGTCCAGGGTGAAAGAGGTGTGTGCTTTTAATTAGAGCAGCTCCGGGAGCTGCTCTAATTAAAGTTCCCACAGCCTTGTGTTAAAGCACCCCCACCACCATTTTGAAATGCAGGAATGCCGAGCATGTTAATTAGCACACTCCAGCAGACTCACAGCAAACTTGATTAATCAAGTCTGTTCTAATGTGTGCTAATTAGTATGCATCAGAGCAGAGATCCAGCATGTATATAGGTGGCCTTAAAGTCTACCTAAGTCCTATTTTTTTGTTTTTGTTTTTGTTTTTTTGTTTTTGTTTTTTCTTTTTGCATCAGGCCACTTGTTAGTGCATCCATATTGTTGCCACTGTCCAAGAGAATCTGTGCCACTGTGACAGAAGGCTAAGAAGGTGGATTAAGCTCCATATGTCTTATTTTTATCCTCTATCCTGCAATACAAACAAGGGAGCCACTTTTGTGTTATTTGAACTACTGAGATAAATATTTCTACAATGTCTGCTAGCTACTGGACTGAGACTATTTGATGTGTGTCAGCCACCAAACAGTGGTCCAATAGCGACGATTATTCACAGTTATGCCTGAGCTAGGTAAGATTTGAACTGTGGACCTTAAAGAAGCGTTGGGTGTATTAGTGTTTACTTGAGTCATTTGTACTTCTTGAAATAGACTGTAAAATGCTTGAGTTAAATATTGTGGAAGATCTGATGTGAGGATCTGATGTGAATGTCACCTAGATTAATTTACTTGTCGTTGTTAGGTGGCTGACTCACAAATCTACTTCTCAGAATCAAAGCTCCTCATCTATCTAATCCCATATAATAATGCTCTCTTGATCTTTCACCAACAACTTGAACTAAAATGGAGGTCCTTTTTTTTTTTTTTTTCCTTTCTTAAATCCTCGCAATCCTATTCCTGTTGCCAAGACCCTATGACCCTGCCCTGCAAACTAGCAATTATGTTTGGTGCTTCCATAATGGCTGTCTTCTCCATAATGAGGGAAGAGAGATGGATAGTTTCCACATAGCCATTGATCTAGAAATCCTGGTACTCTCTCTTCCTTTTTGATTCATTCTCAAAATGCAACTGTGCAAGGGAATAAGAACCTAGGAATAGTGTGCTCAGCATTACATAGGAATGTAGAGGCTCTAGGACTTACTATATTCTTAAATCCTATTTACTTCTGGACAGTTGGAAAGTATTAGTTCTATTGAATTTAGGGTCTCCACCTGAAATTTAAAATGAGAAGCCTACAAGGCATGGAAGTGAAGAAAAACTACCAAAGAGGAGTACTCAGCAACAGCCCACACCTGTAGGGAGCAGATCAGGACAGCAAAAGTGCAAACTGAATAGAAATTGGCAATTGGAATCAAGGACAACAAAAAGTCTTTAGATATGTAGAAAGTCAGAAAAAAATAACTGAAGCACAGGGCCCCTGATGAATGAGATGGGATGGCTGATATCCGACATTCAGGACAAAACCAAACTCCTAAACGAATACTTCACGTCATGTCACGGGGCGGGGTCCTAGGAGCAGCTATGATCTCTCCTAGCTCCCCCTACCATGCCAAGTTGGTGTCAATGCACCCTCACCATCTCGCCCGCCACGTCTTTGATGTAAGTAGTGTTAAGGGAGGCTGCCTTTTTGTCCTCTTTGACACCAGTACCCCTGATGTATCCAAGTCTGTGCTCTGTCTTTGTAAATTGGGCAAGAGGTCTCGCTCCTAGGGGAAGTCTGTTCGTCCTTCCTTGCTGTTCCTACCTCTGTTAGGTTGGCTGCCTCTGGCTGCTCTGGACTAGGTGTGGCCCTTTCTCCTTTGCCCTGCAATATGGATAGTTCCCTCAGCTGGTGTCTTAGCTGGCTCATTTCTTGTGTGTGGCAATCCTGCCACTGGTCCCATCTCAGGTCCCAGTATTTTAGGATGGCAGGCTGGGCCTCCCTTTGTAAGGCCTCCAGTTTCTTTTCTATGGGACTCCTCCCTGATGTTCCTCCCCAGCTGTCCTGGCCTGGCTTCCCCTCTAGGGCTTTCTTGATTCTTGGCACTGGGAAGTTCCTCTAACTCTAGGCATTGCATAAGTTTAGGCCGGGTGTTCTCAACTTGTACCTCTGCTTGCTTCAAGGACTCTGAGTACCTCCCTTTCGAGGAACTCAGATTTAGCGGCTCTCACATACCCTGCTAGTCGAGTTTCAAGAGCCTTCAGCCTTTCTCTTAGGGCGTCCGTGTTCTTTACAGTCTGCAGTTCTTGCCCTGCTGTTCCCTTCTCTGATCTCTCAACTTCCTTGAGCTCTTGGATTTTCATGGCCATCTGGTTATTTGCCTCCTGTAGCCTCTTATTGTCAGCCTCCAACCTCCGAACCTCTTTCCTCACAGTCTGCAGTTCCAACTGTAGCTGTCCTTTTTCTGCCTCTATGCTTGCCTCTTTGGCCTGGCTATCTCTTAGGAGGGTTTTAAGTGACTGTGCCTGTTCTCCAAGGTGGTCTTTTTGTGCCTCCAGACTCTGTAACTGAGTCCTTAACCCCTCATTCTCTTTCTTCCCGTTCTCTTGCTCTCAAGTTTTGAGCAATGGGTATCCTTCCTCAGCTCAACCTAGCAAGCTGTGGTAAGACCGTCTTACTTCAAAACCGTTCGTGTCTCTATTCTAGCCCCTGAGTTCATTTTCCCTTTTCAGGGACACGGGTTCCTCCCCTGTGCATGGCCAGTTTATGGCCGATGCCCCACTCTGGGGCTCCTCGCCTGTGCCCACTCTCGCTCGGGGCTTTCCTCATGCCTGCCCACACTGGAGCTCCTTGCAATTGGGGCTTAGGTGGCCATAGCCGTGCCTGGCCCCTGAATCCCCTCTTTGGGCCTAAAAGTTCCTGTGGGGCTCAGGCAGCCTGGGCCTTACCTGGCCCCCAATCCTCTGCACCCCTTCTCAGGGCTGGGGTCCATGCACCCCTGAATGTTGTGCCCTCCTCTGGCACCAGGGTCCCCACACTACCATGGAGCCCCTACGAGGCCTCCTCCAACCCCTATTAGCCTCACCCGGTCCTCCGGTCTTATAAAACTACAAAACCTAAAACTCAAGTCCTTGGGCTACAACATAAACTCTAAGCCATCTGGCTAACCATCATTCAACTCCCTTCCAGGGATTCCTCCACCCGGTATCCTTGAATAGAAGCTGCTCAGGCCATTGGGCTTCCCTACTCTGCATACTCCAGCAGAGCTCCTTCTTCCCTGGCTGCAAGTGGGGAACTGCCTTTCTGGCCTCAGCCTGGGTAACATTTATATAGGTCAGACCCTGCCTCCTTCCAGTCAGCTGACCAACTGTGGTTGCCCCAGCAACTAGCACCTGTGCCTCTTTATAGGAGCAGGGCACTGAAGTGCCCTGCGACACACCTTCCCCCTGCCTTAAGTTCAAAACCCTCTAGGAGCAGGGTACTGAAGTGCCCTGTGACACATCAGTATTTCACCAGTCCATGGGTGTTATCCTGCTTGACAGGATGCAGGTTGATCATGGTGGGGTAATCACGTTCCTATATTTGGTATAGATCGTGTGGGGGAGCACCTACAAAGGCTAAATATCTGCAAGTCAGCATGACCAGATGAACTATACCCAAGAATGCTAAAAGAACTGGCTGACAAAATTGTGCAACCTATGGCTAAGTTATTTGAAGACTCGTGGCAGGAGGGGTCCCAGAAGACTGGAAGAAGACCAATGTGGTGCCTATCATTAAGAAAGGGAGAAAGGAAGACCTGAAAAATGACAGGCCAATTGATTTGACCTCAATCCCATGTAAAATCCTGGAGAAAATTATCAAAGAATCCATTACTGATGGGCTAACAGAAAGCAGTATTCTGAAGTATAGCCAACATGGCTTCATTATGGGCAGGTCATGCCTGACCAACCTCACTTCCTCCTATGATCAAGTAACTCACCACATGAATAGGGGAAATAAGGTTGATGTTATATACTTGGACTTTAACAAGGCCTTTGACCTGGTCTTTCATGATGTCTGTTAGAACCCAACTCCATGTGGCGCCCAATGAATAGGGAGACAATGATTCAATTGTCCATGGATCCAGTTGTGCAGGGAACAAACCCCAGCACCTTGCTCATAACAGCTTTATTCAAAATGGAGACAGCTTTGGACTAACTCCCCCCAAAAACAGGAAGCCGTAGTAAATATTAGGGTTTTTTTCCCCCATTGTATACCCCTTGGTTCATGCTCATTAACATTTACTCCACCTTTGCCTCTCATTTTGTTCCACCCGTATCTCCTCCTATCTCAAGCTCTGCCTCTGTTTACTTCATTAGCATGGAATTGCCTATGCATTTAATTCATTTACATGTCTTTTTGCTATGAGCATATGTATAAGACTGTGAACTCAGCTTCTTTCAGTCAATAGCTGTTTCTTGCTGACTCCTTCATCTCCAAGGTCTTGCTTCTGCTTTATCGCCTCATAATAGTTGGTGGTTTGCATCTTGTTCCTTTTCTACACAATGCATATCTTTATAACATGACTCCATTGTTAGGACCATGCTTGCTTAAGTGTCTTGCAATGTTCTTATACTTTTAATATATAATTCTGCCTTGTGGCCAGCAGCTTTGCTAAGACACAGGGTAAAGCCTTTATTTAGCTGCAAATCCAGTGCTCCCCAAGATCCAAAAGTCAACCTAACACTGTCCTCATGGTAAAATGCAGTGTCAAATACTTTACGGTCTGGTCGCTAGATAACTGGATCCATGGTAGGACCTAAAGAGTGTGATTGATGGACCCGAGTCATCATGGCAGAAGGTGACCAGTGGCATTCCTCTGGATTCAGTACTCGGACAAGTGCTTTTCAACATATTCATCAATGATTTGGATATGGGCATTAAAAACAAACTGGCAAAGTTCACTGACAACATCAAACTATGGGAGAGTATGGTCATGCTGGAAGAGAAGCTAGCAAAACAGGCTGACCTGGAAAGGTTTATGGGGTGGGTGGACCTCAACCTGATGTCATTTGTTGCCCTGTGGAGTCAGACCAACTCTCAGGATCTCCATATTGTGCTGTTAGACAGGAGGGTGTGACACAATTGCACATATACAAATTAATTGGGTATGTACACACACACACACACACACACACACACGCCTAGGCATGTGCATACCTATCACCAATTCAAGCACATACACACTAAAAATTAAAAATTAGACCAAAATCAATTGTTAATACCCACACACTCGGTACACATACACAGATCACTAATTTGCATATCATGCACACAATGATATATACATACACTCACCAGTTCACACACATACAACCCACCTACACATAGGTAAGTACCTATTTTAGATGGTACGGTATGTATGTGTGTGCTTGGGGATACCTGGGGGAAGGTTAAGGTGAGAGAGTTAAAGTGTAGGGTGCAAAAGTTGCCAGAACCAGGATTAGAACTGGTGGACTAAAGAGAAGCTGGCTGAGGAACTGAGGCTTAGGTTTACTTAAGGTAGACTGGGGATGGAAACTGAGGCAGACAGCTGAGATATTTGGTGGGGGGCAGATAAGTGGTGGCAAGGAGGAGACAGTCAGGAAAGAAACTGAGGCAGAAACCTGGCTGCTCAGGGGAAAAGAAAAAGTCAGTGGGGATAAGACAGTGGCAAAGAAACAGGGGGTTTGGAGGCAGAGAGGCACTCAGGACAAGTGTTGGAGGTGGCAGTGAGCCAGAAGCAGGAGAGGGAGAAATGACACGGAAGTTAGAGGGGCGAGGAGGAGAGACTGAAGCAGGGTCAAACCATAGTAAAGCAAAACCCAACTTAAGGGTCTATAGCAGGGTGCTGTTTGTGCCTGCCACTTTAAGGGCCTGGAGCTGGCAGCTGCCAGGTGCCTGTTGAGGGCAGCCATTTTGAATCTGGAGCTGCCTATATAAACAGGGTGGTTCTGCTGCCTGGGGGCCAGGCAACAACATCACCTGGCTGGAGGGCTGCTGGTATCATCTGGAGGTAAGGGAGGAGCTTCAGGGGATGGTAAGGAGGCTTCTGGTCCTGGGCATGACCTAAAACTGCACTCTGTTGGGATTGGGTGGTCTGGTTGGTCTTTCAGTGGCACAGGAGCCCCCAGGAAATGCCAGGCCAGTTACCACCCTGGTGAAAGGCAGGTCAAGGCACCTTAACCCTTAGCCCCCACAACTAGGGTGGGTTACTCCTTGTTGGAGGGGCTGAAAGGTGGACCCCATGGAGAAAGACTGAGGCCATAGACTCATGCCTGTCTAAACTTCCCCGACTGGTCAATGCTGGAGCCAAGACTGGAAGGGTTGAGGGGACAGGGGTCCACCGTGAGGAATGCCCATATCTGAGGGCCTGGAGTTCTGAATGGCCTGGGGGTGGGCCAGGGCTAGTGAGTCAAAGGTCACAGGGGGGACCACACCCAAAGGGGAAGCAGTTCAGGGAGCTATGCTGCCCGGGATGAAGGTAGATAGACCACCTGAGGGAAGGAATCTAGGCAGGGTTCAATTAGAAGGATTCTGGGACCCAGCATGGGGGCCGGTGATAATGATTACATCTAGATGCCATCAGTAAGGCTTGGGCTGTGGTGTAGGGGAGGAATGGAGCTGCAGATAGCACCCCCTGGCATCAGGGCAGGAAATTAGCAGTCTCCCGCTTAATTGACATCTGTTAATTAATTACCAACAAGGCATAGCGGGCAGTTGGCCCCGAAACAGGTGGGCGGGCCACGGTTAAATTGGCCCAGAGAAGGCCCCCTGTTACAGGGTCCATATAACAATTTTATTACACAGACAACACACTACACAGCCCTATGAAATTATTGGGTTGCACGCATGCGCACGCACGCGCGCGTGCACACACAATGGCAGCAGGCAAAAGAGACTCAGTGGAAGGGTTGGAGTCCAGGTAGGAAAGAGAAACGGAGTTCAAGTCCTTGTTTGAAGAGGGGGGTGAGGGTGATAGGTTTCCCCTATCCAGGTTGGAAAGGGGTCTTTGTCTAGTAGGTGTTTCCAGAAGTGGGTCTCCGGCAGGGCCTCTGGGTGGATAGGTGGTGTGGCATGGTGCTGGTCCAGCTGGAAAGGGCATCCCCGGGAGTCGGTCTTCACTATCCCTTTTTATGGGGCAGATTACCTCTGATCTTCTATGGGGAGGGCCTGTCCAGGCAAGGTCAGCTGTTCCAGAGGGTTCCAGGTGTTCTTACTGAGTATGTGCAGCCTTGGCACAATGGTGGGTTGCTTCATCTTTTCTTTTCTTGAATGCTGAGGGTGTTCCCCAGGGCTGAGTCGTTTGTCCAGGTATTGGTGTTGTTGGTTCAGTCATTCGGAGGGAACTATTTTTAGACCTACTGCCACTGTCTCTCAAGTACCCTCTTTCATTCCCATTCATTCAGGAACCAAGTTACATAGGAGGGGTAGGTGTGAGTCGTGGGTTACACAACCGGGCATGGGGATAAGATGGAAACTTGACGTGACTTATGCAAACTTACATATGTAGGCCTAAAATAGTAATCACAAAATATAAAAGCAGTAAAAAAAATCAATATAAGATATAATAATTATCACTTATAAAACAGTGGATATCTATATCCAAATAACAGGGCACTTATTTGCAAAAAGGGAAGAGGAAAATAAAACTTTAGTACCTAGAATAAAATGTTAAAGCTTATCCTACATCTTAGCTTTCTTATACTTACCTAGGGAATAGAGAGGAGAGAAAAAGTCAGAAGTGGTTGGGGAAGGGGAGAGAATGCATTTTAAAATGATTAAAAAAAACAGAAACTGGGGTTTTGCTACAGTTTAATATGGAGAAATGTAAAGTGCTCCATCTGGGGAGAAATAATCCACAACACACTTACAGGCTTGGCAGTGCTATGCTTGCCAGCACCACAACTGAACAAGACCTGGGCATGATGATAGACAACAAAATGAACATAAGCCACCAATGTCATGCTGTAGCTGGCAGAGCTAATAAAACACTGGTATGCATCTACTAAGGCATCTCAAGCAAGGTTAAGGATGCCATCCTCCCAGTTCTACTTAGCCTTGGTGAGACTGCATTTGGAGTACTGTGTCCAGTTCTGGGTAATGCCCTTTTGAGCTTCTCCATATCCTTTCCAGAGTCAAAAAGAGGGTCACATGCAAGATTAGAAGCTTAGACTAGGTCATATGAGAAGAGGCTGAAAGACTTGGGACTGTTCAACCTGGAGAAGAGAAGAGTCAGAGGGGACTTGGTGGTACCCAGTAAGTATATCAAGGGTATACATCAGGCATCTATTTACCAAGACCCCACAGGGGAGGACGAGAAATAATGGGTACAAACTGATTGCAGATTGTTTCAGGCTAGACATAAGGAAAACT
The DNA here is from genome assembly GCF_001723895.1 of Crocodylus porosus. Classification (NCBI taxonomy): domain Eukaryota; kingdom Metazoa; phylum Chordata; order Crocodylia; family Crocodylidae; genus Crocodylus; species Crocodylus porosus. The sequence continues at coordinate 2,285,455 of NW_017728912.1, read as the reverse complement.
TCTTTACAAGTCAAGTACTGAGGGTTTGGTACAGACTCCCCCCAGAGCTGGTACAGTTGTCCACTCTGACGATTTTCAAAAAGCATCTTGATGCCCATCTTGCTGGGGTCATCTGATCCCAGCAGTCTTTCCTGCCCAAATGCAGAGGGGCTGGACCACAATGTTCTGTATGCTCCCTTGCAGCTGCTAACATCAATGAAACCATCCTTAGCTGGATTGCAGAATTTTTAATCCAAATCGAGAGGGTTATTTAGAAACTTAAAATGATGGAAGCATTCTTTAAGCTGAATAAAGACTTACCAGGTACTCGCTGCTATATACACACGCACAAATAGATAGATGCACACCCAATAAATTAAACATCACTTTGTCTTTTTAACAGAACAAATAAACTCTGCAAAACAAGTAAGGGATTCGCACTAGATGAGATCATGTGTCCACATTCATGAAATTCTGCAGACACCCAAGGGGGTCTCCACATGTTCCTGGGGCCACTTCTTCTCATAGCGTTCCATCACCCCTGGAGGTCACATCCCAATGATATATCTGTCTCTGCTTCAGACACTCCAAGGCAACCCAGCATTATCATGTATTTCATACATCTTATGACTGTGACTATCTGAAATAGAAGCATTTCCATGTGCACTTCCCCCTGTACCTTCCTCAAGTTTGGCCACAACTCTACACCTGTCTAGAGCTTTAATGAAAATAAGTATCTATTTCTTCCCATATGTCCCTATCCCAGTTAAATCGAGCTGTAATCTGTTACTCATTACTTTTAATCACCCTTGAGCAGGGTTAGAATTGAAATAATAACTAGACCGTCTTTGTTTATGGGTTTGTACATGGTGATGATGCAATGCATTGTAATTTAGAATCATGGAAGGATAGGGGAAAGTTGAATCTGTAGCTCATGGACTGATTTCTTTTCCTTTCCCCCTCCCCCTTTCCATGCTATTTAATATGGATACTAAGCCTCTGTACCAACAAAGAATGAACAAGAAACAGTAAAAGCACTTATATCACTGTTCTCTTTTTGAATGACACAAATGTAGTGTTGTGCTTCCAGTGTGACTCAACCTTTAATTCTGAGGTAATTAAGTAGTTTGGTTTCCATGCTTGTTATCCCTTACTGTTACATGGACTTAATTTTATAAAGATCAGTGAACAGCCATTAGTATATAACAACATCTTTTTGTTTGCCCAAACTAGATTTTTGAGTGACAGGAGCCCTACTGGTATCTGGTGAGAGACCAAAGCATTTTTATAAAAATGTCATACCCCTGCCTGCAATTAGGTGTTTATAGCCTAATTGCAAACCACAGGCAACCTTTATGCATTGTAAACAAATAAGGATTCATTCAATTTCCATAGTATCTTTGTACATACATTTTCCTACAGATAACTGAAAAAGTTCAGTTTTCAGGGTTTGACTGTACTTTTTGTATGCAACTCAGTTTTTTATTTTTGATTAACATAAATTGATAATTTTGTGCTATTTTAAGTATGCTTTGGTTACATAGTCTAAATCCTAACATAAAACACCTAAGCTTTCTATGTATGTTTGCCAATTTTTAAGTCAACCACTTTTAATTTTTTTTTTTTTATATGTAAAAGCATATGGTTCTGTGTTCTTCAAACTACAAGGAAACTAGATTATATGTGTAATGTTGTATCATAAATAGAATAATAAAGCAATTCGTCTGGAAAGAGTTTCTCATGTGAGGATTCTATTGAGTACTACTACAGTTTTAAATTTCCTGATGCAAGTCAGTTATAGCAGTTATAAAGAAAAGTTGCAAGCATTTACATAAGAGAACCAAAAGCTAGTTTCTGTTGAAAGAGAAAGGGGGAAAATCAGAGAATGAAAGGATGATATTTAATGAACAGTAGCTGAATAATTATTGAACACTAGAAAAGGCCTGGATTAAAGACAAGTGACCTTTTTAGAGTGTAGTTAACCTTTTGGTCATTTTTGAAAGTTATCACTTAGGAAGCTAAAGGTCAAACTAAAGCTTGATCTTCATGTATTTTTTTTCTTTATTATTTTCTCTCCTCAGAAAGGTATGCTTGTTAGGCTGTTCAGCCTAATACTGTTCCTGTCATTGCCCATACAAGGTTTGCTATTTAGCTTAATAGAAGTAGGATCAGGCCCATGCTCTGGAACAATTATTGATTCCATCCATGACTCAAATATTGCATTTTTTTTTTTTTTAAAGCTGAAATTCTTTTGTTCATAATGGTTGACACAAAATCATTATATGCGTACAGGAAAGCACTGTTAAGATTAAAGTCTATGAACTAGGTTATCAGCTTGTATAAATTGTCATGGTTCCACTGAAATCAATTGAATGGTGCTTATTGGCATCAGGTGAGGATCTGGCCAACTAATCCTTGTTTTAAAATGAGTTAGGAGCCTATGTATTTTCTTCACATATGCAACCATTAGATGCCTACAATCAGTTAATTGAAACCATGTATCAGAAACACCATGGACTAATAAGACCTCAAACTTCTTCTGACCAAAATAGTGGTCGGGAAGCAATTTGATTCATGATCTCATCATCAATAAAACCTGATCTGGCCTGCATCATGGAAACAGAGCTGGATGATACTGAAGTCACAGAAATGGCTATTTCCACCCCCACTCCCCTTTAAGGCTACTCATTTGCATCACAAAGGACACATCTACATGTGCAATTAATGCAAAGCAATAAACTCTGGCTCATATCGTGATGGAGTTTATTCCTCCTGGGTGCCACATTTACATCTGTGCCTGGGACTGCAGCATATTGAGCTGGATTGGAGCAGCTCCAGCTGTTTGGGGGGGGGGGGTGGTAACGGTGAGCCTACCAGCCTGGGGATGCTCCAACCCAACCCAGTGTGCTGCGTAGGGGCTGTTTGGGGCACGAGGGTGCTCCGGTGTGTGGGGCTAGCCAGAAGGAAGCCCCCACACTGAAGCACCTTTGTGCCCAACAGCCCTATCAGCATTTACATGTGCATTATGGTAGAGTAAATAACTTTTCTGTAGGGTAGTACATGTAAGTATTTACGTGTACTATCCTTTGGCGGAGTTAGTTTATTTACTCTGTCCTAGTAGCAGCACATGAGTAGACCCTGAGTTTTTTTTACTGTGGCACTAATTAGTCATCTCCACAGTAAACAACTTGTGTAGATGTGCCTAGAGACACAAAGAAGATGGATGGAGAATTATTGTATGCACTAAACCAGGGCTGTCCAAATGGCAGCCCCTGGGTCACATGCAGACCACAAGGAGTTTAAATTGTGGCCCTGAACTCCCTGTATTACTCCAGATGCAGCAGAAATGATGGGCTCCAGGGTTGTCCTCTCTCTGGTTTCCCCTTCCTGCCCCTATCCCTGCCCCAGGGAGCAGGGTGATATAGTGTTTGCATAGCCCTCAGTTCCAGGGAAGCCTACAACCCAGGATAATTGAGTGGCATGGTGCAGTGAGTAAGCTAAGGGTGAATTGTGGGTCCTGGACATGTGGTGTAGTGGAGAGGCCCAGGGAACAGCAGTGGTGGTCATGATGCATTGAGAGGGTGCCTGGCACATGCGGCATGGCACAGGTGGGGTTGCCTGCACATATAGTACAGCAGTGGGGGTTCCTAGGCACACAATGCAGTGGGGAAGAATGGAAAGCAGCAGCAGGACAGGGGCACACAGGCATTCAATTCATTGGGGGGGGGGGGTGCAACCTCTTGCGCCTATGGTCTCCTGCTAATATAGCACCTGTTAGTGTTGCTCAAGGGGCATGTGGCCACCAGCCACTTAGAAATTGGACAGCCTTGCACCAGACTATGACAGTAGCTAATGTGAGAGAGGAATATTTAGACTTTAATGCCATTTTACCAATGTCTATATAAAACAAAAGAAGGAAAAAAGAAAGAGAAAAATACTCTGGACTGGGAATCAATGGCTTGTCAGTTCCAGTGTCAGTCACTGAATGGTCAGTCTTGCAGTCCATGAAATAAATGAACTACACATGCAACTGGTGGAAAGTTTGCCCATCTCTGGTTTTCACTTTTTTCTATATACTTTCCTTAATTGCAGGTATTATGATAAAGGTTAATTTAGCAAGTATATTATTAAAATTTTAGGTGAATATGAGAAAGTAACTGGTTTTTTAAGACTACAACCTCTAATTAAGGTTTCTGTATAGTAAATAAATGAAGGAAATTCTTTGCTGAATTCTGATTTTTTTAGGATTCATATAATCATAAGGATGTGGATAGTGTTAATGAAAGACTAATCATTTTAAAGATTTTTTATTGTTCTGTCTCTTGGGTTATAAACTGGAAATAAAATGTTTCCATAAGAGCAGTAACATTTGCCCATACTTTCCTTTTCCTGTTAACAGATTTAAAAGAAAAGGAAAAATGAATGAGTAATAATTATTGCACCCAGTTTGGGCACTGGTATCATCCCATTCCATTACACCTGGGTACTAGAAATCTGAGAACTGTATTAAAATATGTTATGCCAGTTCTTGGCTCACCAGTTTGTGGTATAAACACAATTTCCCTTCACGTTTTTATGATACAATGGCATACTCTCTAGATTTACAACAACAACAAAAAGTGGGATTAGGAATAATACTGTATCTGTTTCAGCAGATAAAATAAGGCTGTCAGGAAACAAGCAAATGTGGTATTCTGGTTGTTGTAATTCTATATGAAGAGGATAACAGAGGATTTCTCATACTATAGTCTATTTTCTTACAAAGCAATAGATGGGGAAAAAACGGCCTTTTTTTCCTTAAGAGTTTCACTATTAAGGGAAAGAACCGAGATAGAAAAAAATAATTTTGCAGTTCACTTTTGGAGTGTTTTCAGGGGCTTTCTTTAGAAGCGAAGAGTATTCTGGGAGAACAGGGATTCCCATTGGTAATAACTGCTCCAGTATCAGGAATTTCTTTCCATCCTTGATGGTGGAGGATATTTTTTTTTCTTTTTTCACTCGTATTAATTCAGTCAGGGAAAGAAATACTTCTTAACCTGTGTCACTGAATGATAATCCACTTAGTATTAAGTAATTAGCACAATGAAATCCTTGAGAGTAGAGTTAAACTATAGATTGACTATTCTCAATATCCCAGACTAATTGGCCTGAGATCTTGGGAACTCTGTGAGGACTATTGATGGCAGGATCCTCCTGCACAAGCAGCACAATCATGGCTTCATGCTAAGTATCGGAATAAGTTTTGTTGCATTAGTTCCCTTTGGAGGGGTATTTGCAACTTGCTACATCCTATACCTCAGCATGAAATTAGTGGGGGCCTGGTTATACCTTATGCTGTAAGCCATACAAATGTTGCTTGATGTTAGTGCTAACTTGGAATTTGGAGCAGTCACACCTTTAGTCTAGAAACTCTGACCAACTGTTCCCCACCTACGCAGTTGTGACTGGCCCCTAGAGGCCTGGTGAGCAGGGGCAAATCCAGGAGCTGTAGCTGTGAGTTGCCACTAGAGGGCTGGTGAACAAGAACAGGCTTCTATCCCTGCTGTATGGATGGGGAGTGTGAGGGATCCTGGAATACCAGAGGACTTCAACATGTTTGGCACATCTGTGGGAAGTGGTTACGCCTAAATGGAACAGGAGCTGGATAGTTTGGATCAGAGATAATTCTGCTCTGGAGTGGCATAACTTTGAGCTGCCAAACAAGTACTTAAAACCACTTTAAGGTGTTAATATGTGGACAATCCAGGAGTTAAGAGCTCCAGGAGCCACCCAAAATTACTGTGTAGCAAGGCCCAAAGACTTTAGTAACAGACTTTAGGGAGCTTTTGGGGTTGATATCTTTTAAATGGATCAAATGCTTGGTTGGACTGAAGTTGATTTATTCCTGGTCTAGGAATTCACATAGTTCCTGGACCATCAGAACTACAACATCACTGTAACACTACCAAACTTCATTATGACTTTCAGCATAAGATGAACAGAATCTTGTTGCCATGTGAAGTATATAATGATATTGATTATAGAAAACTAAGGCAAAGTTGAACATAAATAGCTTAGGGGGTTGGGGCGCAGGTGGTCTTTTCCTTGCTCCTCCTGGTTGTGGGTTATGGGCTGATAGTCAACCAAAGGCTGTGGTGCTGGTGTCACCACAAAGGCTTTGGCTTCCACAATCGCAATACGCTCTTTGGTGAGAGAGGCAATGGCCTTCTGGGGAGAGATGGCTTCCACCTTAATCCACTGGGGAGGAGGCTGTTCTCAGCCAGACTGGCTGACCTGCTCAGTTGGGTTTTAAACTAAGCCCACCAGGGGTAGGAGAGATTACTGCCACTGCAAGCCCACTGGGCAACCTTTGTAAATCCAGCAGGCTAAGGCACTTAAGGGAACCCCCCCATCACCCTAGCCCCAGAATGATCTGTAGGGAAGGCAGGGGCCCCCAGTGGGACACTTACCTGCCTGTACACCAATGCCAGGAGCTTAAAGAATAAACAAGAGGAACTGGTACTCCTGCTAAACAAGAATGACTACAACCTTATAGGGATAATGGAGACCTGGTGGGACTCCACATATGACTGGGCCACAGGTATAGATGGCTATACCCTATACAAGTGAGATCGTACAGATAAAAGGGATGGGGGTGTAGCTCTCTATGTCAAGGACAGCTAAACACCCCTGCAAATTGACATTGGCACCCAGGAAGGATGACTGGAGTCTTTCTGAGTTAAAATACTTTGGGCACAGGGGACATCATAGTAGGAGTCTACTACAGACCTAACCAGAAACAAGGGCTGCACCAGGAATTTGCCAAAGAACTAGCTGAGACTGTATGCTCTCAGTGCATGGTTGTCATGGGCAACTTTAAGTACCTGGACATCTCATGGGAAGAGCACTCAGCCAAATCTGATCAGTTGCAAAGCTTCCTTGTGGGCATGGATGAGTTCTACCTGACTGAAGAAGTCTATGGGTTGACAAGAGGTAAAGCATTGCTGGACCTGGTACTGGCCAAAGAGGATGACCTAGTCAGCAACCTAAGAATCGATGGAAAGATGGGTGATAGCGACCACGAGATGATCTTCTTTACTATCCATCACAAAGCTGGCAAGTCAATAAGCAATACAGAAGTCCTCAACTTCAGGAAAGCTGGCTTTGACAAGCTCAGGAGGCTTGATGTCGAGCCCTAACAGACCACGATTCAACAGAAAGAGGAGTCTAAGAGGAGTAGTTGCTTCTCAAGGGAGTGATCCTGGATGCACAAGAAAAGTCTATCCCATCTCCGAGGATAGGCAGCAAAAGGGCACAGCAGCCCGCCTAGCTCCACAGGGAACTAGCAGGTCTCCTGCATCTAAAAAAGAAAGACTTACAAAAGATGAAGGACTGGATCCACCTCCAAGGAGGAATATTTTGCACTGGTCCGTACCTGCAGGGAAAGGATCAGGTAAACCAAGACTGCAACCCAGCTCCATCTATCTTCACATATCAAGGACAACAGACAGTCCATTTTTCAGATATGTAGGGAGTCAGAAAAAAAGCAAAGGTAACACTGGACCTCTATTGAACCAAATGGGACAGCTGGTAACCGACACCCAGGAAAAGGTGAATCTGCTTAATGGGTACTTCACATCATTCTTTCATCAGTCCAACGGGACCGCCCTGTCTAGCAAGATGTGGTACAGCCACGGTGAGGGCGTATTTATACTCAGCATCTGTGTTGATTTAGTAAAGGATCACCTTAAGAGGCTGGATACCTTTGAGTCAGCTGGTCCTGACAGATTACACCCTAAAGTACTCATGGTACAACTCATTGAGCTGGCAGGTGTCAGCTCAACCATTGACAAAAATATTTGCAAACTCATGGTGCTCAGGTCAAGTACTTGAAGACTGGAAGAAGGCCAACATGGTACCCAACTTAAGAAAGGGCCGAAAGTAGATCCCAGGAATTGCCTCAATCCCCAGTAAGATTCTGGAGAAAATTATCAAGGAGACCCTTCTGGATAATCTGGCTGAGGGCAACATCCTGAGGGGCAGCCAGCACAGGTTAATCATGGGTAGAGTTAAAGTAGATTTATCCTGGCCCCTTTAAGTTAACTATAAATGTATCTAGGCCTCTATTCGACTATAGATTAATTCAGGCCTCTAACTTAACTAAGGAAAAAAAGTGAAAAAAAAAGGTCTTGCTTCATATTTTAAAACATTTTAAGATAAAAAAACCTCTTCTGCTTATTATGTCTCCATGAACAGTTCTTTTGGAACGAATGTTCTTCCTTTCCTAAAAACAAAAAAGGTAATAACAGTTTTCAAAACAAAACGTGCTGCTGAGCAAGCAACTGTTATGATTTACCCCAGACTTTCTTTTCAAGAATGCTTTGTTTAAATAATTTTAGGTATAAAACAAACATTAACTTGTAAAAAGGAGTTCTGTTAGATCTCCTCCCTACAATCATATAGTATAGTTGCCAATAAACTCAAACTAAGTCTGTGAATTCTAAAACCAAACACAACACAAAGTTTAATTTCTTCCATAGCAGGTCTTGCCTGACCAGTTTCATCTCTTTCTGTGATCAGGTGATATATCACCTGGACAAGGAAGAAGAGATTGACATCGTATATCTGGACTTTTAAAAAGCCATTGATCTGATGTCCCATGACCTCCTCATGGAAAAATTGGTCAACTGTGGCCTTGGCTACTCCACAGTCTGATGGCTGGGAAATTAGTTCTGAGGTCAGACCCAGAGAATAGTGGTTGATGGTAGCAAATCATTATGGGCTCTGGGACCAGTGGCATCCCCCAAGGAGCTCTCCTTGGACCAGTTCTTTTTAACATCTTTATCAGTGATGTGGACATTGGTGTCAGAAATGCACTGACTAAGTTTGCTGATGACATTAAACTTTGGGGCATAGTGTCCACACCTGAGGATAGGCTAGTGATCCAGGCTGACTTGGATAAACTTAGTAAGTGGGCAGATATAAACCTGATGTTGTTCAATACCGATAAATGTAAGGTGCTCCACCTCGGGGAGGGTGGGGGACCTGTAGCATACTTATAGGTTCAGCAGTGCTATGCTTGCTAGCACCACTGCTGAAAGAGACTTGGGGGTCATTGTGGCCAGGTGGGGGTGAATAACAAAATCTCTCTCCCTGGGACTCTCCTGCCATGCTTTGAAATGAACGAAGAACAAGAAGTTATTTCCCCAAAGAGAGAAGGTGTAGTAAAAAGCAGAATCCTTCCCCCAGAACCAGGATAAAAGAAAACTGGTTTATTGGTAACTTTCCTGCAGGTTGTGGAGCACCCTGGATTTTCTCACAGCTTGCAGTCTCCCTTTTCTTCACCACTGTGCATCCCATTCCCCCATTGCCTTTTATGACCTAGTAACTAAATCCTTGGATGATGGATATAGTCTTTCTAGATTTTAAGAAGGCCTTTGACACTGTCTCTCACCCCATCCTCATCAATAAATTGAGTGACTGTGGCATTGATGCTTACACAGTTGGATGGGTAAAAAATTGGCTGATGGGGCACACCCAGAGAGTAGTGGTGGACAAGTTGTACTCAACCTGGTGAGATGTGAGCAGTGGGGTACCCCAGGGCTCGATCCTCAGGTCTGCACTGTTCAAAATCTTCATCAGCGAGGGGGATGAGGGGATAAAAAGCACCCTGTTCAAATCTGCTGATGACACTACGATGTGGGGCGAGGTGGCCACACTTGAAGGGAGAGAAGGGCTGCAAATAGATTTAGACGGGCTACAAAAGTGGGCAAATGAGAATAGGATGGGGTTCAACGTAGATAAATTCAGAGTGCCGGACCTTGGGAGAAGGAATCCACAGCATACATACAGGCTGGGGAGTTTCCCTCTTGAAAGCACAGAGGTGGAAAGGGATCTTAAAATCATTATTGACTCCAAGATGAACATGAGTTGCCAATGCCAGACTGCAGCCAGCAAGGCCAGCCATACCTTGTCATGCATCCAAAGATGCATCTCAAGTTGGTCCAGAGAGGTGATACTTCCCCTTTATGTGACATTGGTCAGGCCACAGTTGGAGTACTGTGTCCAGTACCGGGTGTCACACTTCAAAAAGGATGTGGCCAGCCTGGAGAGGGTTCAGAGGAGGGCCGCCCACTTGGTGAGAGGGCAGCAGGACATGCCATATGAGGAGAGACTGAGGGACCTGAACCTGTTCAGCCTCAGCAAGAGAAGGCTGAGGAGGGACCTGGTGGCTGCCTACAAACTCATCAGGGGAGATCAACAGCAAATAAGTAGAGCCCATATCTCCCCAGCATCACCTGGGGTAACAAGGAACAATGGTAATAAGCTGATGGAGAATACGTTTAGGTTAGAGATCAGAAGGCAATATTTTACAGTTAGGGTGGCCAAAATCTGGAAACGACTTCCAAGGGAAGTGGTTCTCGCCCCTACCTTGGGCAAATTCAAGAGGGGGTTGGATGATCACCTGTCTGGGATCTTGTGAACCCAGCATTCATTCCTGCCTGTGGCAGGGGTCAGGCTAGGTGATCTGTTCAGGTCCCTCCTGACCCTATCTTCTATGAAACACAAGCAACCTAATTAAAGTTGTTTCTTATGGTGGATCTTGGAATTATTCTGATTGCAGCATAGCTTTACTTGCACAATGAAGACATCACAACATGTGCACAGTCATCTACATGTATGTAGGACAGCCTTCCAGGAGGAGGGGAAAAGCAATAACAGATTGTACTGCTGCTGCTGACTTGCTGAGGGAGCTCTTTCTGGTCAGAAGCACCACTGAAAGAAGTAAATTGTTGCCCTATGGGGTCAGGCCAACTCTCAGGATCTTAATATTGCATTGTTAGACAGGAGCGTGTGACACAATTGCACATATACAAATACACAAATCAATTATGTGCATACAGACACACACGCACAAACACCTCAGGCACATACATACCTATCACAAATTCAAGCACATATAGTATACACCCCAAAAGTTAGACATAGATCACTAATTCATATATCATGCACACAGTGACATACACTCACCAGTTCACACACATACAACTCCTACACATATACACAGGTAAGTTCCTAACATGGATGGTAGAGTGTGTATGTGTTTGGGATACTTGGGGGAAGGTTCAGGTGAGAGAGAGAGAGTTAAAGTGTAGGGAGTGAAAGTTGCCAGAACCAGGATTAGAACTGGTGGACTACAGAGGAGCTGAGGCTTGGGTTTGATTTAAGGTAGTCTGGGGCTGGAAACTGAGGCAGACAGCTGAGATATTGGCAGGGGAGGGGCAGATAAGTGGTGTCAAGGAGGAGACAGCCAGGAAAGAAACTGAGGCAGAAACCTGGGAGCTCAGGGGAAAAGGAAAAGTCAGTGGGGATGAAACAGTGGCAAAGAAACAGGGGGTTTGGAGGCAGAGAGGAGCTCAGGACAGGTGCTGGAGGTGGCAGTGAGCCAGAAGCAGGAGAGGGAGAAATAAGAGAGAAGTTAGAGGGGCAAGGAGCAGAGATTGGAGCAGGGCTGAACCATAGTAAAGCAAAACCCAACTTAGGGGTCCAAATAATAGTTTTATTACAAATACAACACACTACACAGCCCCATGAATTATTGGTTCTCACACACACACACACACACACACACACACACACACACGCGCGCGCAATCACAATGGCAGCAGAAGAAAGAGACTCAGTGGAAGGGCTGGAGTCCAGGTAGGAAAGAGAAACAGAGTCCAAGTCCTTGGTTAAGGAGAGGGTGGTGGTGGTGGTGGGGGTGATAGCTACCTATCCAGACTGGAAAGGGTTGTCCAGTAGGTGTTGTCCAGAAGGGGGTCGCTGGCAGGGCCTCTGTGTGGATAGGTGGTGTGGCATGGTGCTGGTCCAGATGGAGAGGGTGCCCAACTGGGTCTGTTTTCACTGCCCCTTTTTATAGGGGCAGACCTTGTATGACTCTAGTGACAGGAGGCATGCCCAGGCAAGGATCAGCCCCTGGTGTACTACGCATGTATGCTCCATGCAGTGATGTACAGTTTCGGGTATCTGTAATGGTGGGGTACAATGGTAGAGTTGGTGGTTCTGCAGGGTCTTTTGTCTTTCAAATGCTGGGTTCTTGTCTCTGTTCCTGGGGAGGTCCATGGTTCCTGGATGAATCAAGACAAGGTGATGGCCTAGTCAAAACAGGCCATTCAGTAGAGGCCTGCTACCATTGTTTTTCAATCATTCCAAATCACTCTCATTCATCCAGGAACAAATTTACATGGGAGGGGTACATGAATCATACAGTTGCAATATAGGGGATGCCCAGGCAGAGGACACAAGATGGAGGCTTGACGTACAAAATGGAAACTTGACATGACTTGCGCTAACTTACATATATAGGCCTAAAATAGTAATTACACAATATAAAATCAGTATAAACATAATAATGATCACTTATAAAACAGTCAGCATTGATATCAAAGTAGCAGGGAACTTATTTGCAAAGAAGGGAGAGAAAAATAAAACTTGCTACCTAAAATAAAAAGTTAAGGCTTATCCTACATCTTAGCTTACTTATATGCATCTACAGGGAATAGAGAGGGAGAGAAAAAGTCAGAAATGGGGAAGGGGAAGGAATGCATTTTAAAATAAATAAAAAAAGAAAAACGGGGTTTTGCTATAAGATGACTCTACTAAGGAGTAATCCTTCAGGACTCCCAGAGTCTCCCCAGGAAACAAGTTTTAGGGGGGAGAGAAAATCCTCCCCCTCATGGGTGACTGGTGCCTCCTGAGTCCGGGGGGGGGGCACCAGAGGGGGGGGTGTACCCCAGCCACCGAGGTGGGGGTGGTGTCTGTGATCAGTCATCAAGCTAGTGGCAAAACCGGAAATGCACTTCCACTGGCACTTCTGGTTTTACGGCTGGTGCTTCTGGTTTCACGGCTGCCACTTCCAGGGGGTGCATGGCCAATCTCAGGGGGTGCATGTGCACCTTTTACTTGTTGCCAATGCACACAGCCAGGGACACCCTGCCCAGCTGGAACACAGCCTGGGTCTCCTGGAAAGAAGCAAGCAAGGGGGGAATCCCACCCCCTCTCACCTCTCCCCACACATGAAAGGAGCCAGAGACACCTGCCTGGCTACAGTGCAGCCCAGTCTCCCGCAGCAAGCAGGATTATGCCCCCCCACAATACTTCCTTCAACCTGTGCATGGAGCCAGGGATACCCTGCCCAGCTGGAGGAGAACACCATTTTCCCAGATGGCAGAAAGCTTGGGGGCAGGGAGGGGAAATATCCCTTCCCCCCACTTCCCAATAAAAGTGCAGGGAGCTGGGGACACCCTACTTGCCCCAGTTTGCTGTTTCCTTGTACTGCCTTGTGGCTGGGCAAGGTGTCCCTGGAAGTGGGGGGGTTGGGATTCTCCGCCCCCACTATGCTGAAGCTGAGATCCCAGGCTTAGCTCCAGCATGGCAGGGGTGCCCCAGCCCACTTGCTCTGTGCTTGCATGAGGAGAGGAGGTGCATGGGGTTCTTCTCCTGGGTGTTGCTGGATAGGGGGAAGGAGCCTAGGGTTTAAATCTCTGCTGGGGCAGGGGTTTCCTTTTTGTTCTTTTTCTGAGAAGTTTACACTGAAGAAGGAGCAATGCTGGAGGACACACAGACTGCTATCACTTAGTGAATTCCTTGCTACCCATGCAAATTAAAGCTGGGCAGCAACCAGCTATAAAGTTAGTAAACATTTTTTGAGATCTAACTTTATACCCAGTTGGAGCTTTTAATAGTGGGATAGCTACTTTGCATGTATAGCTGGCCTCAGTTAATTGTGCAATTAACCGGTTAATGCAATAACTCCTGTAACAGGTACAGGGGGCCTTAACTATGTGAAATTCAGGGTAAAGGAAGAGGATGATTTGCCAAACAGCGGTACATGTAGCATATTTTCTGTGTAAAATACGTCAAGAGAAGATTTAAGCACTTTATCATAAAGGCACTTGCTCTAATTACATTTTGCCCAACTGACTTCTCATTAAGCCATGCGCAAAGGCTCCTTGGGAGCTTACTTCTATGGAAATCTTTTGACACTGTTAGTTATGTAGCAGTTGTATAATGAAGTTAGTTTGAATGAAGTGCTTTTGTTGGAAATCTTTCTCCTAAAGTACACAGATTAAAGCAAATAAATCTATCAAAATGTTTGACTACATTTGACCTCCCATCCCTACAGCTTATGTATCATGCCCAGTTCAGATACTCAGAAGATTCAGACATACTCTTCCCTTCTGCTTTCTTTAGGGTTTTCCAGGCAGCTAAGACATAGACAAGATTTTTCCACATACACTGCCACCTGTAGTACCAGTGCCAGCGCCTATTAAAGCCACATACAAAGTATTGAAGAGAATTTTAAATTAGAGTAATCCAGCTGCAATTAGAACAGTTTTTAATTAAATTGCCTTAATTGTATTGGACCATATAGTAACAGTCAGTAGTAGTTTGGTGAAAGCTTTTTTTGGTTGACATTTATTCTTCAGTGACGAATCCAATGTAGAGTCTCACTGAGTTTTGGCTTTCTTGATTTGTCCCAATGATGGCCACCTATAAGTTTATCAGGGGTGACCACCAGGATCTGGGGGAACGTTTGTTCACCAGAGTGCCCCAAGGGATGACTAGGTCGAACGGTCACAAACTCCTGCGAGACCGTTTCAGGCTGGACATAAGGAAGAATTTCTTTCCTGTCCGAGCCCCCAA
>NW_017728912.1:2259177-2270688 GCF_001723895.1 Crocodylus porosus | reverse complement strand
TGCTTATCTTGCTGGGATCCTATGACCCCAGCTGACTTCCTGCCCTTTGGGCAGGGGGCTGGACTCGATCTCTCGAGGTCCCTTCCAGCCCTGATGTCTATGAAATCTATGAAAAGCAAATTTTTGTATGTAAAAATGGCTGTAAAGCCAGTCAGCCATTTTAGAGGAAGTGCAAACTGGATTGGACCAATGGAGAGAAGTGCCAGTGGGAAGAGGAATAAAGATTAGTCAATCCAAAATAGAATATCTGCACTGTGATTCCTCTGAGGTACCTGATGTTGGAAATACGATGAGAAACATGTTTGATAAGTTGACAAGTTCAAGTATCTGGGGTCAATTGATCAGTGGAATTCAGAGATAGGTGCAGAGCTGAACCATTGAATAACAGTAGGTTGGACAAACTGGAAATTGGTGACAGGAATATTATCCAATAGAAGAGTGTCAGTGAAGCTGAAGGGAAAAGTCTACAAGATGTGTGCATCTAGTGCTATGGTATGGAGTGGAGACATGACCGCTGAAGAAAACGCAAGAAAGGCTACTGAATGTAACAGAGATAACAATGCTCTGATGGATGTGTGGAGTGACAAAGATGGATAAAATGAGGAATACTTGCATCAGAGGATGGGTGAAGGTAGTGGAGGCTTCTAAGACACTACAAGAGAGAAGACTGGCATGGTATGGATATGTTCAAAGGAGTCCAGAAGAATATGTAGGAAAAGAAGTTACCAGAATGACACTGGCGGGGAGAAAGGAAAAGAGAAGACCAAAGATGAGACAGAAGGACGTAGTGGAGAGGTACATGAGAGAAAGAAGGTGTTGAAAGAAGAAAATACAGATGAGTGAAGACAGTGGGGAGCCAGAATCCACAACAGTGACCCCATTTAGATGGGACAAGTGAGGGAAGAAGTAGTAAAAATGGCTGTAAAAAAATGATACTTATCTACGTTGTATATTTAAAAATAACATTTTCCAAATACCTTAACTACACTGATTACAGGTTAGGTTTTGAAACTATATCAATTATTATTTCACAGTACCATTTCCCTATAATTTAATCACTCCTCAAAAAGATTCCTGTAACACTAGACCTCATTCTAGTAATGTGGTATTAATTTCATTTTCAAAACTTTAATTTTAAAAGTTTTGATTTTATAGCATTATCACAATTAGAATGGCAATGTTTCTGTTCTTGTTCAATTTCTGTAAATTTCTTCTAGTGAATTCTTCTTATTTCTACCTTTGCCAGAGAGAAAGCCCTTGGTAATATTCTGGACAGGAAGGAGTTAGATGGCTGTGTAAGGGCCATGTCATGCATTACATCAGCATGTATGAAATGCACTTAAAATGCAAGCAACCGCACATCCGAGGGGTAAAACACTTGCTAAGTGCATTTATATCATACTAGTTATGACTTTTTGCATGAGGTAGCTCCAGATTATATAAAGTTATATGTTCAGCTATTGTCATGAATGGCTCATGCCCCCAGTAGCTGGGGGGACATGGCTGCACTGGAGGCAGCAGGAGTGCAGCAGTGGGAGCCCGGTGGTGGTAAGCAGAGGAGCTCCTGCAGATGCTGCTAGCACTGTCGGCAGTGGGGAGCGCCAACTAGGGGGTGGAGACCACCTGTGACTGCCTTCAGGGGGGTGCACGTGCACCTGTGTGCACCCCTGTGTGTCCCCCCCGACTATTGTCAGACTGCTACATGGGCGTACCATGAACAATTTGTGGTCTTCCTTGCACCAGCAGGAACCAGCAGAAGACTGGCAGCCTTTCCCGGGCTTGGCTTCCTGCGCTTCCCTCTGCCTGCCACAAAGGGCAGAGAGCCCTGGCTCTCCTTGGTGTGCCAGAGGCAGGCACTCCCTAGATGAGCAGTGGCCATGATGCAGGCTCTGGGCATAGGGTTTGCAAAGCAAGATGATAAAATTGGAAGCCAGCAGTCAGTAGCACTGGGGTGCAGGTGGAGAGTGATACCATCACCACAGGGCTGGCACATCTTAGTGGCTGAAATGTTCCTATGGAGCATTTTTACTCAGAAGCAAGGTGGGTCGATGCAGGTGGGGAATATGGAGTGAGCTGTGAAATGAGTGTCCTGCCTGTCCCAACACCCTGGGAACTGCCCAGTCCCTTGCTGGATCCTGGTGCCTCCAGCCTGCATTCCCAGGACATGTTCCTGTGTCCAGCCTTGGTTTACTCTTCCCCACACCCCTGTCCTCAACAGCCTCTTTACCTGGTGGCTCTGGCTCCAACCCTTCTTCTAGAACTCATCAGCTAATATTTAACAGAGCACAATGCAGACTTAAGGAGATGCACCTCTGACCAATGAATCAATGAAGGCAGCCCTAGAAGCCCCACACTGAGAAGTTTCTAGGAGCCAGCAGGGCAGCAGATGTGGGTCTCGAGGTGGCAGCATGGGGCAGGATCTGTGCTTGTGAGGCATGCACCAGCTGTTCTCTAAGCTCAGGCACTGGTGTTGGCATGGATGGAGCTGGGGATGGGCACCTGTGGCATTTCCAAGACATCAAAGCCTAAGTGAACACTGCCTCTTTCCTGAATTCGCTGAGATGGGAGTTTGGCTGTTGCTGTTATAGAGCAAAGCTTGTGTGAAAAAGGCATCTGTTAAAGCACTGGTGAACAAAAGAAATAAATCCCCAAACAAAACACTTGCAGCTAGTGGAGAAGCACAACTTGTGCATATTATGAGATAGTAAGAATTAACATGCAACTGCTCAGAGCATGTTCTAGCTTTAATACCACACAGGTTTAACACATATTGGGCACATCTCCATACAATGCTGCGTCACCATAGCAATGTGCTACAGTAATGTAGCATCTGCAGGCAAAACCCACAATGCTGCAGCTATGTCATCGTAGCAATTGCTCCCTCAGTATAGCGTGCCACTATGGTAATGTAGCAGCTAAAAATAATTGTGCAGTATGGGCTGCTACTGTGTCATCACTTCCAGAAGAAGTACTAAATGATGGTATGGTAACAACGGTACCCTAGGGGCACCTGTAGATGTGCCCACTAAATGTGCTGTGTGACAAGGCATTTACAAACCACCCCATGTGAATAAGTACTATTCAAAAGGCAACATCAAATTATTGCCCTTCAGGAAATAAAACTTGGCTTGCCGCCACCCCTCATCAAGTAAAGCACAAACAGGGCACATCTATATGTGCAATTAGTGTACCTGAATAAACCCGGCGCAGTTCACATCACAGTTTATTGCACCCGGACGAGATGTTTCCACATGTGCCTGGGACCACAGCACATCGAGCTGGGGAAGAGCAGACTGAGCCAGCTGTGGAGGGGTTGGCTGAGGCACGAGGGTGCTTCAGTGAGGGGTTAGCCAGCAGGCAGGACCCTCATGCCCCAGGCAACTCCATCAGTATCAATGCATGCATTTCAGCAGAGTAAATAACTCCATAGACTCGTATTTGTCTGACAGTACTATCATATGGGGAAGTTAATTAGTTTACTTCTGTCCTAATAGCCTTGGACGTGTCAATGCTGACATTTTACTGTGGAGCTAATTAGGCAACTCCACAGTAAATGTCTCATGTAGACATGCCCACAGAATATTGGAAGCAATGGAAAATGTTGATTCCTCTTGGATTCAGACAGCACAGAAAAGGGAGATGAAGAATGGATTTAAAGGGAAAAGCTTTTGTTTAATTTTATCAAGATACTCTTGTTGACAGTAAAAGCATAATCTAGATGTATCCTGGGTGCTCCACAAAAAAAAAAAAGGTAAAAGGTGTTGGATTGGGTCATTAGCTTCACTGTCTTTTCAGCTGTCTGATCCCACAGCTGCCTAGCTAGTAAGTTAGTCCAAGCAACAAAGGTGAGCAGCCTAAATACTGTTCCATTTTATACTGGCTGCCTATAGGAAAATGGTTTACAGTTAATGCTGAAAATGCATGTTTGGCCCAGGTCTAGCACTGTGTGTAAAACCAGCCACATGCACATCTCCCCTTACATACCTACATTTTAAAACTAAATATCTATGTTGAGGGAAAGTGTTACATCCTTTGTTCTATGTATCTTGCCATTAACTACAGTATTTCTACTTTCCCCTTAGCATGAGTAATTGCCAGTAATATACTGCTGCATTGTGGTTTCTTCTACTCCCCAAACTAATGGAAGGAGAGAATACAGACTCTGTAATTTGAAAGAGAGAGACATATAGCACCATTTTCTTGATAAAATTAAATGAAAGTCTGAGTCATAAGGAGGGTAAGTAAAGGTCAAATACATCCCCCTCATAAGCTCCACTTTATTTATTTCTCTTTCACATCCCTTCCAGCGCTCTTGCGAGGTTAACTGGTTCTAGAAACTTATGCAAGTCAGACTGTAAATAGACTGGAAACTGCTATTACTAATTGATTATTTTCCCAGCTCTACCTGTAGAAGTGGCCATGGAGAACAGGTGTGACTCTCTTTCCTCTCCCTTAGTGGGCACTAATTCCTCATAAGGGCACTCAGGGCTCATGGTAGAGGTAATATCTTTTATTAGACCAACAAGATTTTTGCCAAAAATAATAATAATAATAATAATTGCAAGCTTTTGGGCACAAACACTCTTAATCAGGCATCGGAGAAAAGATAGTAAAAGTTCTGGGTAGAAATGAAAGTTAATTTTTCTGAGAATTTCACAAAGGAGTCAGTAGTTGTAAAACTTCTCTGGGCAGGCAGGTCTTAGCTGGTAAGGAGTCTCTCAGCTCTTGTGAGGCTCTGTGATGATGGGAATGTTCCATGTATTGACTCTTCTGTGAAATCCTAGGAAATACGAACTTTCATTTCTACCCAGCAGAACTTTTACAATCTTTTCTCCGATGCCTGATGAAGGGTGTTTGTGTCCAAAAGCTTGCAATTAAAGATTCTTTTTTTTTTTTCAAAAATCTTGTTGGTCTAATAAAAGATATCACCTCTACCACAAGCCCTGATTGCCTTTTCTTCTAGACCAATATGGCTGCAACTTAGATACCTCATAAAGGCACTAATTTTACTCATTCTTCTGTCCTTCTGACTCAGTTTAACAAGTTTCTATCCAGTAGTGCAGGTGTCAGCTGAGAGAAAAAAGTTGCCATTAGATTTCCTGTTTGAAGCAATCGGCAAAATTCCCATTGGTCAGCAGGGATCGTGGTAAATATATAAAAATTGGTGTTTCATTTTAATCGCAGAAAAATGTGGATTTGGGGTTACTTTTTTAACTGAAAATTGGGGGGTTTTTTTAATCAGAGAAAACCAGGATCAGAGTTGATCAGGCCTCTAGGGCAGTGGTCTCCAAAGTGGGGTGTATGCAAGACGATCCATTGGGGTGCAGGAAGAAAATAGTATAACATCCATTTATATTTATATAAATACACATATATTGGAGGTGTGTGCTCAAAAATTTTTTACTGGTAGGGGTATGCAATCAAAAAAGTTTGGAGACCACTGCTCTAGGGGGATCTAGTACAGAAAAAGATGATTTACTCTTTGTTGTTTTATTCTCTTTTGCCTAGAAATTGTTTTTACAACTGTTAAGTAATATTTTTTTCATTTCCTTATTTAATTGCTCTTACTCAGATCCGCTGAGTGAGGGAATGGAAGAAGCAGGGAGGTGGGTTAGGAAAGAAGCCAAGTGCAGGTTACCCATGATATGAGAAGGAATGGTAACAGCAAGCCCCTTTTCCTGTCTGCCCCCCTCCCCAAGACCCCTCCCAGCATAACAAGGAACTTTCCTTTCCATCAATAATTCCCCTCTTTGGATATGTCTCTTCTCTTCTATCTTTTCCTCTTTCCTCCTTTCTTCTTTTCCCTCTCTGACTACAAGATATAGAATTATTTAGGTATTTCTCTTTCTGGTACAAGGAATCATGTATTATGAAATTAAATAGGTGCTCTACATTTGTAGGTGTTCATTTATATCCCCCTGGCTCCTGAATGAATGAGTGGATCAGTAATTGAATGTGTAACACAGTAGCTAGCTACAGTAACAAGGTAATGAGTGGCATTTGACACCTACAAAACAACAGATTAATGAGAGGAAGAAATCAATAGGGGCCAATGTAGCAGCTGAGAACTCCCTCAACCTTCATTGTTAAAGGGACAGAAGCCCCATTTTGAATTAATCAGAGACTAAAACCAACTATTAGAGCTGAAAATCACCAGATCGACCGCTCCCAGACGGTCCTATTCATGACGACAATAAATTAATCAAAATTCATCAACGGACCCCTTAAACTGCATGTACCCACAGATGTGACCCCTGGGGCTGATGGCTGCTATTCAGTAGCCACCAAGGGGGTCAATGACCCCTGGATTGGTCAAGCTGGAAAACTGGGGATTCACCAAAGTCTGCCAAGGAGAGATAAAAGGCAGTGAAGAGTAACCCTCAACGGCACCCTCTTGAGCTTCAACTTGAACAGCACCCAACCTGTCCGGCTACAAAGACCAGCCAGCAACCCCCTTCTGGAAGTCAACTTCTTCCAACTTCATGTTGGAAGAAGCCTAGACTTGCTATCAATGGCTGACTCCAACACTCATGGGACAGGTATACTTGACTCTGGTCTTTCACAGATATTCATAGCTAGCTACTGTGTGTGTGTGTGCGGGCATGCATGCATGCATGGGTGTGTGCTTGAGGGGATTGGCTCCAAGGTTTATGATTTGATTTCATCACAACATTTCAATCCATCTGACAAACTAGAATTTTAAGGATCCTGAGTTGGTCATTCATAGCCAACAGAATCAAAAATCATAAGGTTGGAAGGGACCTCTAGATTCATCTGGCCCAATCTCCTGCATGAATACTGCAATGCTATTCCTAAACCATCCTGGACCTTCTGATCCATCCCCTCTACCACAAAAAACTCCAGTGAAGAAGATAACACAACTTCCTTGGGCAGTCTTTTCCATTGTCTTCCTGTTGTAACAGTGAGACTGTTTCTCCTGTGATCTAATTTAAAGCCATTGCTTCATGTCCTACCTTCTCTTGCCAAAGGAGAACAATTCTTCTCCGTCATTTTTGTGCCAGCCCTTCAAATATTTGACAGTTGCTCCCATGTTCCCCATTGACTGACTTTTCTTCAAGGTAAACCTAGGGAAAGACTAGCTTTCAATTACCTGAAGGGTGGTTCCAAAGAGGATGGAGCTAGACTGTGTTCAGTGATGGCAGATGGCAGAACAAGGAGCAACGGTCACAAGTTGCATCTAGGGAAGCTCAGGTTAAATGTTAGGAAGAATTTTCTCAATAAGAAGGTAGTAAAATACTAGAACAAGTTACCTAGAGAGGTGCTAGAAGCTCCACCTTGGAGGTTTTCAAGACCTGTAGACAAAGCTTTGGTTGGGATGATCTAGTTGGGGATGGTCCTGCTTTGAGCAGGGGTTGGACTAGATGATCTCCTGAGGTCCGTTCTAACCCTCATTTTCTATGATTCTATCCTCTGCCTAGGATCCCTGCTGAAGAATATTCATTTGTCGTGCACTGAAATGAGGGCAGTGAGATTTGGAGTTAATCCCAAAATATGGAAAATAGTTTATTGGGGATTTAATCCAATCGAAACATGAAAATGATTTATCTCTGCATCTTAAATGCAATGCCTTTAGTTACTGTGCATAAATAATATAGGTATTAAAGATGGTCCCAATTTCTGTGATGGAATGTTTTTATGCCGGAGAGTTCATTCAGTCTGTCACAGAGACAGTTTTATTTGGAGGTAGTTGCCTTGGATCCAAGGCAGGGGTCTGACAGAGTCTTTCCTGGGTTTCTTTCTATTCCTTGTCAGCTTGTCTAGTAAGTCATGGAGGAGGGTGGATTTCTTGGTAGTCCCCTTCTGGGAGTCATTGCTTGTAAGCTTAGATATTCCTGTCTCAGATTAGCTTCCAGCTTTCCTTTAGCCCAACAGGCAGGATAACAGAAAGCTGGAAGATTGAAAGCTCTAGGGGTGGGCTTGCAAGCTGTCAGTCTCACAGCTTCTTGGCACTTTGTCTCCCTGGGCTTCCAGCTATCTTTGCTGTGGGGAAGCCCTGAGGAAGCCTGCCCTAAGCCATGACTTCATTACTGTTCACAGGGAATGTCAAACATTTTTTGTGCTGAATTGCAACAAACCACATTTCAAAATATCAGAATCCTCCATGAGAAATAATCACTCTTCATATAGCTGTAATAAGTGCTTTTAACTAATATAGTACTTGCTGACTATTTAATTACAACATATGGCAAAGTACTGTATCGTTTACTCATTTCAGGTCTTGATGACACAAGTTGTCTAATTGACTTGTGCATGTGGGACTACTTGCATGAGTGAGGCTTGCAGAATACATAGCATAGATACTACTAAAATTGTTCTTTTTATTCTTTGCTAGGAAAGTTAAATGTTCTTTATATGATTGTAACAGTTGCTGTATCATAAGATGATTCTAATTGTTCTGGAGCTGTTAAAATTATCATCTTTTTAAAATGACAAAGTAGGCTTTATTGAAACCCATTCTAAATTACTTCCCCAGATCAAATGCTCTTGCAGTCCCAAACAAGACTCACATTACGCAAATCTTGCTGAAAAGCCCAATTAGTGTTTTTCACCTTTACCACAGGACATAATTAGGGACATGATCAAAAACATCTATCTGTCTGAACTGGGCAGGTTTGTGGGCAATCACTTTTATCTTGCAGATCTCCTCTTTGTATTAATTACAAAGGTTTTTGTTTGTTTTTTAACATTTATTTTGGTTTGTATAGGCAGAAAGGCAACAAATTATAAAAGCATGTTTTTTAAATGTTGTAAAATAACTGTGAAAGTTACTTGTTTCTTCATTTATACACGTTTTATTTTGTGATGATTTACTGTCTAGATAGTGGGCCAAATTATGTTGGATCATATAGCATTTCCTTGAAGAGACTTTTAGTTATCCATGAGCTTAATTGAAAGTAGAAATTGTGCCTGTATCCACAGACTATATATAGTGGTTGCACAAGACAAATATGCTTGTTTGTTTGTTTGTTTTTAATATGATAAACTGGATAAAAGGAATATGCCTCCTTAAATACTTAAACATTTACAGATTATATTACTCATGAAATGAGTATTATAAACTTTAATGAGATTCTTCATGTGCTTAAAACTATACAAATATATAAGCTGATGAGTGCATCCAGACCATTATTGACATCCCTGCTATGCCATGCATGCCTAGGAAGTTATATTAATCACATATGTGAACTACCAAAATCTTTGCAAAAGCTTTGTTAGGACTGAAGACTTAGCCTGCTAATGGACAATAAGCACATACAAACAAATCTATTTTAATATTGCCATGTTATGTTTTATTTTCTCTTTAAAATTAGAGTTTAAATAATAATCTGGTTTTTGTGTTCTTTTAAAAAAAAAATTAAACCTTTTATTTTAACTTATCTGCTTTTGTGCAGATACACACCCAATTTTATGGGATGAACTAAGACCTCTTTCTGAATAGTGTGTAGAATAATTATTTAGCCAGCTCCATCTTTTTTTGAATGTCAGTAGTTTATAGGCATTTTGAATTAGCCAAGTTTATGAAAAGCAAATATTGATACTTTGAATAGGATCAAGTAAAATGAACTTTTCTGGCAGGGTACAAATTATTTGATTTTATTTTTTATCTCCACTGTAGCAATAATTTTATGAGAGCTCTTCCAAAAGTATATGACATTCAAACAAGTATATGAGGCAGGGTTATTTTCAGTCATGACAAGGCACACATTTACACTCTCTATTTAGTTTCAGGTACTTCAGCCTCAACCTAAATCTGAAATGAACTCTTTGTGCTCTAAGGAGTTCATTGCAGCATCAGGGCCTTAGTCATTAAGCTGTAGTCATGCTGCAGCCTTTCTAAGGCAGGAAAACCTAGTTGCATTGTTAATGAAGTCTTGATGATTAGCACCAGTCTGTAACATTACTCTCTGAATGTTGAAGTATGTTAGGCAGACAAGGTTCTTTGGGTGAATCTGATATTTTTTATTAGACCAACTTAAGTAGTTGGAAAAAAAAATTAAGCAAGCTTTCGGGTTCAAAAACCCTTCGTTAGGTTAAGGAAGTTTCAGCAGTTGGTGTGTACTCTTCCTGGATGGAATGAAAAATAATAAAGAAGTACGTTAAGCATTTGAGGACCAACCTAAAAGCCCAGTTCCATTCACTTCTGGCAAATCGGAGGTCAGAAGTATAATACACTGACAAATGGACTAAGTGTTGTAAAGGCCACTTGCATCTTCCAGAAAGTTAATTAAGGCAGTCTAAAAGAATTTTCCTTCATTGATATATATTTATGGTTGTTATGCTTCTGTTTAGAGACCCCAAATAGGATGTATAATTGCGTGACAAAGTGAGGGACTTCATCCATACATAACAGTTACTTGCATATTCCTAGGCCAGTTTAGCAAATTGGGTCCATATTTCACAAACACAATATATTTCACATACTTGCAACCATAAGCAATGAACATCATCCTCTGCATGTATAATCAACAGCGAGTTATAGATGTGCATGTGATATGCACCTTTCAGCTAACTTACAAACCTAACAGGAGTAACAATTGTACTTGTTTTTCTGATATTATGGTAAATCAGGAGTAGTCCATTTAAAGGACAGGGTGACACTGTTGTAAAAGTGGCATGAGCACAAAATTAGACTACCAATATGAAACAATCAGTGTTGCGGGGGGGGTTTGTTTGTTTTGTACATTTATTTATGATCCTAATATGATACTTTGTTTTATTTTTTCTAAGTCCATAAATTGAATGTATTCTCAATACCTTATATAATCCATGAAAGGAGATATTCAAACACACAAGGCTGGTAGAAGACAACTCCTCAGGGCATTGCTCAAAAGGTCTTGGTGCTAGTAAATGTTTTGTTTGCTTGTGTTTTGTGGTTTGCAGGTGTAGGGGCAGATGACATTAAAAATTAATTAGGGAAAAATTGAGACTTGTTCCTTCAAAAATCTCATTCTCAGCCTTTTAAAAGATATAATATGGATAATACTAGGAGCTGGGCATCACTTTAGATTCAAGCAATGTAAAAACCAAGTGTACATTAGTAATCTATATAGATAAGTAAATACCTTAACACTAGATTCATAAATATATTGCAAATATCTTTTAGTGATATGCAGGGACCACGGTTCCCTGATTTAAAAAAAAACAACCCAATTTTTGGTTAAAAAAAATAAACCCCAATCTACATTTTTATGTGATTTAAATGAAACACCACTAATATATATCTATATCTATATATAGTGGTGTTCCATTGTAATAATTTGAAGCAGCCCTCCAGGCAAAATAATTGCCTGCCCCTGCTTTGACTTGCTTTTAGTGAATGCATGCTGACAGTTCCCAGTCTTCTCCTCTAGGTGTTTCACAATGAATTCCTTGAGGATTTACTCCATGATTTTTCATAGATTTCGTAGACATCAGGGCTGGAAGGGACCTCGGGAGATCGAGTCCAGCCCCCTGCCCAAAGGGCAGGAAGTCAGCTGGGGTCATAGGATC
>NW_017728912.1:2244343-2259077 GCF_001723895.1 Crocodylus porosus | reverse complement strand
CTTCCTTGAGAAGCAACCACTCTTCTTGAACTCCCATCTCCCTGGGGTCATGGTCCCTGAGGGCCTGACTGACAAGCATCTTGAGCTTGTCAAAGTCAGCTTTTCTGAAGTCAACGACTTCTGTGCTGCTGACTGACTTGCCAGCTTTACGGCAGATGATGAAGGTGATCAGCTCATTGTCACTGTCACCCAGCTTCCCATCAATCACTAGGTCGCCGATTAGGTCGTCCCCCGTAGCCAGTACCAGGTTGAGCAGCGCTTTGCCTCTCGTTGGCCCATAGACTTCTTGAGTCAGGTAGAGGTCATCCACGCACAAGAGAAAGCTTTGCAACCACTCAGATTTTCCTGAGTGATCTTCCCATGAGATGTCCGGGTAATTGAAGTCACCCATGACAGGTACAGAAGTGAGATCAACTGATCTGTAGCTCCCCAGATCCCCCTTCTTCCCTTTCTTCAATACGGCCACTGTATTTGATCTTTTCCGCTCATCTGGGACTACACCCAACATCTATGAGTTCTCAAAAAGAGATAATTTCAGAGACATTGGCTATCTCAGCCAATTCCCTCAATATCTTCAGGTGCATCCCATCTAGGCCTGCCAACCTGAAAGCATTTAGCTCCTCTAAGTAATCTCTAACCTGTTCCACCCCTATTGTAGGCTGCATGAATTGTAACATATCACCAGATAACCTGGTTTTCTCTGATTTAAAAAAAAATCCCTAGTTTTCAATTTTAAAAAAGTAACCCCAAATCCACATTTTTTCTGTGATTGAAATGAAATGCCACACCACTAATATATATTAGTAGTGCGGTGTGAAACCAGCCCAGCACAGCCCATACCAGCTGTGGCAGGTGGTTTCCAGCTGCAAAAACACCACTATATATATATGGGCTGGGCTGGGCTGGTTTCATACCACAGCCTTCTTGCAGCCAGAACCACCTTGTGCCAGGCCGGGCTGTACGCTGGATGGGGCTGGCAGCATTGTTCTGCTTTCCTCATCTACAGCTGCCCCCACCCCTGCTGTGCTGCACTCCACCCCATTGCACCGCACTGTACTGTGCTGCTGTCAGTGGGTGGGTGGGAAGCTTCAGTGGGAGGCTCCTGCCCAGCACATGGAGCTCTGGCTCCAGCTGCTGGCTGCCTTCCACCTTCTGTGCCCACCGGGTGTGATGAACAATCCCTGCAGGTGGGTGGAAAGTGGCCAGGAGCTGTAGCTGGATCTCTATGAGCTGCGGTGGGAGACTCCCACTGAAGGTTCCCTCCACCCACCCACCTGGTGCAGTGCAGCAGGAGCAGGATCTAGAGCCACAGTTGGAGGCAGGGGAAGCATAGCAGCCCTGCCAGCCCTGGCCAGTACACAGCTTCTGGTGGGGCTGTGTACTGGCCAGCCAGAACACAGCCTTCTGGTGCAGCTGTAGCCAGCCAGGTGTGGTTGTGCTCCCCTTGCCTCCAGAGGTATTGTTTAACATCTTCATCAGTGCTTTGGATGATGGGATTGAATGCATGCTTAATGAATTTGCAGATGACACCAAGTTGGGTGGAATTACAGACACTCTGGAGGGTAGGGTTAGGATCCAGAATGACTGACTGGGATAGATTAGAGATATGGGCCTCTGTGAGATAAGATGCAACAAGGATAAATTTGAAGTCCTGCATTTGGGATGGAATAAACACATGCACAAACACAGACTCAGAGATGAATGGCTAGGTTGTAGTATTATTGAGAAGGACCTGGGGCTATGGTAGTTCATAAGCCAAATATTATCCAATAGTGTGCTCTTGATTATGTATATTTTTTTAAATACCAACAGTACCCTGGGTTGTTTTAACAGAAGGGTCATTTACAAATCAAGGGAAGTGATTCTTTTTCTCTGTTCAGCACTGGTGAGGCCTCACCTGGAGTACTGTGTCCAGTTTCGGGCCCCACACTTCAAGAAGGATGTAGACAGTTTGGAAAGAATGATTTGGAGCCTCAAAGGCAAGACTTATGAGGAAAGGCTGAAAGAACTTGGGTTGTTTAGTCTGGAGAAGAGAAGAGTGGGAACATTTGATAACAATGTTAGAATACTTGAAAGGTGACTACAGGAAGAACGGAAATGGGGTTTTCTCTGTGGCTGTAGGAATAGGACTAGGAGCAATGGCTTCAAAATGTAGCAAGAGGAATTTAGGCTGCTGATTAGGAGGAACTTTCTGACTATGGGGGTGGTTGGACATTGGAACAGACTTCCTAGAGAAGTTGTGGAATATCCATGATTGGAAACTTTCAGAAATAGTTTACTTAGAAACTGGGCTGGGGTGGTTTAGTAGAGGTTGATCCTGTCTTGAGCAGAGGGCTTGACTAGAAGATCTTGTGAGGTTCCTTCCAGCTCTGTGAGTCTGTGATCCTATATCTACATTGTTTCTCCTTAACTTTTCAATTACTGTGTAGAAAGAGACGCATTACAGTTGAAGTGTTCCCTAGAGGAATTTTTAAAACTGTATTTATTTTAGAAAGAAACCTACTCTTTGAAAGAACGTGGCAGAATGGAAATTACTTATTTACAGCCTGAGAGAGTGCTTCAGCATTTTATAATGTATGGCATGCTTCTCAGTGAAATGAAAGGCATATCACAATGTTTTTTTGACTGAAGGACCTAGGCAAAGGCATGTCACAACCAACCAGATACCTTGTGATATGTCTTCTACTTCACTGAGAGGCATGCCACATGCCATGAAATGCTGCAGCTCTAGCTGAAAAATCTGCTATAATGTCAGGCACAGGATATACAGTAGCACTGCTGAGCTATATGAAATTTGCTAGTGCAGTAGTCCAGAATAGATCGTGAAATAAGAGAAAATACTCCATTTTCTGGTCAGCTGTCCTACATGCGCATCACTGGACTACATTTCAGAGGATGTTAAATACCTTATCTTATACTGTACTAATTTCAGTTAATATAATAGCGTCTAATATGCCTGAAAACTGGCCAGGAGTCTGTGAACAGGGCAGTTAATTGTATATGAGAAAATTAAAAACAAAAAACAAACAGAAAAAAAACAAATGTCAAATGTTGTGATGCAAAATAGAATCTAGGCACTGCTTCACCTAGCACTGAACTTCTAGGTGTCTTGGCCCCAGAGTAGAATCCATGATTATGAGTTGGACATGTGGGGCAGAAGCCTCTTTCACTTCATGCATCCAAATGGCACTTACCCAGTCACGTAAGTAGCTTCGGTAACATACTTACTGTGTGTAAGTACTTTTACTAGTACTAGTAACACACAGTTACTAGTCCTATTGCATGTGAAGTGTGGAAGTGCAAGCATCCATTCAGGCACTGAGAATAGCTGCACTCTGGCTGGGCTGGTACATGGCTTCATATGCATATACTAAAGCATAAGTCAAGAAATTGTAGCTGAAGAAAAAATCCCAATGATCTCTTGAAACTGAACCACTAAACTTTGTATTTAATAGTTATAGGATGGAGAGGAATAGGACCTATCTATCTCATTGGGAGCAAGGTTCTAGGTTAAAACCCTCGGCCGTTTCTGTTCCAAAACAACATCCGTGTCACTAAGCCACACATGAATTCTACTTTGTGCTCCCCCTGCTCTTGGGGCAGTTTCAAGAGAAGGACTATGCTCAGAAGTTGGGTGAAGAGGACCTAGAACTAAAGTCTCTTGCTTCCTGGGCAAATATCCTAACCACTAGGCTGGTAGAAAAATATGGGAAGCTTCTGTCATGCATTTTTGCCCAGCTACAATTTCCTAACTTATATTTATCCAAACACACATGTATAGAGCCATTTCCTTCCAGAGCATAGCCTATGACTCGTGTGTACTAGACCAGAGGAGCTGGGCTACATACACTTTTATGCTTGCATTTATCAAACTGTGCATACACCAGGATCACTAACTGCTTAAGTACCAAAAATGGCAGTTATGCATTTGGAGGATTCTGCCCTTAGGCTTCTCAACACAGAGAGGGAGTTGCATTTCTGATATTACTGTGAGCCACCTCCCTCCATTCAGGATTCACATCCCTGAACTCTCCTCTCCTGGAGGTAAGTGACTATGTTCTTTCTTACAAAAAAGGATCAAGGCTCTCACCTCTCTTTTAAAACGTATGTAGAAGTGGAGGAGTTGGTAGCACTCTTATCTATTAATTCAGATTTTAGATTTAAGGAGGACACTAACCATTTGTGGTGGTCTGGACTAGAAGTAGTACTCTGAAGCTGTTCAGCCTTGCATGGAATAATAAGAGTACAAATATAAACATGTATATCTTGCCTAATGATTTAAGGTAATCATCTGGGAAGGAAGTACTGTAAATGTAGGTTATACCTTTTATATTAAATCATCTCGGGGTGTATGCTCAAGAGAAGGGGAGAGAAAGTGCTTCAAGGGTGTCCTCAAGGCCAACTAGAAAAAATACAACATTAACATCAACTCATGGGAGGATGTTTCCCAGGACCAACCCAAAGGGACGAAAAGTTTGTTGCAAGGATCTCGGTACTTTGAAACCTCACACTGACAACAGGAGACAGAAAAGCAGGAGTGGCAGAAACAGCATGTCACCAACCAAATTAGGAATTTGGAGCCTTCCACCCCACACAGAAACATGCATCCAAGTTTCACTAGAATCTGTCAATCCCAGATTGGTCTTGTCAGCCACCTTTGGACCCACAGATAAGACAATGATGGAAGACGATCATCTTCAACTGTGAGGGATTGTGATGATGGCTGAATTGACATTGGATAAAATTAATGGTCCTTTGTAGTAGAGATTGAAACCCAGATGCTATAGCCACTAGGCCAGGAGTGTCAAACACATGACCCCATGCTGGATCAAGAGGTGATGACCAAACACCTGAGGAAGATGTGTGGCATTGGAGTCCTAGAGGACCACAGCTTGTTCCCACAGTGGCAAGTGAGAGCCCACAATGCTGGCTCTCTTCCCGTGTTGCTACTGCAGTGTCTGCATTGCAACTCTCTCGAAGGCATTTGGCAGCCCAACCACATGACAAGCAGGATCCTGGCACTGTGGCTTATTCCCACAATAGCTGCCAAGCACTAAAGATGCTGGACCTCTTCTCACTGGGTCCCGGACCAGCCGGAGCAGGCTCTGCATGTTCTGGATCTGGAGTGGGAGGTTTGATCTGTGAGCCTTTTCTGGTTCTTGGAGCCATCCCTGCATCATTCATCCAGCCTGTGGAGTGGCCTGGCCCATGGGGTTAGACAAGTTTGATACCCCCTGCAGTAAGCCAATGAGTCTGTTTACTCTCTTTTCCCCACTCTATGATCCAGAGAATATTTAATCTTTTCCTTGGAACAGTTTTAACCATAGATTTTTTGAGAACTAACCCCAGGTCTTCAACATGCTGGGTAAATACACCACTGAGCTATTATATTAAAAAGAGCACCACCATGGTCTTGTCCTGTGTTTGTACTTTAAAAGAAAATACTACATGTTTATGAAGCCTTTTGTGTTAGACTTGTGCTAAGAATGCCTAGCAGATTGAGGTCTGGAGATGAAAATAGGTAGTTGAATGCCCCATTTATAGATCACAATAGTGCTTAAGTGTGAGGTTAGTTTTGAAATGCTCAACATTGGCAGGAGTTGTCTTACACTTCTGTGTAAGAACAGAAGCAGAACTTTTGGCAACTGAGAGACTTGAGTGCTGAAAACTGACATCTGGGTGAAGTGGCAGCTGAAAGCTGGGGAGGGATTTGAGAATCACAATTTTGGATTTAGGTACCTAAATCTCATCTAAGTTTTACTTCAGGTGCAAAAGTCCCCTCTTGGATTTGTACTGAAGTATGAGTGCCATTGACTTTCAATTAAATTTGTGCTCCTTAATTTAAGCATGTTAGAAAATATCCCTAAGCAACAGTAATAGTTAGAACCCACAGATATGGAAATTTTACTCAGTCAGATCTGTACACACAGAGCTCTTGAAATATAAATAAACCAGTAACTATCATAAGTTGCATTATGTGTTTTTTCTAGGCATTTGCTTTTCTTTCTTGCATTTCTTCTAAATTCATATATAGTCTGCTAATGTTTTGCCTTGTAAAAAGTGCGTGTCACATTTTCACTGGGCTTCAGGATCTCAAATGAATAATTTGTTCACATCCTATCCTATGAGATGGGCAGATGTGGAGGCAGCATATTAATGTAAAATACCACTGGAAGGGCGTAAGCCTGAACAGATGTGTCGTTAATAGGGAGCTCCCTGGAGAGAACTATTTGGCAAATCTTTTGCTATCACTAGTCTGTGTGTTTTAAAAATGGTGCTTAAATGGGCAATGGTATATTCACAACAGTTGATTTTGTAAAATGACATAGTTGTAGTTGGTGACACCTTTATCTGTTTATAGTTTAGATTTAAAGAGTTTTAAACCCATTATACTGATCCAATTATGGAGCATTTTTGTGGCTACATGCTAAAAATGTACCTTCAATGCTATAAATTAAAAAAAAAATACTGGTATTTATTACGCCTTCAGTTTTCCCAAGTATGGTAAATTAAAAGTTTGTTTTTTCAGAACCTTTTGTCTAAGAAGGTATGCAAAGTCCAGAGGCCTGAAATCATCAGTCATAACTGAAAAGTTTGGCTCCCGTGATTTAACCATTAAGCACCTTTGTTATTTGGATCTTGGCACACTTAGGGTTTATCTAGGCTGCAGATTACAATGTAATGTAGAGAGATGTAAGCTGGCTGTGTAAGAGGTTAGCTCAGGTACTAGAAACAGCTGCTCCTGGCAAGCATGGGTCTGGGTGTTTAGCCCTTTGGTAGGGTAAATTGTAATAACTGAGCTCCATACTGCTATGTCTAGATTCCTATCATAGCTCATTTAAAGCTGGCTTGTACGCCTCTAGGCTACACTGTGGTTTGCAATATAGACATACTCCTACAGATGGCCTTGAAGTACCAGGAGACGCTGACATTAGTTGGCATGCTTCTGGCTAATAATTAGTCTTAACAAAAAAGAGGCATCAGGATGGACATTACTGGTGGAGCATATTCAACAGTGGAATTACCTATCCCTTTTTGTTTGACTTTTCTATCTCTTTGACCTTCAGAGCTTTGCAGAAGGTCCAGCTGTTGTGTTGTGTGAGGAGTGCAAATTGAGTCTGAGTAAAGTAGTTGGAATTCAAATGCACTGACATAGGACAGTATTTGTTTTTGGTTTAAATTTTACATATACTCTTAGAAGTCAGTGAAAAGTACAATTATTTCAATTAAAAAATTAAGTTCCATTTTAGCAGTATAGGATGATGTTTATTTATATGCAAAGAGTGAATAAGAGAAATAGCCCACTTTTTATCAAATATTGTAGTAATGGTCTTCCATATTTAACACACATCATAACATGCACAGGCATTACATAATATTTGTATCCCTGTCTTTGTTATGTCCAGTGAGTAATAAGCTAGGCAGCCCAGTTGGTACCTACAAAGTAAGATGAGGTACTGCTACTTAAAAATGCTTACAAATAAGCAAATGAATGCCAGGGAATGAAAATGTGACTGTTTATGGCATGAGTATGGTTCATTAATGATGGGGGGGGTTTCACTGTATGATCTTCAAAAATCAAAGAACAGAATTTGATAAAAGTTCCTATGTGCTGGTCATGTACAACTAATATTCTGAGGTTTTATTGGTATTCAAAGGGCATAGCTGTTTTCTTTTCTGAGCTTTCTGCTTCCCTAAAGAGCATATTATGCAAGAAAAAAATACAAATGATAGCTTAATTCATACTAATTTCCACTATGTATTTTAAAAGTAATATTTTTCATGACCCAGAACAGGAAAATCACTGCTCCAACATGTTTTAATATAATGGTTTATCTAGAGAATATTTTTAATGCGCTTAAAGGATAATTTACCTGTCAATTTTGCTCCACACTGGCAGGCTAATTAGTGGCTGTAAAGAAAATATTGAAGTGCAGAAACAGCAGGGACATTTAAGAGAGGTGGGATCTGAAAAACAGTAATATTTGTTTAGCTGCTATACAGCATCAGACTGCTTTTCTGTGTCTCTACCACATTTATGTGCAAGTCTCTATCTCATTGAATAGGATGCAAAAGGTACAGGATATCTTCCAGTGGTAGTCTAGGCCATTCAGGTCTTAGGAAAGTACAAATTTGGGGGCTAGTGAGCCTTTGCTCCAGGCTTGTTTACAGGAGAAGATTGCACAACAGTCTGATCAAAGGTGTGACCTCACACTGATCTGAATGTGTTTATGGGGACATTTACTTCCGTTGAGCTCAAGTTCCTTAGGAATGGTTTTAATTTAAAATTGAGATGAGACTGTAAGAGATGCTATACTGCATCATCCTACAGGTCCATCTAGCCCTGTATTCTGTATTTCACAATGGCATAGAGTTGATGCTAGGGGAAAGGGTATTTATGCCGATCTTATGAAGACTGCCTGTACCTGGCCCCTATTCTCTTCAGCTTCCAGCATTTAGAGGCTTATAACATCATAATATGGAGGGTGCAGGCCTACAGTCATGTCTTATCTACTGATGAATCTATCCGGCATGAATTTGTCCAATTCTCTTTTGAAACTGGTTAAGGTGTCAGCCTCTACAACAGCTTGTGGCAATGAGTTTCACAAGGGCAGTTGCAGGGTGGGAAAAACACCATTTTGTTTCCCTAATTTCATTTGATGTCCTCTAGTTTATATATAGTGAGAGATGGCAAACTAAATTTCTATTTAAATTTCCCCATGCCAGTCATTATTTGGTAGATCTCTATTATACTGCTGCTCAGGCATCTCTTCTCTACGTTGAAAAGTCCTATCTTATTTAGTCTCTCCTGGTACTGAAGCCATTCCATGCCCCTAATCATCCTTGTCACCCTTCTCTATATCCTTTTATTTTTGAAGGTGGGATGATCAGAACTGTTCCAGGAATGTGTGTACAGTAGCAAAAATACATTCTCTTTTTTTTTTTCAATTCCCTTCTTACTAACTCCTAACGTTCTATTTGACTTTTTGACTGATGCTGGTTGCTGGGCTGATGTTTTCAGAGAACTACCCACAACAATTCCAAGAGTTTTCTTGAGTATTTACAGCCAGTGTAGAGCCCCTGATGATGTGTATGTATAACTCTGGTTATTCTTTCCTGTGGGCACATCTACATGAGATGCTTAATGTGTGTAGCAAAAATCCCAGTTTTTCTTTTTTTTTTTTCTTTTAAAATGCATTCCCTCCCCTTCCTTAACCATTTCTGACTTTTTTCATTCCCTATAGATAAGGATAAGTGAGCTCAAACTTAGGATAAGCTTTAAAAAATTTTATTATAGTAGCAAGTTTTTGGATATCCAGTTTTATATCGTATAATTATTAGTTTGTATAAATTTTTACTTTTGTATATTGCATTATCATCATTTTCATATTGATTTTTATTGTTTCATATGGATATTGTATGGTTTAGGCCTGTGTTTGTAAGTGAACCAAAGTCATGTCAAGTTTCCATTTTATATGTCAAGCCTCCATCTTCTGTCCTCTGCCTGGGCATCTCATGTTGCAACAATGATTCATTGTACCCCTTCCATGTAAATTGGTTCCCGGATGAATGAGAGTGATTGACTACAATGGTAGCAGGCCTCTACTGAATGGCCTGTAATGACTGGGCCATCACCTCACATTGATTCATCCAGGAACCACAGACCTCACCCAAGAACAGAGACAAGACCAGCATTTGAAAAACAAAAGACCCTGCAGAACCAGCAACTCAGCCATTTTACCACACAATTACAGACACCTGAAACTGCACATCCCTGCATGGAGCACACATGCTCAGTATGCCAGGGGCTGACCCTTGCCTGAGCATGCCTCCTGTTACTAGGGTCACACATGGTCTGCCCCTATAAAAAGGGGCAGTGAAGACAGACCCAGTGGGAAAGCCATTTCCATCTGGACTGGACCAGCTTCACATCACCTATCCACCCCAGAGGCCCTGCCAGTGACCCCCTCTGGCCAACACCGAGCTGAAGGAGACCCCAACTGGCCATTGAGGATCAACTTCCAGCCTAGGATAGGTAGATATTACCTGCAAACCTCCTCCTACAATTTGGACTCTCTCTCTGTCTCTCTCTCCTCCTGGACTTCAGTGGACTTCAGCCCCTGCACCAAGCCTCTTTAACCCCTGCTGCCATTGTGTATGCATGCATGTGTGTGTGTGGGTGCAATGGAACCAATTTGACATTGTGTCACCATCTCCCCTGTTCACTGAAACCACTGTCATTTGCAACCCCGAGCTGGGTCATGTTTTACTGAATCCCAGTCCCTTCCCTATCTTAAATTCCAGCCTCATTCTCTCTCTCTGTCAACCCCAGTCCCCACCCTTTCTGCTAGTTTTCCGATCTCCTCCCAATTCCATCTCCCCTTTTCTGCCACCTCTCAGCCTCCCCTGCTCCTACTGCCTTTTTCCTCTGACTTTCTGCTGCTTTTCCTGTGATTTTCTGCTGTCCGTTATCTGTTTTCAGGCTTACCCCGCACCTTCTGTAATCCTCCCCCACCCCCATGCAGCTTCCCAGCTCCTCTTAGTTGTCCTGCAGCTTTCTCCAGCAACTGGAGCCTTTCTCAAGCTTCCAACACCTACTGCCACTCCCTGCAACTTCTCTAGCTGCCCCAGAGCTATCCTCTGGCTCCCCAGAGCCCCTCTTTAACACCCATACTTTCCCTTAGTCCCATTTTTCCTTCTCCCTACCTACCTTTTCACCTCCCCCATAGCTGTGCTGGCATTGCTTCCCCGTTGTGCAGGCTTTGGGCATTGTCTTTTAATCAGTTACCCCCAGCCTCAGTTCTTCAGCCCAGACCCCTCTAGTGTACTGGTTCTAATCTCGGTCCCAGTGACTTTAATTTCCAGCAACTTTCACTCCCTACACTTCTACTTTCTTACCTTAACCTTTCCCCAGGTATCCCAAGTACACCAAGCACATACATACATACATACATATCACAATACCCAACTTAGGAACTCACTTGTCTGTATGTGTAGGTGTGTGAATTGGTGAACACACACACACGCGCATGCATACACACACACACACACACACACACACACACACACACACACAGGTATCATGGTGTGTGTGTGTGTGGTATATGAATTAGTAATCCACGTATGTGTATTGGATGTTTAGGTGTTGGTAACTGGTAACTGGTTCAGTCTAAATTTTGGTGTGTGTAGTGTGTATGGGCTTAAACCAGTGATAGGTGTGCATGAACCTAGACTAGTTATTTTGTGCGTGTGTGTATCTGAGCTGCTAGTGTGAGTGTGTATGCCTAGTAGGGGTGTATGCACCTAGTGAGTGTGTGCTTAATTGATTTTTATGTGTGCATGTGCAACTGTACACCACACCCTCCTGTCTAATAGTGCAATATTGAGATCCTGAGCGTTGGCCTGACCCCTCAGGGCAACATGTGCAGTAGCCTAATAACACCGAGAAAAAGTGTGCTGGGTAAAATTGGGCTAATATGCTACAGCACGGTAGAATTAGGCTACTGCACAGTAAGCATCACTAAAAACCTGTGCACCAGTACTAACACACAGTAACTGGAGTTACTGCTCATTTAGTAAGTATATTAAGCAAATACTAAACTAAATGTGCAGTAACTACTGTGCATTAATGAGCAAGTAGACATGCTCCATGTGCATTTCTTTTGTAATTATCAACGTTGAATTCATCTGCCATTTTGTTGCCCATTTATTCAATTTTATAAAATAATTCATTCTGAATCATACATGGATTTACTGTGGATTTCATTATTGGTTTGCACTATTAATTTACCTCCAGCTTTTCTACCATTTCTCCCTTTTGAGTCCGGTCAGTTCTTTCCTCTTCTTCAATGCTTTTCAGAGATCCCTGAGGTCTTCTAGAATCTGAGTAGTTCCATACCACTAGTTCCTATCTATATCATCCTCAGTGGAGTCTTGCTAGATGACTTCTCAATCCTACTAAATCTTGCAGTTATTACATATTTTCTACTTCAGGGAGACAACACACCTTTATTTTTTTCTCATATCCTTTGCTGAATTCGCTCTCACTCCTTAATACTGAAACACTGATGATGATAGTTATCTCCCTTGGTAGCTGCTTGCTTCATACTGCAGTGATGCCCATCAGACATCCTTGCAGCTTTCTGTGCCCTCCCTCCAGAGACAAGAAATCAACTGTGGTAGAAACTGGTAAAATAATTATTCTATACTTCTAGCTTGTTTGAATATGTCCTAGTTCTCCTTCCTCTCTTGGTCACAAATAATCAGTCTGATTCTTCTGTTTTCCGTTTCTTGAGGTTTCTTATGACTGTCTTTCTCCTCTGCCTTTCTCCTGTAGCAAATATTTCTGAATCTCGTTTTCCAAGAAGTCTCTATTTTATTTCATTTATTTTGTGATTACAAAAAATAACCTGATGCAGCATTGAAATTTGTGATCTCAGTACAAATTCTTCTCCTGTAGCATATTCACCAGTTTCACATCATACACCAGAAATCTCTTCCATCTTTCAGAGGAAGGGAAAAGAAGCACATTTGGTAGCAAATAACAGCAGCTGTTCTATCATCATTAGTATCTGCTGGGCTACAGTCATACCTAAAACAGAAGGCACCAAGCATCTTCTGAAACTCATACATTTTCTATTCCATTTCACTCACTCGAGAACTTACCTAGCAGCTTACATATCTTAAGGTCTCACTGCTTAGATTTATTGCCTCCAAAATAGGGAGGGCTTAAACATTAAGACTTCAAATCAGGAATGATGCATGCCCCCAGAGGCTGGGGCAGGGGCACAGCAACCGCCCACAGGTGGTGGCAGCAGGGGCATGGTGGCAGTGAGCAGGGAGCTGCCACAGGTGGCTGCAGAGGTATCAGGGGGAGGGAACCTTGGTGCCAACCAGCAAGCACCTGCAGATGCAGTCGGCAGTAGAAGCCAGCGGTGACTGCCTGCACATGGCACCAGCACTGGTGGCGGTGTCCAATTGCAGGGGGGTGGAATGCCAATCTCAGGGGATGCACATGCACCTGCGTGCACCCCCTATGTGTCACCAATGCTTCAAATACTGATTTTTGATTCAAGATCCAATTTCTTGCGCTACATGCTTCATTTGGAAACAATAATACATAAACAAATTCTTTCATTAATCATGTT
The DNA here is from genome assembly GCF_001723895.1 of Crocodylus porosus. Lineage (NCBI taxonomy): Eukaryota > Metazoa > Chordata > Crocodylia > Crocodylidae > Crocodylus > Crocodylus porosus. The sequence continues at coordinate 2,245,929 of NW_017728912.1, read as the reverse complement.
CCAGGGTCCCAAACCCCTGTCACATAGCCCACCGAGACAACATACAAATGACAGACAGACTGGACACCAAGGGCATTTATACATGTGCTTTGGGAGGCAGCGGGGGCGGGGAGGGGAAGGCTTTAATTAGAGAGGGTCTGAGAGCTGCTCTAATTAAAGTACCAGGAGAATCACATGTATTAGTGCCCCGACACTGAAAAGAGTTAGAGCAGATGCTTTAACTAAAGTTTGTTTGAGCTTTACCAGAGTTAAAGTGCTCCCATTGCCATTTTTCAGTGCAGGGATACTGATGCATATGATGCTGGAGTCTGCTAAAGTGCAGTAATTGCCACACTCCAGCAGACTCTATTAATTGAGTCTGCTCCAATGTGCTGTAATTGCAGTGTCAGAGCAGCCTCAATACATGTGTATAGGTGCCCCTTATCACTTTTACATCCAAACACTGGATCTACAGTTATACACTTCATTCTCATCAGAACATAACAGTCCCTTCCTTCTGAATTAAAATGTAATTTATTTGTAAACTTCTTCATATTGATTGCTGAGGCTGGGTATAGACATTATACCTATCTCTTTTTACACAGGCAGAAAGTTCTCTAAAGCCATAACTGAACAGATGTGCATGGCTCTTAGAGTGCTTTATAAAAAGGTGAGTGGCATTCCATGTTTACAGTTGATGGATCAGGTGTTAGATTTAAAGTGTTTTTTGTTAGAGTACTAGCCCACTGAGGGTTAACTTTAGAGTGCAGTCACCACCATCCCAGGTGGTGTTGCGTAGAGCTGTGCTCTAGCCTTGGGCAGAGCTCCTGTGTTTTGCCTGAGCATTGGGATATTCCCGCCTCCACCAGTTGTCACTGGCCTCAGCCCTGCACACAGCCTGGCTGGGGGGCAAAGAGAAGGGATGTTTCTGTCCCTGCAGCTGTCCTGGCTCTGCAGTATACCACAGTCCAGCCTTGGTGGCTTTTGGGGGAAGGAGTCCAGGGTCTCTCCCAGCACCCACATGGGTCACATCTGCATGACAGACAGAGGCTCTGTTTCCCCAGGGTCCTGGCAGTAGCTAGGGAAATGGAACTGCTTTGCCACAGGGATCCCCACTAAGATTGTGGGCACAGGCCAGGTTCATGCAGCAGAGAGGCTCCAGCTGCAGCTGGGGAAATGGAGCCTCTGTAATTCACAGATTCCCCTCTCAAGTTTGCAGGCACAGGACTGGTTGGGAGTCAGGCTGAGTCCATGGGGCAGACGCACCATTTTTCTCTCCCAGTCTCCCCTTACCTCTGACAGTAGCCATCTGGAGGGGGACAGGGCTGGGGAGAGCGGCACTGCTGGCCACTCAGGGGTGGCCAGCTGCTCAGCTACTCTGCAGCTTCCTGGGAGGTGTGCATGAGCTCCCTCAGGTTTCTGGCTGCAGCCTGTTCAGGTAGGCTCTGAGCCCCCCCACCAAACAGCACATAGGTTCATACATTGTAGAGTTGGAAGAGACCACAAAGGGTCATCATGTCAAAGGATGGAGGATGGGATTCACTTCCAAGGAGGATTATTCTGCACTGGTCCGGTCCTGCAGGGAGCAAACCAGGAAAGCAAGGGCA
>NW_017728912.1:2209456-2243540 GCF_001723895.1 Crocodylus porosus | reverse complement strand
CTGAGGGGGATTGATAGGATTGGGGTGAGAGGCTGGTGAGTCCCTAGATGGAGTTGGTAAATCTGGGGGCAAGGGGTGGGGGGAGGGCAAGAGAAGGCTGCCTGCCTGGTGTGGCGGGGGGATCAGAGGGCTAAAAATAGACTGGTGGTCAGGCTTGGGGAGCTAAATTCAATTCAGTTGGGCTGGCCATTTTTTGCCTTATTTAACCTCCTCAAACATCTGCACAGATCATCACTTAAATCAACTTAACCCTTAATGAACAAGTGTGAGTATAATTTTAAATTTCTTAACTTTTTTCCCCTGTAAATTAGCTGAGAATTTCACTTGTTTTAGAATAGCACTTCACTAATCAAACATGATATTTAAAAGCTTAGCAGAGTTTTAATCTTTCCTTGCTCAATGGATATTTTGTTGCTGTGTACATGACTGATTTGGGAAACTGGCATTCACAGTTTTATGGCTCTAAATGTAATGATCGTTCTGATATATAGATCAAAATGGGGATTGCCCTAATCAAGCTTTTATAACAGGATTGACTGAATTCCATCTACCAATTATGGTCATTTAGCTCCATACGCTATTCTTCCTTTACCTTTATTCCCATGGAGTGATGTGTCTTGATGCTAGTTCAGATCAGAATGTGAAGGATGTATTATGACCTAAATGTCTCAGATGGGAGCTCTCTTTCCTGCTGTAAAATAATTGGTGTTTAGGCTATTTTAGCAGAAACTCATCCAGTTGTCAGCATTAAGACATCACTGGTATTTACTTGCAGTTGAAACAATTATACAGTAGCACAGAGAGATGTGACAATGGAGATAATCAGTCACTCAACATTATAATATGTTCTGAGTATGCATGGTTACAAGTCAGAGTGGCAGAAAAGAATGCTAGGGCTAATGCACAGGGCACCTGCAGTTACAAACACATAAAAGGATGTTGAAATGTTTCAGTATGATTTAGTGCATAGATGGTGAAGCTATTTCATCAAGTTTTAAAATCTAATAGTTTTAGCCTTCATTACTCTTATGGTAAACTTTTTTTTCTGCTGGTTCAGAAATAAAGTTGGTAGAACTATTCTGGCTGATATTCAGTTTTAAAGAACTTAGAAACCATGGACACAAAGATGACAACTGTCCTTCCTCGCTTTCCTCCCTGAGTCCTAAATATGTTAAATGATTATTTAAAAAAGAACCAGAAACCCAAGGAAATAATAGGAAATTTAGTGTCTCAATAACATATAACATATCTGTCTATTATTTCTAAAGAAAGAGAAGCCTATTGAAAATCTCTGAAAAGTGTTTACGTGTAAAGAGACTGGGACACTTTTACATTCATGGAAGTTTTTTTATTGACTTTTACACTATGTTAGGCTGTCAAAATGATGCCTTTTCAGAGCTCTTCCTGAAACATTTGCAGTTGACATTCAGTCTTTATAAAATATTCCTTTTCTTTATCCCTTCTTTTGGCTCTTAGAAATAAATAAGTGGATATGGATTTGGCAAAGCTTTTAACAAAAATCTCATGATACTTCTCACTCTTTGCTATGAATAAAACACAAACTTTACCTTTTGCATGCTCAAAAGGCATGTTTTCATTTGGTACATGCATCCCATGGCTATTCTTAACTATTACATGAACTTGAATTTATTTAAGAATGCATAGTTATCTTGGCATTCCTAAAACCCTGATGTATTATTCCTATTAAAAAAAATACCTTGCTATTTCTTTCAACTACAGCATCCTGACATTTGTACAGAATGTTTTTGAAATACAACTGAATCCTACCATTCTCGCTTATCCCATGAATTTACTTTGCTTAAGATCATAAGGAATGCAATCGAGAACAAATATTTCTGCCTTTGGCGGTATGTGTATCCCATTGCTTTGTTCCCTGTTTGCAAATTACAGTAGTATGCAGACCACTTGGGAAAGTATCGTCTTTTGAAAAGCATTACTGAAGTGTCAAATGTGAGTGGGGATCAATGTTAAATGTGCTAAGAAGTGTAGCCCTTATTTTTTAAAGTTCACGCAATCAAATTATAGAAAAATGTCAATGAAACTAGACAACAATTTCTATTATATCAAGCTTTTGGGAACAAAAGCAGACACTATCCAGCTCCAGGCTACTTTGGGTTTAATGCATTTGGCTGTTTCTGTGCATGGATTTGGTAATAAACAGAAAAATGTTTGTAAATGCTGTTTAATAAGAGTAGCTGAATGACATATGGGTGAGTTTGTATGCTAAATTCAGTGAATACTAATTTTAACTCTTCATTTTAAATGTGCTAGCTTTGAACATGATAAAAGATAAGGTGTATGTTCCTCATTAGCAACACCAAGAACATTTAAGTACACAACAGATTAACACACACTAGTGAAGGAAACAAGGAATGACTGGTGTCACCACACCGAGTTAGAAAGGCTTTATAGGTTCTGAAAGATTTGTTTATTCTTGCATTAGGGTGACTGCACACCCACTTAAAGCAATGATAGGATGAAACTCCATCTGTGTCATTAGCTCAATGTACTGCTCTCTGAGAAGAAGAAATAGCAATATTTTAAATGTTTTGCTGTTAGATACACTAATCGGGGAACATATGAAATTGACTATGCTCAAGTACCTCTGAGATGCTTCAATGTGTTCATTCTTTGTGAAGACCATCTGCATGAATATTTCCATTCCACTGAACAGCAAAATTGACAAAGGCATTAGAATACTAGAAATATTATTAGTCATATAAATCTTCTGTGGGTTTATTTATAATCTGAAACGTGTACATGTAAAATAATTGTTTTATGCAGAAACACATATCTTGATCAGTTTGCATTTTGACTACTACTCGCCTCCTTCCAGCTGGTAAATAAAATGATTTCCCAACCACCACCCCATTCTTGGTTTGCTTGAGATCAGACTTCTTGGCAATTTTTTGGCCTCAAAATCAAAGCTGATCTGGATGTGAGTTCTGGAAGGTTAAGAGTTTGACTCTGATTCATAGGCTTAATTAGGATTTTAATTTAACAACACAGAAACATTCCACAACTAAGGCAATGAGGAAAAAAGTGTTCAGAAGTAAAAGTTGTCTAAATAAATAAATAAAAATGGAGAGAGAGAAAAAATAAAGACATTAGCCAGGAGGTTTGGTAGGTATGTGGCAATTCTCTTTTATACTGCTAGAACAATTTTCTATAAATGAGGATTAACTCCAGGTTTATAAGATCTTGAGGTCCCAGGTCATGTAGTTTCAGGACAGCAGTGGCACATTAGTAGACGAACACTAATGTGGTTTCTTTAGAAACACTTGGATTCCAGTGGCAAAAATTTGTCCCTAAATTGTTTTAATATTGCAACACAAGCTACTTTTAAATGATTATTCTTAGCTAGAAAGCCCAGGTAACTATTAAAAGTTAGTTCCTGACACTGAAAATGGAAGGGAAGGGGAAAAAAGCAAAATGGCAGAAAATAATAGCTGACTGCTCTCAAATCCTTCTCAAGGTTTTTGAGGATCTTTTTCTATGCTCACGAAATCTCATGATTATAAAAGTATCTGCTAACTATTTGCAAAATGACTATGTAGAATAAGAGGGGCTTTTTATTTTTAATTGGATGCACTTTGAAACTCTAAGAAATTCTTTGTTCTTGGTTCTGTTCTAAATGAAGACGTTGAACTGTGAATTAGTTCCTCTTGACACATTTCCCCGTGAAAATGTTCACACACAATTACCACATTTTTTGTTATTTTGCTATGTTTTCTTTATGTTTGCAGTTTTATGCGACACTCTTTCCTTTTCAGTTTACATCTATCTGTTAAGTAGTGCATTTTCTTCTATACATCTTTTGAGTGTTCAATTTGTTAACATAGGTATATTTGTCCCTATTAGATGTTGGAAGCTGGGGGCCTCAAACAAACAAAACAGTGAATTTGCCATTAAACAAATGTGCCATGGGGTGTGATGGGGAGGGGTATGAAAATATTTTTTGAGGCATTGCATATATGGAAATTCTTTGTATATGTAATTAAATGCTTAATTTGTTAGTAAGACATATGAAAAACTAGAACTCTTGGATCCAAAATGATACCTTTTGATAATTTGATTGTATTCTTGTATAAAATTAAAGAACTACATTTGAACAATTGCTTTCAATATTATATGAAGAAAGGTGTCCACAAACTTACTCCTTGGGGTGGGTTTGAGATTTGAACTTCAGTGAATATTATATATATGATCCTTTTTCTGCATTCAGATATTCTACTTCTATATATTACTGGCTCTGTTTATTATTCTTTCTTCTGCTCTTTTGGTCATTACCTAGGTATGTTGGACTAGATTTTGCTCTCTCTTATAGCATAGTGCATCTAGAGTAAGTCCATTATCTCCTGTGTGTTTCTCCAAGTTGACAGTACAGTTACTAGTCTGAATCTGCTCAAACAGGGTTTGAATAGTAATTATTCATTTTGAACAGGATAGAAGGTTGCTTAAGTATGCATTTGATTTATCCCTGTTGTCATTAGATTCAGTTTTCAACTCATTATAAAAAGCCTCTGTCTACTTAGTGAAATGTGTTAATTTAAATTTTATTTCTAAAGTACCTCAACTCATTAGAGGTACCATGACTGGAAGAAATGTGGAAGCCAGAAAATAAAATTCATTTGATTAGAGAAAGCATTGTCCTCTTCAATGACAATGAAGATCTGGTGGTATGTATTTTTGTTTTTTAACTTGCAGAGAATGGTTTTATAATATTACATCACTCCACTACAGGTGAATTGAAAAGAGAAATCTGGGGTAAAAGGAGAGCAAGGAGGATATTCATAATTGTCTGCTTCAGTTTAAAAAGGGAAAAAAAAAGTCTAACAAAGATCCTGGGGCACTTCCTGCTTCAGTTTATTTAGGTCAGCAGATATTATAAGCAGAATTCTCTGTCTCTCAGTATTGAAAAGTACAAGTAAATACAGTGCTACAAGTTTGTAAATAAATAAATAAATCTGGGTTCAGCTACAATAAGTAATTCCAAAGGAGAATAGCTACATTTTCCAAAGCAGAGATTAATGAGAGTTGAAGAGGTGAATGGCAGTTTGCTGACCAAAAGAGACACAGTCCTGGAATGAAATAGTTTAATGCCAGTTCTGGTGATTTGTTTCTGATCCTCCTCTATTGGTGGCTGACTCTGCTCCCTTCCTAAAATTAAAATTAAATTCTAATTTATTCTTAAAAGATTTACTGAATATGCCATTAAGGAGTTTCTATTTCACTAAGCTTTTTCTTGTACATATTGCCAAATAAAAGACCAGGTATCATAAAATGCTTTCTAGCTGAACTTACATGCTGATTATCTTCAACTCCTCTGACTTTGGTGGGTTTGGACGGCACTTGGAACCACATATGACTGGGCTGAAAAGGTATTATTGGTAATAGAAAATATTTGCCTCCCCCTTCACACACACATCACATATATGTGTACCAGATTATTAGAATTAAAATTCCTTATAAATACAGTATTAGGAACCTCTTTAAAGTCTGATGTGGACTTTTTTCCCTGGCTAGGACTTTGTCTACTCTAAAAATATTAGACACCAGTGCAGCTACTATGAAGAAGGTATGTTACAATGAGATAAATTGTGACTTGTTCCAGATTTGCTTACCCCATTTTCTAATGGCAAGTTCTGGATCGGGCTGTGGTAGTATATTTATATTAAGAGCAAATCCTGGAAGTTTTGCTGTTGACTTAACTGGGATCAGTGTTTTACCCTACAGGCTTACACAGGTGCAGTTATACTAGCAGCTAAACACCCTAAAACATTCATATACCTGTTTTGGAGTTCGTCAGCTTTTGCTTATGGCAATTGTCTAGTTTGGATTTGTGTGTGATTTTTTTTTTTTTAATACGAAGGGGTAAATGTTATTACCCTTTATGAACCCAAATGACAGTTTTCCAGCTGCATAACTGGCATTTTGGCACTTATGCTGCATTTGCAATTCTATTACCCATGCAGTGCAGGGCCAGGGCCAGAGAGAGGACTAGATAAAGTCTAACCTGTGGCCTGGTGTTGTGAGCACTATGCTGCTAAGTCAAAGAGAAGCAAGAGTTTTTATAATGATACCTTTTATTGGACCAATTGTATGGTTGGGATACAAGACGGACTAACTTTCAGGCACTTGAGGAAAAGGGCTTTGTGCCTAAAAGCTTGTCTAACATCTCTCCCAGCTATACAGTAAAAGATATCACCATAAAAGTCCTTTGTTTCTCACCTGTTTCCTGGCCCATAATGCCTGTAACAGCATTTCAACACTATTAATTCAGATAAATGGGTACAAATCCCTCTAGGCGAGGGACAGCCCAGAACCCTAACATTGTTATATACCAGTGTAGTGGCCCTCCAGCTTCCTGGCTCAGTACCCTAACCACTCTAGCTATTGGCACTAAAACATGGATAAGTCCTCCTCTTCCTTATTCTTCCTCTCCCAGCAGTGATGTAACTAGGGTGGGGTGACCAGGGGAACTATTCTAATTGCCAGCTTGGGGAAGGTGGAAAAATGGCTGTGGCTGGCAGCTGCCTGACCATGATTGAGCTGGCAGCACTGCAGCAACCAGAAGTTATTGCTGCCCTTGTTCCCTGGGTGTCCAGCTAGGTCATTACTCTGCTGCCCCCAAGACTTAACATACACAGAGCTGCCTAGCGAGTGCCTAACCTATGTATGCATTCATACTGCTGAAATAATGCCATTGCAAATGGCACAAAAATGCCACTTACGTAGCTGGAAAAAAGGGTAATCAATCCTTTGGTGCATAAAAGGTAATCAAATTTGGCCCCAAATCTATAAGATTTAACACACATGCTATCAATCTGTAGTTTATCAAGAAAACCATCAGAATGAATGAACCCAATGGGGCATGTTTTTAGGTTCCCCCCTTCTCCCTTCCATATAAATGTATCTAACTTTCTTGATTTACATTTAGGATTTAGGAAAACAAAAAATCCCTGATCCCTTATATAATTTTGTTAAGTAATAACTTCTACTTTAGTGTTCAAAGAAATGTACAATTAAGTACACAAAATTTCCAGCATTATGAAAATTATAGGCAAAGATTTTATACATATACACTTACTTTATATATTTTTATAGATTTTTTTTTTTTTTTTTTTTACACACACATGCACCCTATATGTATATAGATATACATACCTAATGTTAACATTTTGCTTTCCTTATTCATACAGTTAGTTTCTTAGAAATCAATGGGACTATTCATCTGTGTAAGAGAAACAAGGTTTTGTATCTAAAGAAAATTCATTTGTTCCAGTTTTAAAATGTTCCTGCTGTTATCCCTACTGTTCAAATAAAATAGACCACATGAATCAAGAGGTCATTTTAGTCTATGGAGGGCCAGTGAATACATTTTTTGTTTGATCAATATCACAGCCATTCCTTATTACTGCCTAGCACTTTTCTCTGGAAAAAAAAGTGTTCTGAAATGCAAAGGGAAATATTTTCAAATCTGTGTTGCAATGTTAGCTAGCATAGAGCTCTGTAAAAGGTTGCCATAAAGAGTCATATTGGTCGGGTTTAATAGTTCATGCGTTGTAAACGCTGAAATTGGATGTGTCACTGAAAGTTGCTCTCGGGCAGCTTTAACTTGCATGACCGGCATTTGCTCAGCAGATCACTATAGGTCTCACTGATCTTCCCCTGGCAGCACTTAAGCAACATATTTTTATAATGGATACATTTTTTACTATTTTTTCCCCTCTATGTATTAGGCATTAACATGCTTTCCTTGGAAACTGGAGCATGCATTTTATCTCTTCCTACTGCATATTTTTTCCTTCAGCAAAAACATTTTGGTGCCTTCTAAAAGGGAATTCCAATTTCTGTAGTTCAGTGGTATAATATTCCAATGGGCAATATGCTTCAAGTTGCAACTCTCCATATTGTATATTGGCAAGAACAATAGAGGATGTAAAAGATCTTATGCTTTGGGTGCAAACTGTGCCTTTAAGGCTCTCTTTATTCTGTACCTGTTGTTTTGACAAGCTCCTCTGTGGCTGAGAGGGCTTAGCAATAAAACGTTATCTTAAAATTCAACTGATTTGAAGAGTGTTTAAGCCACAACAGAAGGCAGGAGCTTTTAGAGCTTTAGAATTGGCATCATTTGGTGTACCAGCTTGGATAGAGTGTGCTGAGCAGCTCTTGCACTGTTTATCACCGATCTATGTAGTTCCTATGTCTTACACACAGCTGGCAGCCACTCTTTACAGAATAATAGCATGAAAACTATGTATTGTCTGTGTTTATAATATCCACGGTTCACTTGTACTTTTGTGTTTAAATCTGCAATCAAATCAACTATCAGCTGAGCTGTATTTCTAAAATACACTTTGGATTGTGTATGTTAAGAAATCCATCCTGCCAATGCATCTATAACAGTGTATCTAATGCAAGGAAAGAAGAGCTTTGTGTGAGTAGAAAACTGGTACCATAGCTGCTGCGGTGGTATGGGAGAGGAAAGCAGAATACACAACCCGAGGAGGCTGTTTATTTTATACTAGCCTGCCTACAAGTGCAAGCACTCACTGTACTGAGCACAGTATGAGCCAATTTACCTACCTTGAAGCTTTGGGTATTAGCAGTTCACTCACAAACTTCCAGACCTGTAGCTCTGCTTACAATATTCATGCATTAGTCAATCAGTACAGTGCGTTAAGTTTTCACCTTTTTCCAGATAATTGTGAATATCACAATTTGCTTTGCCATTATATCACAGCACGTTCTATACCTTACTGGCAGCTTAGCTAGATACTGCATTTCTCCATGAGTAACCAGGCCAGAGAAGATCAAAACTTGGCTTGGGACAGGCATGCAAAATCTCTGAGCCTGGATTGAGTTAATCTTTGCAGGTTAATCTAACCTGCCTAGATGGAATCAGTTTGCAACGGGACAGACATTCCCTCTTGAGTGAAGAAATGCAGGAACATGTCTGCAGTGGTTCAGGTTAGAAGCCAGGGGATGCTAGACAAGCCCTTCCTTCCCTTCCACACTGCTGGGGTGAGGAGGGGTATAGCCAGACCCTGGCAGGACTTCTGATTAAGGAGGGGTTAAAACCCCCACCCTGCCTACACCATCCCAGGCTTTTTCCTGCTCGCTGCTCAAGGGGCAAGAGTGTTACCAGACTCGAGCCCCAGGCTAGCACTGTGTGGCAAAGGGGGTATGTGCAGTGCATGCATCTGTTAATGATATTGAGCTTTTCAAATTCCCTCTCACTGTTTCTTCATACTGCCTGCAGCAAGCCTAACAGGTGAGGGAGCCAGCAGGGAGCTGATTTAGCACAGCATTTATCAGCCCATTAACAAAGCAAAAGCCTCTCTCATTAGTTCAAGCTCTTCTTAAACAGCTTTTCCCAAGGAAGGAATGGAGGGACATTACCAACTGACCTGTTGATTAGCTCCAAAAAGTTCTAAGTGGGCACTGTTCTGTCTGCCTGTCCCAGTGAAATTGCAGATGCACACACATACAAACACCTCTCAGCATTAGCTAACATACCACATGCCTAGGGTTTGTGGAGCTGGGGTCCATGCTATGAGAGATCAGAGGGAGAGAGGGAGGAGCCCTGCTTGAGCAGTGAGGGGTGAGGCAGGGGAAGTCAGGCAGATCCTTCTGTGCCTGCAGTCTCTGCTGGAGCTCTGGCTAGGGAGCAGAGGGGCAGGGCCAGCCCTATTTTCTGGACCAGAAAGCCCAACCTAGCCCAGCCCAGCCCAGCCTAGGGCTGTAAAGCATCTGGGATTTTTGGGGACTCTGGTTTAACTTAAACAAGGAAGGGGTCTAGGAAGACCTTGAAGAACTGCCTGTGGGAATGCCAATTAACTAATTAATCCAGAGGGCTGTTAATCCACAAGTAGTCAGGTTCAGGACATTAAAATAAGTTAATTTCCTTGATCATTGATCTACTGCCTGACCCCACTCTGAGGCAGAAAGAGTGGCTACACTACAACACAGATAGGATGAGCAGTGTAAGCTGTATTACTTAACAAAACCCAGGCAACAACTACCCAACACAATATTTCCGCAACACAATAAAATACACCCAATGGGACAATAACATAATGGATATCCCAAACCCAATGTTCCTGGTCACATGACCAATCAACTACACATTACAATGAGCTTCAGTCACTACACAGTTAACTGCTGTGCAACTTCACAGACAACCCAGAAACCACAGATGGCAGGCAAGAACACCCTGGGCCTAGTCAGCAGGAGAAACACTGCCAGTCCCTGAATATTTCTAGCTTTTCCCTGCTTAGGTACTCAGCACCTCAAATAGGGAAAGGGTGATACTTTACGCAACTGTAGCTTTCCAGTGACAAGGTCACAGCAAGGAAACTGCACGTGACAAACTCCCACGTCCTGAGAGCTCAGAGCCAGAATTGTTCAGCCAGAGTGAGATTGAGCCTGAGCCCTTTCTGGCTACTCTGGACAGGATTAATAGCCTTCTAATCATACCACCTGTCACTTAGTCAATGGTCCAATCATTGCCTTTTTCACAATACCTAATAAAATTCAAACCTGGGCAATACTTAAAAGGACCAATCAATTCAAACTACTTCAACTTAATACAATGTTAAATTATACTTCCTTCTGGTTATGATAGTTCACCTTCTACAGGAGGATAGGTTGATGAAAGGTTCTCCTGGGCAAGGAATTTCTCTTGTGTTGAAGCAGCTTTGTGCTCTGTGAACATGCAAATATGGTTCAAAACAAAAGGCTGGAGCAGGGGTGTCAACTTTCAGGTGTCAAGGTATTGAATTTTTCTTTCTTTTTGTAAAATTACGATGTTTTCATTTCAAAATGGCTAATTTTAATATCTTCCATGTTTTAGGGATATAGGTTGTAGCCATGTTGATCTATAGGTAAAAGGAATTAAAACTCCTGGGAGAGGTGATATCTTTTATTAGACCAACTAAATATTTGCAAGCCCCCTCCCCCCCCCCAAAAATAAATAAAAATTGCATGTCCACAGGGCACAGATCTGCCTCAACACAAGAGAAATTCCTTGCCCAGGAGAGCCTTTCATCAACCCATCCCCCTGTAAAATATGAAACATCATAACCAGAAGAAGCATAATTCAACATCTTGCTTGCCATCAGACAACTCTGAGGTAAATAGACTGCTCTAACTTATATTTGAGCCTAATTTGTACAAAATGAACATTTCCAACACCTTTCAGGTCTCCTGTGAAATATGAGTTTTCATTGCTACCTAGGAGAACTTTTACAATCTTTGCTTCTCCTATGCCTGAAGAAGGGTGTGTGTGACAGAAAGCTTACAAATAAAGGAATTTTTTTTGCAAATATCCAGTTGGCCTAAGAAAAGAGATCACCTCTGCCAAGAGTTCTAATTCTTTTTGCCTATAGATGAACGTGGCTACAACCTGTATCCCTGAAAATTATTGTGAGATACATCTACACCACAAAGAAGCTGCTGTTTCAATGAGCATCTTCTTAGTGGCTTATCCACCATTCTTATCTGGGAATGAACTGATTTAATGTTTGGCATGTTATGATTTGTTGTGTGATACTTGTAATATGCAACAAGTTTAATGTCTGCTGAGGGCACACAATAAAAGGTCATCTTTTTAGCCTAAAATAGAACTGAAAAACTTTGAAGCCCAAAGTTTCATGAAACAGTCAAAGTCCATTAGATTTACAGAATGAGTCCACATTTCAGTCCCTGGATTAATTGCATATTCTTATTTGTTGAGAGGCCACTGAAAACAGGCTTTGGAGCACACTTCTGTTTTATCTTGAAACAAGTAAACTATTCCTGAAATAAATATTTTGGAAGAGAGGCAGGATGATTACCTCTCTTTAAGGCTGTGCAAAGCTTTAGTCGCTGATTCATTAGTGATTTGGCCGAATGTCTGAATCTGAATTGAATCAGGAGACTCTTTAATCTCTCTGAATCGAATCAGAGCTCTCTGAATTGATTTGGAGAGTTTCAATGATTCAGACATGAACAGATCTTTAAATGGTTTTTCTACATACCTCAAGGTACGAGGCAGCTCATGAATGTTGAGATGTGAGGTGGATGTAGTGTCCCACAGGAGCGTGGGGGAAGGTCCCCAGTGCATGTGGTGGTGGGTCTGGAAGTGGACCAGAAGCACTTCTGGTACACTTTCAGATCTGCAGAGCATGTGGGGAACACTCCTGGCTTGGCAACTGGTGCCTCCAGGATCTGGGGGGGCATCCGGGGTCCCCGCACAGCTGATCATTGAGCTAGGGGGATGCAGGGCGGTGGGGGATGTCTCCTGCATGATCAGCAGTGGACCTGGAAGTGGACTGAAGATACTTCTGGTCCTCTTCTGGGTCCACTGCTGAGCAAACAGAGGGCCCCCCACACTCCTGTGGGATACTTCATCTGCCCCAGAATTGCAGTATTCATGAGTTGTGCCTTGTACCTTGAGGCATGTAGAAAAAACATTTAAAGCTGTGTCTGTGGCTGAATCACTGATTCTTCAAATCAGCATTGAATCTGCAGATTTGCATTCAGATTAATTGAATTAGGACAGTGATGCAAATCAACAAATTGAATTACTGTCCCCCAAATCAAGCCAAATGCAAATCTGAAGCAAATATGGCCCATTTTGCACACTCCTACCTCTCTGTAACTAATTTTTAGCTGACATACTTTACAGGTAGTTATAGCTGGACAATAGGTGTGAGTGCCTGTAGGATCATGAGACAAAAGGCTTTTTCCCTAGGAGAAATGCAACCTCTGTTTATAGCCAGCATTTCTTTCACTGCCAATAGAGACTGGTCTGTCTTTCAAACATGTAGTCATTTTTGATAATGCACAGATCTTGCGTTCTTTAATACAAGACACAATACAGGGTTTTTAGATTCCTCCTGGAATTAACTTTATACGTGTTCTGTTTTACTAAATGATGCTGCTTTTGAATGCTGGGTTCTTGCATTTATCATCTTGCTGGCTTATTTTTGGACATATTTAATTTTAAGGATGAAGTGATTTAGGCAGTTATCATTACGTTATGTATGTGATATAGCTCCATTTTCAAAAATAAAATTTTTTCTACTATGATTGAACCATTTAATAATTTCAAAACAGTCTAAAATGTCATGAAATGATAAATTCTTTTAGGGAATTTGTTTCTAATAAATAGTGTGTAGCCAGAGAAAATATTCCGTAACTTCTTTTTTAAGGTTTGTAAAATAAATCATTGTAAGAAAAAATGCTGCTAGCTGGGGAAACTTCTTAATGTTTCATTTTCAAACTAAAGGCCTGATGCTACTTCCACTGAAGTAAATGGCCAAGTTACCACTGATTTCATTGGACAAGTACATGTAAATAATAATAAATACATTATTTTGATTATATTCTAGTTGTATAACTATTCTGGACTCCTTCCACCACTTTGTATTCTTGCTATACTGATGCATTTCCTCTGAAATAATGCTTGAGATAATGATTTGGCCTCTATATTTTGTTCTATTATCTTCATTCCACCTATAACTTTTTGATAGTCGAAGATAGTTGAGAAAATCGTCTTAGCAACAAATAATGCCAGTATGATATATTTGGCCAGATAATAAAAATGTTAATACTTTTCCTCTTTTTTAGCTGTGTATTTTCCCCATAAAGGATCCTGCTTACTTTAATGTGAATACCTGTGAAATAACGTGGTCAAGTTGCAGAATCATGTTATGTTACTCCTTTTTGACATCATAGGTTAGTGACAGGTCAGCTTCACTTTTCTCCCATCTGAGTTGATTCCTGCCTGTTCAAGGCCTGTTTGAAATGGAATATAGGAGCAGACCGTATATCTGTGTTGAAATAAATGTATCCCATAGCTTGAGTACATGAATATAGCGAGAACAATAAACAGAGAAGAATAGTCCTAACCAGTGAACAGGTAGCCAATTGCCTAGTTGTAAAAGAGTTATTAAGAGAATTTTAGCTTTTAACTTCATCAGCTTTATGATTGATAGAAGTGGTATTTTACAGCTAAGCTTTAGCCCGCTATTAACTTTATATATGCAGTTTACTGAAGTCACCCTTTCAGTTACATAGGCTATAAAGATCTATGTTGACAGAAATTGTTGCTGTCACTTAACATAACAAAGAAATGAGCTGTTTTCAAAACTAACTATAGCTCAAATTGTGCCTGCTCTTTCAGCTATTTAAATAATAAACTATTGCTTCCATCAGTTGCTTAATGGAGAAACCATCCATAGATTTTAATTATTCAAAGAATAACAAGATAAAGCAGCAGAAAATTGAATGTCAAGGAACTATGGACCAAATTAATCTCTCAAGTAAGTCCACTGAAAGCAATTGTGTTATTCCTAAATCAGTGGACTTGTACCATGCAGGAATTTGGCCCCTAATATTTTTACTACCCATGCCTGAAAGAGAAGAAAACAGAGAAACATTTTGAATTTAAATAAATGAGGATCTTATTTTGTCAAACCCTCGCTCATACAAATGATCCCATTGACTTTAATGGAGGTAGGTGCATGAGTAAAGCTAATTGTGTGAGTTAAAGTTTGAATTGCTAGCACTCAATTTGTATAGTATCCAATTAGACATTAAGGAAGAGAGACATATCATCTTTCAAAGCTTGAAATTAGTGAATTAAATATTTTAAAACTTAGAAAGTCTTGTGGTTTCCTTCAGACTCATTAGGATTCCACTTTCCTTTTACTGGAGATCACATAAGCTAACACACAACCATTCTGAGAAATCTGAGGGGCAGTTTAATTCAACTTTTAATTTTATTGAAAGCTTCTATTTGTTTTGGGTAGCTGCAGTGGGCTATGAAGTGGAATTAAAAGCACAGTTCAAGATTTACATAGTCCAAATTGAAATGATTGTAATAATTATAAATGTTTAGAATAAAAAAAAGGAAGCAAAGAAACCTCTCAAAACTAAAAAGTATGAGGCTGGAATCCCAATTTTTGTGCAACTTGAGCCACTTAGAAAAAAAATGAATTTCTGGATTTGTTTGAGTTTGAAGGCCTGAAGGAATACTTGTGCATTTCAATATCTTGCTTTCTCACAATGGCAACCTAGACAGGTAGACTAAGGTGCGTCTACCCTAGTCTGCCTGTCTAGGTTGCCACTGCATGTGTGCTCTGGTGCATGCTAAATTATCTCAGGTGGGGTAGGCAAGGCTGGAGAAAGCACCTTTGCTGGATCCAGAGCCTTTGCCTGTGGTCCTAGGGGCTTCCTGGGGCAGCAGTGACACTGATCCAGCTACTCAGAGCCTGGCTGGCAGCTAGAGTGCGACTCTGAAAGGCCAGACTCCATTTCTGGTAGTGCATTCTGTGCCATTTTTGTGGCTTTTTCCCCCCTTCTTCTTTCTTTCTTTTCTTTCCTTTTTTTATTCTTTGTTTTTTTGTTTTTGATATGCGGACCTCTTGGTGTCAAATTTTGACAGTTGCACACTGGCCAGGTGCAGTTGGTAGTGCCATAAACAGGCTTGCAGTGTCCCAAATGTGCATGCTTGTTTGGACATGCCCAATGGGTGCATCCACATGCTTAGCAGTAGATTAATTTGCTGAGGTGTAAAGCATCACAGTCTACATGTGCGATGCTATTAGACCACAGCAAACTAATTTTCACTGCCATAAAATACTACTGTTTCTGAGTGGTGAAAATCACTGCTCCTAAATGCATGTGTAAATGGTGACCTGGGCGTAAATTGCACTCAGCCCAGGAATCAGAGGGCCAGACCCTTGCCTACCATTTAGCCATATGATAGTGTTTTTTGGGTGCTCTCGTGCCCCAGCCAGCCCCTCTGCCACCCGATGCTGCAACCAGAAGCCCAGGGCTGACCAGAAGCTTACTGCCAGCCTAGGGCTCCTCCACCCCAGTTCAAACTGCTGTAGACCCAGGTGCCTGTGTAGACACTATATGCCTGGGAGCAGCTGACTCCAGCATGAACTGCACTGGAGTTTATTGAGGCTCACTAATGCACATGTAGATATACCCAGTATAGCATTATATTCATGTACTCTTCAGCAAACCAAAGCAAAACTAGTGAGTTTAATGTTAGAATTACACCTAAGATGATTTGTCTGTGATTAGTCTGAAATAGAGTCCTGAAAATAGTTTAATTATATGTATGTCAATCCATCTAGATGTATACTGAAGTGTTTATATAGGCTGCATATACAATAATAGGATCTCTTGCCAGTCACTGACCCATAGCTATGTGGAATAAATGTTGAGTATGACAGCTGTTCAGTCAGCAGTGCTTCCCAGGTTTTTAGAGGTGTTTGATGATAAACAAGCTAGCAGCAATGACATGTAGCCAGCATCTAATGACCTGAATTAAAACTTGTCCCACACAGCAAGAAATAATTGTTACCTTGCATAAAATTCCAAAAGACTTTAGTGTTCAAAAACATGCAGGGACTTGGCTTTGTGTGTGAAGCAGTTTTCATCTCACAGTCTTTCTGTGCCCAAATCTTTCATTGATTTCAGTCACAGTTTTGAATGCTAAAAGATTGAGCCCCAAAAGGTGTTTTTTGTTGTTGTTGTAATGTTGCTTCTGTTACAGCAGGTGAACTGGATAATCGGGGGGTCTAATAATAATATACAGACACTTCATTTCTAGGGAGATGGTTTACAATGAGCCCAGGTAAGGGCTGTTTAGTTTGAATGTATGGATCTTCATTCAGTTCTTAAGGAAGAAATAGGCTATATTACATTCCACCTACCCCACTTGGTACTCTTTGTCATTTTTATTGGAGGTCTCAGCACAGAGATTGTGAACTAGATCAGGCATAAAAAATGGAATTATCAACTCATCCCTAGAGATGCTTCTGCCAGAATAGATATATTGACTGGGTAGTATGTAGAAGCTCCCCTGATGTTGTGAAGGTATTCAGATATTATATCTGCACAGGACTTATTTCATAGATAAAATAGTCTTGGAAAGTAAAGTCCGTTCAGATTTAACAGTTTTCTCAAACTCAATCTTAAATTAATGATAGAAGAAAGTAACTAAAATAGAAATGCATTTCCTTAACAATGTTTTCTTATATGAAACAGTTCTATCCAAATTGCACAGATAGTGGAGAAAAATAAACTGCATTGTTAAAGAAACTAGGTAGTTATTGTGGCTACAGAAATGTTAAACAGCAGATATAAGCAAAAATAACTTGAGTACATCATGCCATGAGTAATAAAATTTAGATTGTTTTGATGTTGACTTAAACAATCTAGAAGAGAGAGACCCGGTACACTACAGATGTGATTAAGCAACCAAACGTTTGCTTGTATGCTAGTGTTAGACAGGGTTTGGAATAGGGACACATAAATAAATGCAAACCAATCAATGGTTGGATGCCCTAGTGTAGCAAGAGCAATATAATTAATGCCCTATGTATTTTACAGCCAGCTTTAAATTACAAAGATGTTGAACAGAACTTTTAAAAAAAATACATTTTATTAAATCTATACTCTCAGACAGATATATCAGTACATTTGAAATATATATATATATATATGAAATATATTCTACCTAGAACATATCAACCAAACTCCTAAAATATAGTTCTGTTTACTAAATAAACTATTTGAAAATATTTACAGTTTCCATAACTGCATACTTCTTAGCAGTGAAATAGATTAAATCTTTGTTAAAAATAATTACAATCATAAAAAGTTGTTCACCAGGCTCTTTTCATAATACATTTATTCAAGCATAAAAGGCATGATTGAAACCATGTACTTAAAATGACTTACAACTTAGACTGTTGGACATGTATTTGTACTTTCCACATCTTAAACTAGAACATAATTAGTGTGCTCATATATGAGTTCCCTAATACTTTTTCCCTCTGGCCGTCAGCTGCACCTGTTGTGCCACGATCAGCCATTAACATTCAGCTGAAGCCAACAGTCTGTTAGACTACACCTGAGACATACAGCAGTACAGATGGCTTGTTCCATTTAGATATACCTGGAACATCTGGCAGCAGTCAAACAGCTAAGTTTTTAAAAAGGCCAAGAGAAGATAGAATTTTTTTTTTTTGTAAAGGTTGAATTAAACACATAACTCTCACAAATGTGCTTTAGCAACTGTTATCCGACAGTTTACCAACTGGAAAGCTTCCCTAACCGGTATCTGTCAATACAAATCTTCCTTCTGAGGGACGTGGCAAAAGCAAAACCGGAAGTCCCACTTCTGGTTTTGCCACCATGAGCTGAGTCCTGTTTCTTCCTTGTGGAATACAGCCCAGGGCAAAGCAGCCTGCACGGGGCTCCCCTCCCAGTCCCCCGGCACACTAACGCCAGGGAGTGAAAGCCCTGGTGCACCGGACCCAGCATATTTGATTAATTGGCATCCCCGGGGGAAGCCAGATAACAGAGTTTTTACTGTATTCTCAAAAAGGAGATGGGGGGAAAGAGAGGGATTCTTATAACACATATATTACCAAGTTATAGAAAATATCCAAATCTAAAATGAGGGTAAATGTGTTCTGTTTGCTACCAATCTAAACTACCTGCTTACAGAAAACCACCTACCTTATACTGATCCTGCCTTAGGATTTTTGAATGCCTGTACCTAGCCTAAGTGGTACTGCAGTATTAACATCTGTTAGCTATTTTTTTGAGTTGGTAATGAGGAAAAAGGGATTATTATGGCTGTTGTTTTTTTCTTGGGACCTTTTCCTTTTTTATCTGTGATTAACTTGATCCACTGAGGTGAAGAAAAAACTGAGATGTCAAATAGTCTCATACACCCCTTACAGGAGGCATGTGCATACTTTTCCTTCTTTCTTCTTCACCTTTCCATTGCTAAGGTCTTAAGTCTCCAAAACTACATAGGGCATATCAAACACACCTTTTGTTGTCATACACTAGCTTTATGCTTTTTAATTTGCCAGACCTAGGTTTTACAAATGCCTCAGTAGGGGTTTTTACCTTAAATCTACTAGTTTGTACTTCCAGAATAGTTTGTGTCCAATCAAGCAAATGGAATTGAAATGCATACATAGGGATATGTGTATCCAGGCCATTTGCACTGTAGGGTGCACTGCATGAGTCCTGTGGAGATTGACAATAGCACCTGTTATTATATTAATTTATGTATTAACATGAAGAAAGAGATTGCCATTCACTGTACAATGTTGTTATTACCATAATATAACATTAATTTACAACATTACCTTCTCACTGCAGGAATTGAGCAACTAGAATAAAAGATGTTGAAGTAGTATGTATAGGTTGGTATAATCTTCTAAAATAATTTACTGCAACTTTCTGGACTCTTTTAGTGTTAAACGAATTATTATAATGTATTGATCACTCTACACATGCCCCATGTTTTCTGTTTTTCCTGTAAAGCAACTATTAATGCTATTGTCAAAGCCAGAATACTGAGCTAGGTAAAACTTTGGTCAGATGGCAGTTCTTGGACACTTCCTATCTCTTTTATGTAGCATGTACAATGTTGTCTAGGATTAGACTATTGTAATCCCTTCCCCTCAGCCATGTATCCAAAGTCGTCCAAACCTGGACATAACTTTTTAAACTCAAGGGGGAAGACAATAACTTTGTTACAATTAACTGTTCAAATATATGCAAATTACTACAGACTATTAGGGATAATTCAAACCATCTTTGAATCATGCCTGGGAAAAGCTTAATCCAACACAGCACAAAGAAGCAAATGAAAGGGAGTCTTGCAGCTTCTATACCATCTAAGTGCTGGATTGGGAAACTATGGAGTTGCAGATTTGAAATTCTGTTTTTCAGTTTCAGTTTCAATTGTCAATCTGTGTTTCAGTTTCAATCTTCAAATTTTTCACACTGCCCCATGGAAAATTTATGTGTGGTAGAGAAAGCAAGGTAGAATTAACCATCTATACAGAATAAAAGGAAATAGATAGTGATGGATTATAGTTATTAAATAAAGATTAATTTTAGTTGTGGAAAACTGCTACTAAAAGAAGCCTCCCTCAGATCACATTCTACTCGAAAGCAGTGTGCTGTCTTAACTTTCTGCGTTGGAACTAGCAAGCATTATATTATCTCCAAGTGGAGTACAACAAGAAAAAGTGCTGTTTATGGCAATGCCATACCATATCATTACTCGGTAGGCTAATACAATTCCAGCAGTAGCCCTAAGCTGTTTTGGCCTTTTTCGATGTGCTCTACATTGCTCAGTTTTAACAGTATTACAATTACTTCAATTAAGTTAACTTCAGGAGCATTTTACACAGGCATGCCTTGGGTTATTAACTTTTACAATGTCAACAAGTTTTCACTAACACATTAATCTTAATTAGAATACAAGTGGAGGCTCTAGGCCAATAAAAACAGAGATTTTTTTCCAAAATACAAAAAAGGGAAATAAAAGTCTTATCCAGTCAAAGTTTAGGGCTGTCTGTAGAGTTGTTGTACCACAAAAATATGCAACTATTTCTGTAAGATAAATTTCTGTGGTTGGCCGAGTTGCAAAATATATTTTCTTTTTGAAAATGATTCATTATGCAAAGCCTGGACTTCTTTTGGGATGCAGTTAGCAGCCAATCAGGTTATAGTGTTCTGTATAATTGCTGTATAGTTATCTCTATATGTAATATATTTTTATGTTACAATGGAACTATTTTGGCTAATTAAGAACATAAACAGTAGGTCAAACCAAAGATCCATCTAGCTCAGCTTCTGGTCTCCAATAGTGGCAGGAGTGGAAGTTTTAGAGGGAGAGCATATGAATGGGGTGTACCTAGAGTGACATATCCCCTGTTGTACCCTCCTTAGCCTTAGCCATAAGTGGTTTAGAAAAGCCAGAGGACACATTCCTGACTGTCCTGTTTAATAGCTATCAGTAGATCTCTCATCCCTGAATTTCTCTCATCCCTGAATTTCTCTCATCCCCTTTTTGAACTTGTCTATACTGGTTCTGCCTCTACAACCTCCTCTGGTAATAATTTCCCCAAGTGGCTGGGAGCCAGGCCAGCTGACAGGGCTCCCTGCTATACTTGCAAGTTAAGGCTTAGTGGAAACCAGCTATAAAGTCAGTACCTGTTCACAAGGTCTAATTTTATAGCTGGTTGGGGCTTTGAATTTTGTGATAAGAATTTTGCTTGTGTGGCTGGTCTTAAGATAATTGCACAATATATATAATATGTGGAGGGGACATAGAAACACACATTTGGAAGGGTTGTCAAGGATCATCCCACCCATCCTGCAGTATAGATGCAGGATGCACTATTCCTAAACCACCCCAGAAACTTCCAATGAAGATTACTGATGTTATTGCCATGGTACTGATTCACTACATTATTTACACTATAATCCAGGGTAGCTGTCAAGTTCCACCAAAGTGACAAAGCAATGAATCTAGTCCTGAATTTTCACTACTTTTTACAGTGTACTAGTTTTCATTAGCAGTTTTCATATCCACATAAGGAACAAATCTGGTGTGCTTTTTTAATACTTGTTCTGTCATGCAATATGCTTTATTACTTGTCTGTCAATATATACAGTGGAGACTGTTCTTACTGTTTAGTGTCACTTCTTTACCTTTGTCATTATAAATATTTTATTTGATATTATGGGTCATCAAAATTGATTTTATGAGATTAATAGTGTCTCTGTTGCACTGGACAGTATTACTGGTGAATAGCACAATGTGGATAATTAAGAGAGGTTGGATATTTAAAATTCATAAGTCACAATATAAAAATACATTAGTTTTTGAGCATCGTTACGTCTCTACTACTCTATGGGGTTTTTCCATAATGGGAGGGACTGTGCATGTGGTGACTTGAAAGAAGTAGGAATAAAAACCCCATTTATTTTCCTTTTAAAGGAGATGAGATTTAAAACTGGCACAGAAAGAAAAAAGTCAAGTTGAGGGATTTTAAGTTGGTAACATCTATAATTAATAATAACAGCAGCAGTCATATCAACAAATATGATATGCTGGAGAAGAGTCATCATGGGCTTTTATAGACATGCTCCAGGAGGCAAGGGTTGGGGGATGCTTAAATTAGTACAGCTCCAAGAACCACACTAATTAAAGCGCCCAGAGCATCATGTGTGTTACAGGATCTTTCCCTGGTCAGGCTTACCACAGATCACGAATAGGCGGGAGAACAGTGAACAGGCTTGGTAGCTTTTATTAGTGAGTATTAATGTAGCCGCGCAGCGGCTAGAACTCACCACACCTCATGCGCCCTAATGGTGCGCGAGACTGATGAACCTGGCTGGTGAGTGGTTTCTGCGGGTTCAGGTCACCGGGATCAGGTGGGTCTCTGCGTCCTCCTTCGGTTGGCCACTCCGAAGGCCGAGCCGTGTCCGTATCAATCTGCCGTGAATCGTTCCGAGTCCGTTGGACGCAGAAAGGACCCTGATGATCAGGTGCAGGCTCCTTTTATAGCTTAGGTGACGTGCGGTGGTGTGATTGCGTGAGGCACCTTTCGATAGGCCCATGGCACTGACTGACTGACGCTGGACTCCGCCTTGTGGAAAGTTCTAGCTACTGCTTATCTCTTATATTGATGGCAGAAAAACAACTATGGTCTGCCTAGCAACTGTTACATAACTCTGTGTAACTTTTTCTAATTGGCGAACATGGCCACTTAACAAACATAGTGATCACAACAATGTGTATTAGCATCCCCACACTGAAAAATGGCTGTAGGGCACTTTGAACTAAAGCTTTATGTTAAAGCACCCTACCACCATTTTTCAGCATGGAAACATTAATGCCCATGCCACGGAAGTCTGCTGGAGCATGGTAATTGCCATGCTGCAACAGATTCAATTAATTGAGTCTGTTCTGATACACTGTAACTACAGTGCATCAGAGCAGCCTCCCTGCATGTGTATAGGAACCCCATGATTTTAGCAAAGGGAAAACCTGCTTAATCCATCTGCTGGAGTTCTTTGAGGTTATTAGCAAGCATGTGAATAAGAGGAATATTCAAAAAGCTTTAGACAAGTGTCACCAAAGGCTCTTGGAAAATTGAACTGCCACAGAATTGGAGGGAAGGCTCTTTCCCAGATTGAGAGCTGGTAGAGGAAAGGAAAAAAAATAAGGCTATAAATGGTCACTTTTCAGGATGGAGGGAGGTTTAAGTGAGGTCCTCCAGGTGTCTATGCTGGGCCTAGTTGTGTTCAACATTTTTTATCAGTGACCTAGAAATAGGGGAACACAGTGAAATCTCCAGATTTGCAGATGATACTAAATTATTCTGGGTAGTCACATCCCAAGTTAATGGAAAGTGTCTTTGGCTTGCTGAGTGTTTGTTTGGTGTGCTGTGTGTGTTTTAACCAGGTGCTCTGAGAAGCTGAGAGGGTTGTTAACTCAGTGACTTATGAAGCTCCAAAACATACTCTGCTATGAAGAGCCCATTGATTTGATGCTGGAGGAGACTTCCAGGACTGTGGAGGAAGAACTGTCAAAGGCAGTACTAGAGAAGGGAGAGGACATGGGCTCTGAGGAAGATAGAAGCTAGAAGGTTGTAACCTCTGGCAGCAAATGTAAATCTTCATCTCCCCCTGCAACAGTTTGCCTGGAGAACAGATATGAAGCTCTAGAAACAGAGGGAGAGGAGCACATTCCATTGGTGGAGGAGGACAGGCCAGGCCTTCCAAAGGTGGGAAGAATTGTGACAACTGCCACCAAGAAGAAGTGATGAGGGGTAGTGGTTGGAGACTCCACTCTGTGTGGGACAGAGACATCCATCTTATGGCCTGACCTGTTGTCTCAGGAGTTCTGCTTCTTGCCCAGAACCTACATCCTAGATGTCATGGATGGATTATTGAGACTCATCAGCCCTCTCTAGGGCTGACTCCGCGCCTCTGGCGCCCTGTCTCTGCCCTGCTCCGGGGCTTTGCCCTCTCTAGGGCTTCTGCCGCGCACCTCGCGCTAGAGGCACAGGAACTCACAGCCGTGCCTGTCCCCTTGACCCTTCTCTGGGTCTGCTTGCCTCGCTAGGCCAAACACCGCCCTTATGGGCCGGGGTCTGCAACCCCGCACACTGCGCCTCCCTGGCGCAATACAGTGCCTCCCTGGCACTGACAATTGCGCCCCTGGCACTGTGCCCCTACTGGGCACTGGGAACCCCCAAGCTGCTGGGGAGCTCCCCTGAGGCCTCCGCGCTCCCCTACAGCCTCACCCAGTCCTCCGGTGTAAACTGTAACATAATACTCAAGCCATCTGGCTACAACATAAGCAGAGGCTCCACGCCTAACAATAACTCCACGCCCTGCCTGGGCTCTTAGTCCTACCTGCAGTCAGGGTGATCTTGTTCCCTGCATCATTGCAGCCGTTTTGGGTGGCAAGGCTGCGACCACTAACTCAGGCCGCTCAGCTCAGCCGCAGAGCTCCTGCTCCTGCGGCAGCCAGAAGGGAACTGTGTCTCAGGCTCTGGCCTAAGCTGGTTATAAAGGCCAGGCCCTGCCCTCTTCCGGCCATGTGACCACCTGGTTGTCCTGGCAACCAGGCACCTGAGCTGCCTGGGTGATTGACAGCTCTGCCAATCACCCGCACAATCACGGGGCACCTCTGTGACTCCGTGACAATATTGTTGCCCTGATTTACATGTGTTTGTATAGTGTACATAGAGGTGATTTGCACAATAGCTTAAAATGAAGTCTTACTCTTGTATATTGTGAGGGAAGCTGTATAGGTTTGTGGGGGGATCTGGGTATGTGGGGTGTGGATGGGTGTGGAGTTTGTGGGGGGTAGGGTATGGCTTTGTGTGAGGGGATGTGGGGGAATGTATGGCAGTGTGAGGGGGGTGTGGGTGTATGTATATGGTAGGGTATGTGTATGGGACTTGGCCTATGAATGCGCACACACACTGTGCCCCTGCCCACACATTCATTGTCCCTGCCTGTCTACACGCACACTGTCCCTTCCTGCCCAACCACGTACTGGCGCGGCCTAGTGCTTCCTGGTCCAGCGATGCAGCTGGCAGGCAAACAATGCTTACACAGGGTGGGGGCAGGAAGCAGAAAACAGACTGGGGGTGGGCAGGGCTGAACTGCTTAGTCCAGCTAAGGCTCCCCCTGGGTCCCACTCCCCCTGGGTCTTGTCAGTTTTGACAGGCTGCTGGGGAAGATAAATATTAATTTTCTAATTTTTTCAGGGACCCTGTGGGCCAGATAGAATGGCCTTGCAGGCCAAATCCAGCCCACAGGCCATATTTTCTCCACCCCTGCTGTAGCCAGTAGGGCAAATAATACTCTGGCATTCATCAATTGATTCATCTCCAGCAAAACCAAGGAGGTGATTCTTTCACTCTACTCAGCACTGGTGAGACTGCAGCTAGAATACCACATCCGGTTCTGGGCACTACATTTTAACAAGGATGTGGACAAGCTTGAGAGAGTCCAAAGAAGAGCTACCCATATGATCAGAATCTTAAAAGAAAAGGCTAAGGGATCTGGGACTCTTCAGCCAGAGGAAAAGAAGGCTGAGAGGGGACCTGATAGCAGCTTGCTGCTACACTAGGGGGCTACATCAAGGGCTCAGTGAGCAACAGTTCACCAGGGCATCTGATGGGAAAAGCAGGAATAAAGGCCATAAAATTCTGGAAGATTGATTCAGGCTCACCATTAGGAAAAACTTCTGCACAGTCAGGGTGTCCAGACTATAGAATAAGTACCCTCCAGAGGTGGTGTAATTGCCTACCCTGAAAGTTTTTAAGAGGAGATTTGACATTCACCTTGCTGGGGTCCCCTGATCCCCAGTTATCTTTCCTGGGGCTGGACCCGGTGATCTTCCAAGGTCCTTTCTGGCCTGACAATCTATGAATCTTTGACCATTTTCACAGGCAAACTGATGAAGTATGGGTTGGATGAATGGATTGTACGATAGAAAACTGGCTGAATCATTGAGCTCAGAGGCTACTAGTTAATGGTGTTATGTCTAGTTGGCAGCCAGTATCAAGTGGAGTGCTCCAGTAGTTGGTCCTGGGGGTGGTTTTGTTTAATATATTCATCAATGACCTGGAAGATGGGATGGGTTGCATTCTCATCAAGTTTGCTGATGACATTAAGCTGGGAGGAGTAGTAGGTATGCTGGAGGGTAGGGCTAGGGTTTAGAGTGACTTAGGCAAATTTGAGGATTGGGCCAAAAGGAATCTTATGAGGTTCAAGGACAAATGCAAAGTCCTGCACTTAGGATGGAACAATCCCATGCACCAGTACAGGCTAGGAGCTGACTGGGCAAACAGCAGCTCTGCAGAAAAGGACCTGGGGGTTACAGTGGACAATAAGCTTAATATGAGCCAGTAGTGTGCCCTTGTTGCCAAGAAGGCTACTGGCATACTGGGATGCATTGGTAGGTGTGTTGCCAGTAGGTCAAGGGAAGTGATTATTCCCCTCTATTCAGCACTGGGTAGGCCACATCTGCAGTACTGTGTCAAGAGGAGAGAAGACTGAATGTGGATTTAATAGGAGCCTTCATCTACCTGAAGAGTGGTTCCAAAGAGGATGGAGCTAAACTGTTCTTTGTGGTGGCAGATGACAGAACAAGGAACAATGGTCTCAAGTTGCAGCAAGGGAAGTTTAGGTTGATACAATGAAAGCCTTTCTCATTAGGAGGGTAATAAAACACTGGAACAGGTTACCCAGAGAGGTGGCAGAATCTCCATCTTTGGAGGTTTTTAAAACCTGGGTAGACAAAGCTTTGGCTAGGATGATATAGTTGGGGATGATCCTGCTTTTAGCAGGGCATTGGACTAGATGACCTCCTGAGGTCCCTTTATAAGCCTAATTTTCTGTGGTTTTTATAAAGAAGTTGCAGAACAATTGCACCAAACTAAGTGGAATGAATATGCAGAACACTGACAGATGAATTTCAACTTTGAGCAGTGCAAAATAATGTGCACGAGGAAAAATAACCTCAATAATATGTACACAATGCAGGGTTCTGAAATAGATGTCATGAGCCAGAAAAAGACCTGGCCCTGTTTCCTCTACCCTGGCAGCAACTGCAATCCCCAATGCTCAGGGGTGCATGAAACCTCCAGGTCTGTGGAGAATCACGGCTGTTGTAATCCCCTGGGCCTTGAAGATTGTGGCTGCCATGATCTCCAGCCTTGGAGGTGTGTGGGACAACCATGCATCTGTGGGTCCCTCAACTAATGGTGCTGTAGCTGCAGGAGCTTTCTTTTTGTTAGTGCAGGGGGAACCTGGGATCAGGATCCCCCTGCTCTGGCAATAGGATGCTATGGGATCTAATGCATGATCCAACAATCTCACACCTTGTGTCATGCACATGTGGCATGGCAGGAGGCACGACTGTGTGGATTATGCATTAGATCCCATTGTGCCTCAACCTGAAAATGTAGAATTGGCCTATAATAATAATGTTTTGCCACTTCAGGGTCTCTGCTTGCAACCCAGCCCCTTCTAGAGGCTTCAAATCTGTACATTTTGGCTCTTAGCAGATGCTACAGAGGGGATTGATGGTAAAAAGCAGAATCCTGAGGATGCCTTCTCCACTTTTCAGCCTAGACTGTGTTGTCAATTCCTGCTATGGGATAGGTCCAATCTCTTCCTGGGCCAAGCTGGGCTCATTGGATATAGGTCACCACACCCTGCTATAGTGCCTTACAGTATCATGTTGGAGCCACAACTGCTTTGTGATAAGTAAGAAGGATTAGCAGTTGCTGCTTTGATGGCAGAGACTGAATGAGCAGCTTCTGCACTCTGTGAAGCCATAGAAGCTGGACTGGCAGCAGCAGTAGCAGCATTTCTTGTACCCCTTCAAAATTGGTGCCCAGGCCTACTACATTGATTTTTCCAACCCCAGTTATGCTATTGTTTGATGTGTTTGCATAATGGTGGGTGTAATTATATAAATTATAATTCCTAACTAAGGAGATTGAGTTGGTAATAGGGAAATAAATGGTCCATCAATTAAGCAACTAGCCAGTCAGTTAAAGACCACCAGACAAAGGGTCTGCAGATATTGTGTACTGCTGCATACACTGAAGTGTGGAATTATTCATTAGTCTTATTCATGTATGTCTGTGCTTATTGAATTTGGTGATAACTACATGGTATCAGAAGCGGCAAATGAAAATGAACTTGAGAGAATTTGAGGTTCAAAATGAAATAGAAATTGTAAACTCAGAGTAAGTGAAGCAATGCAGCCACATCTAAGGACAAGAACCACTGCAAGTATTTTTTCTGCATAGTAATAGCACAAGGACAGTTAGGGAAGTTTTGCAACCTTCACGTCCCTTCTGCTGGCAGGCAATATAGCAAAGAAAAGGGAGGCATGCAAAAAGTGGTTTGAGTAGTACCTATAAGCCACAGAGGCTGAAGAGAAAAATTACAAAGTCAACTATTCAGACTTCTCGGAAATTGTGGGGGAGGAAGCCCTGGCTCGTTAAACAGCTTTACTTTTGAAAACGGTCAAAATATGAAATTAGGTAAAATGCTGTCCAAATCTGAGAAGTACTTTTATAGCACACACACTTTTTTTATGTGCAGACAAACAAGAAAACAAAGTATAGTGCAGGATGACACTCAACTAAAGAGACTGAGTAAGAACTATGTTTTTGGAAACTCGACAGAATCCTTGATTAAATATAGGGTTGTTTGTGGCATTGCAGACACCGTATTACAAGAAAAAATACTGTCTTAGAGAGACCCATCCTTAGGACAGACTATCTGTCCCTAACCCAAGTTCTATTTCCTCATGTGCTGGATTGGGCCCCATTGCCCTAGTCCTGGCCCGGTACACATCATATTGGGTCTGGCCTTGCCCTGCCCCACATGTGCCTGATTGAACCCTTCTACCCTGGTTTCAGCTCCATGAGCACTGGATCAGGTCTTGCCACTCCATCCTGGCCCCAGAACTGGCCCTGTTTCCCCAACCCTGGCTCCCTGTGTACCAGTGGGATCATGCACACAGGGGCACATCATCTGGGCCTTAGGACTTGGAAATTTTTTGGTGGGGGAGCAGTATCAGCATTAATTACCACCCGCCAAATTTTTGGACCCTTGTGGAGCCTCATGAGTTGCATCTGTTCCATGGACTAGGGGTTGATTTAATGCAATCCAGATCCAGAGGCCCATATCCAAATCCTTCCACTGTGAGCCAGTTGGAATCTAATGTAAAGGAACATATTTACAATGATAACAGACTGAAATATATCCATACATGTAAAATAAAATTGATGAAATCCCCATGTGTATCAAAAGTCTGTTATTCCAGGGTTTTCTTGAACAGAGCAGGGTATGTTTCTGAGGGAACAGGATTGTAATTGTGCAAAGAAATCTCCTTCACATGCTCCATGTTTGTGTACTCATGAAGAATTTGGCTGAGGAAGTAAAGATGTTAGAATGTAAATCAGCTGCTGTGATTGTGATGCTGCATGTGATTACTGCATTAAAAAAAAATAGCTATGTTGTAATACTGTCCAAAGAGCTAATTGTGTTCAGTGTGTTGGGTAGGATTTTGGATTTTTTGTTTGACATTATGTCTTGTACAAATCAGGTTTCTGATTTAAAGGAACACTCCTGTGTAATGACATCCTATTTGCTTGTTGTAATGGACAGTGATTTAATAATTAAGGATAGGGTGACCATACATTCTGGTTGAGCTGGGACAGTCCCAAATTTCAAAGGCTGGTCTTTGCCAGCTGTTGAGAATTAAAATTAAAACACAAGGGTGTGGGGTACAGTCCAGAGGAGCAGCATGACACACCAGGCAATCCCTGCTGGTGCCTGCCTGCTGGGCACACCATGCCACAACCATGCCACCCTAACCCCACCTCTGCCTGCAGCAGCACAGCTGACTTGGGGAGTGGAGGGGAGGGAAAAGGAGGGGATGGGAGGGGAGAGTCCTGGATTCCCGTTCTCTCATATGGTCACCCTAATTAAGGGGAACCATAGCCTTGCAAATAGTGTTTCATGTGAAAGCATTAAAACATTGTTGTCTGCTCTGTTCAGATTCATTTTCAACTAGAAAACACCTCATACCAATCAAAACAACAAAAGACTGTAAATAATTGCTTTCCCTTGGGGGTGCCTTACATCTATTTCTAAATGCTTGACATAAAAGATAATGGATTTTGTCGGTGCCATTTGTGATGTTTCTGTGCTTATTTGATGTGCTCATGGATTTGGAAGGCCGATGGCTACAAATTTATTGACTTAACAGGGTTCACACACACCCAGCACCTCTTTGTCCCTGTGGTCCAAATGATCTCAAAGTGCCCTGAAACTTCACAGATGCAAAGCTTGTGATCAGCTGGTGAGGTTGTGACTCCTATGTAGGCACAACACCTAAAAAAGACTCAGGTTTATCTCTTTGCCTGAAAACTGTGCCTTCTGTCATCTCATACCCAAACCTCTTTTTTCCATGTGTGCCATAATCTACAACTGTTCATTAATATGCTCCCAACTTTTTTGGAAAAAAAGAGTGAACACAACCCTTCTTGTAATGTATTTCCACCTAAAGTTCAGTCAGAAAGTTTACGATATTGTCCTAATGACACAAATATTCAACTTGTGCTTCTTTCAGAGCTTATTGTCCATAAATAACTGCTGTTATATGCCTCTATATAACTCTGCCCAAATAAGGTAACTTCCTGGGAGGTGGAGGGCGGGGGGATACCTGCTGAATTCACTGAAAATTCTCCATCCTGGGGGTGGAAGAAGAATTCACTCACACAGCCAATATGCTACAAGGAGAAAAGCCATTCCTGTCCCCCCACATATGACAGCTGAATTCTGCCCCAGAACTGTCTTCCTACTTCAATTTTATGCTTGCCAAATGCTGTATGCCAAATAAGAGACATAAAAGAGGTGAGAAAATTTTGTAAGCAGAATGTGAATGCCTAATATGCTAGACTGGACCATCTCTTAAATTCTATCAGAGGAACAATGAGGGAAATTTCAGCTTCATTTTGTCAGTCCCAGCACAAGTTGTCTCCTAATCACTTCTTTCCACCATTTATCCAAAGGGGAAGAGGGAAGTTTAACATAGTATTTACCTGACACATCAGGTTATACTGCTTGAGGGGGAGTGCAGTTAGGATAAATGAATAATGGGTATGAAGATGTTGCGTCAGGGTGAAAAAAGGAGTACAATAACATTTGGCAGTTATTTTCAGGCTTCCTTTCTCTGCTAAATGATTTAATCATGTCACAATGAGCAACTAAAGAAGGAAGCAACTATATAAATATCTATAAAATACTCAAGAAGAAAAAAATGAATAAACTTAGAATATATGAAAATGTAAA
This sequence comes from Crocodylus porosus, assembly GCF_001723895.1. Taxonomy (NCBI): domain Eukaryota; kingdom Metazoa; phylum Chordata; order Crocodylia; family Crocodylidae; genus Crocodylus; species Crocodylus porosus. The sequence goes on along the minus strand of NW_017728912.1, from coordinate 2,212,283 downwards.
CACATTCATTAGGGGAAAATCTTGTTCTTTCTTTTTTTTTTCTTTCTTATTTAAAAGAATCTCCTTAGATGGGTTTTTTCTCTTAAAAATCTCCTTTTGGATTTAAAAACCCAGTCTCTAATTAAACTAGCTCTTTGTCAGAAATGTGCACAAAATAGAATCAGAAATAAAGTAAAAAAAGGAAGAGAAATGTCTTTAGTCACTCCTGCTGTGGCTGCTGGAGTATTACAGATGGGGTAGTGTAATGATGATAACTTTCATTCAGTCCCCACCATCTCTGATGTCAAACAGTGGGGTCCAACAAGTTGTTCATGGATAGAGAAATATTTATTTTAATTAGCAATTAACAGTGCTGTTAGATACGGATTATTGAAGACCTTGCCTTTCTCTTATAAATAGATAGTTGGGGAAATAGGTATCTAACAAGAAGGGAAAAGGAAATCTACCCCAACATAGCTATAATTAAATGAATTGCAATAGACGCAGTAAGTTAGAAGCCCTTTCTTTTATATACAAATTTAGGTAAAAAATGCTGGATTGTGGAGGAGTGGTGAAGTGGTAATGAAGATTATAATGCAGTGGAGGTTAGAGAGCATTTTAAAAGGCAATAGAAAATTTAATAGATTTGGAAGACAGATCATGTCAGTCAAACTTAAGAATCATTGGTATCCCAAAGGAGGAGGAGCAGAATAATATGATTTTTCACATACAACCATTTCTGACAGTGCTAATGAATGTGGAACCCTCCAGCCCACAAACCACTATCCTATGTTCCTTATTCATATGGGCACCAGTGACACAGCTCAGAGCGCTCTCAGCTGGGTCATGAGGCACTACAGGGATTTGGGAGTGGGGCTAAAGGGTCTGGGGGCACAGGTGGTGTTCTTGTTGATCCTCCCAGTCTCGGGCTATGGGCTGAGGAGGGAGAGGAGGATCCACACAGTCAACCAAAGACTGCGGTGCTGGTATCATTGGGAAGGCTTTGGTTTCCATGACCACAGCCCGCTCTTTGGCAAGAGAGGCAGCAAGCTGCTGGGAAGAGATGGCCTCCACCTCTCTCCCCTGGGGAGGAGGCTCTTCTCAGCCAGATTGGCTGAACTGCTCCACCGGGCTTTAAACTAAGCCTGCTGGGGGATGGGGGGACTACCACCACTCCTGGCCCACTGAGCAACCCTTGCAAAGCCAGTGGGCCAAGGCACTTAAGGGAGCCCACCCTTGCCCCAGCACTGGTACAATCTGTGGGCAAGGCAAGAGCCCCCAAGGGGACATTTGCCTGCCTGTACACAAATGCCAGGAGGTTGGGGAACAAGCAGGAGGAGCTCAATACAAAGAACTACAATGTCATAGGGATAATGGAGACCTGGTGGGACTCCACCCATGACTGGACCATGGGTACAGGCTATACCCTGTACAGAAGAGATCGTGTAGATAAAAGGGGTGGGGGTGTAGCTCTCTGTGTTAAGGAAAGCTACACATCCCTGCAAGCTGATCGTGGCGACCACGGTGGATGACTGGAGACCCTCTGGGTTAAAATCCATGGGGAACACGGCACAGGGGACACAACGGTGGGAGTCTACTACAGACCTCCCACCCAAAGTCCTGAACTTCACCAGGGGTCCACCCAGGAACTGGCTGAGGCCACATGCTCCAGGACCATGGTTGTCATGGGTGACTTCAACTACCCAGACATCTCATGGGAGGATCACTCAGCAAAATCTGAGCTGTCACAAAACTTCCTCTTGTGCGTGGATGACCTCTACCTGACTCAAGAAGTCTATGGGCCAATGAGAGGCAAAGCACTACTCAACCTGGTACTGGCTACTGGGGATGACCTAATCAGTGACCTAGTGATTGATGGGAAGCTGGGTGACAGTGACCATAAGCTGATCACCCTCACCATCTGCTGTAAAGCTGGCAAGACAGTCAGCAACATGGAAGTCCTTGACTTCAGAAAAGTCAACTTTGACAAGCTCAGGAGGCTTGTCAGTGAGGCCCTAAGGGACCATGACCCCAGGGTGATGGGAGTTCAAGAAGAGTGGTTGCTCCTCAAGGGAGCGATTCTCAATGCACCAGTTAAGTCTATTCCATCTTGGAGGAAAGGCAGCAAGAGGACACAGCAGCCCCTCTGGCTCTCCAGGGACCTAGCAGACCTCCTGAGGAGAAAAAAAAAGGCCTAAAAAGGATGGAGGATGGGATTCACCTCCAAAGAGGATTATTCTGCACTGGTCCAATCCTGCAGGGAGCAAACCAGGAAAGCCAAGGCTGCAACTGAACTCCAAATAGCTTCAAGCATCAAGGACAATAAAAAGTCCTTTTTCAGATACGTGGGGAGCCAGAGGAAAAGGCAACATTGGACCCCTGCTGAACCAGATGGCACAACTGACACCCAGGAAAAAGCCAAGCTATTAAATGGGTACTTTCCGTCAGTCTTTCATCAGTCGTATGGGATGCCCATGTCCGCTACAGGACAGGGAGGTCTGGGTGAGGGAGATCCCATGCCCTCCATTAACGATGATCTCATGAAGGAACACCTTGAGAAGCTGGATACCTTCAAGTCATCCGGCCCTGACAATCTACACGCCAGGTTACTGAAGGAGCTGGCAAGCATCATACCCCAGCCTCTGGCACAGATCTTCAAAAACTCCTGGCACTCTGGTATAGTCTCTGAAGACTGGAAGAAGGTCAATGTGGTGCCAACCTTCAAGAAAGGGAGGAAAGTGGATCCGGCTAACTATAGGCCTATCAGCCTGACTTCTATGCCAGGGAAGATCTTAGAAAAGTTTATTAAAGAGGCCATCCTTAATGGACTGGCCGATGCCAACATCCT